>NC_090450.1:24205956-24505956 GCF_031143425.1 Pleurodeles waltl
TCTAAAGAAATGCTGCGTTGTTTTTTTTAAAAAAACATAATAAACAATTTTTTACTTTATTCTGCTCCCTGCATTTTCAGTAGAGATTTTGACCCTTCCCACGTTTTTACATTCAGAATATTTCTCTCGTTTCTAATTTGTATAAAAAACGCTGGTCTGCGAAAGCAAAGGGGGTAAGAAAGGGTAATGGGACACAAAAAAACACATCCAAGTTTCTGAAGAACCTGGGAGCATTCGGCGCATCTGAGTGAGACGAGACAGGGAGTGCCTGCTAGAAAGATGCAGACACACCGATTACCAGCATCTGGCAAGGGAGCAGCTTCTGAGGGGACTGGGAGGCTCCTGTCTAATTAAGTGTGGGGGTGAAGACAGGAAGGACATGTTTTTCCTGTAGAGGCGCCTGGCAGCTGGGTACATCTCAGGGACGTGGTTTAAGAAGATACACACCTCTAGCTCAAAAGGTTGACAGATACAAAGACAACAGAACAGGCATAAAGGAGAGAGGTCCAGATAGGGCAAGAACGGGCTCAGTGAGTGACAGACATGTGGAGAAAGCAGCAAACAAGAAATGGTATGAAGTGAACACACAGTGGAAGAAGGGACTAGGGAAGTGACACGGAGCAGACATTGAGGGTTGTTAAGAGCTGACACCAGAGGAGACACAAGGACAAAGAGATGTGAAAGTCTTAATTCTACAGAAAAGAGGAAACTAAGTCTGAGATCTAGTTCCCTGACCTGGTATCTGTTTCTCTTTTCTGACACTCAGGGAGAGGCGCAAAGTATGGTGCAGACACCAGTGTGGCAACACGCGTGCAAAGAGCAGGATAAGGCGTGGTTGTATTAATGTGAACTAAAAGGCAAGTTATGAGCTTTTGGTATCCTCTTTTTGGTGGAAGTTCAGCAGATTCCTCACATTGTAAGTATTACTCCAGACGTCAAACTGGACATGGGAAATATATCAAGCAGTACTCCTGCACATAGGTAGGTGGGACACTGCACCAACTTATTTCTGCTATGGAAATGACAGAGCAGCATATAAGCACCACCATGCACACACCACACACGTATCAGTTTCTTTCACAGGGTTGTCTGTGCCCCCAGACACAGAGCTCATCAGCAAATTGGCCAGCATTCAGATTCCTAGTTTAGGACCTTTTTACATGGAAGAGTCCATTCCACAGAACTAGGAGGTGGGAAGGCTGTGAAGAATATGCAGTTATATATAGAGTATCCACCAGAAAGAGTGTTACCAAAGGAAATTAGGATGTTCTTCTAAGGGACATTTCTAACTGAAGATTCTTCACTTTGTCAATAGATACGAAAGCAGTGCCTCCCAAGGTGGAGGGTCTGTGGAATGCCTCAAGCAAAATACCCATCTTTACAGACCGGACTGTCAAGACATTAGTGTGCACTGATGGGCACATAGAGCCTAACACATATCCAGGATGGGCAGTCCGCTCGCCAACCCAGTAGTGGTAACTTTAGTTCAAGTGGAATGAGCATGTAACTCTTTTGCTGGGTGCTTCTTTTACAGTGGGTAGGAGATTTCAATGCATAGGACTATTCACCTTTAAATAGTTCTATTCTGCTCTGCCTTGCCTTTCTTTGCCCAGGAGAAGTCCAAAGGAGCTGATCATTCACCCTGTGGTCTCGGGAATGTCAATGTAAAAGCTATGAGCTCTTTTGGGATCCAATAGATGCCGTTTCTACCCCTCTTTTGAAGTATGAAACATGGCAAAGAATGCCAAAATGGTTATAGGCTGCCAAGCATGAAAAGGTATTACTACTGTTGCCATAAATGCAGCTCAAGTTCCCAACACCAGTTTGTGTGGAAATTGTGTGTAAGGTGGCTGGACCAAAAGGACCTGCAGCTCACTCATCTGTCAAACTGACAATATATCAGCCAGAAAGACCATTTTCAGGGTCAAAAGGCGTAGTGGACAACTATGGATTGGCTCAAAAAGGGTGCACATTAGGAAAAAGAGAACCAAATTCAAGTTTCACTGTGGCATCACAATGGGCTATGGCAGAACCTCTGTTGCAAACCTTTGAGAAAACTCACAATAGGTGACTTGAACAAAGAAGTCTGATCAGGCAACTGCAAAAAAGCATTAAGAGCCGTCAAGTAGCCCTTAACAGAGCCCAGTTCAAGTACTTGCTGGCCAAAGATACACCAAATAACAAAACATATGAATGTTTGGCCTGTAATGGGTCCTTCTAGTGACTGCAGCACCTTTCTACAGGTTTTGCCCAGCACCAGGCCACATTGACTTTGTGGAAGGTCGTCTAGCTGCAAAGATAACAATAACCTCTGAGGGAGACCAAATGAAATCTACTGCCGCCTCTTAATCTCTACACGTGGAAGTGCAGGAAACACAGGCACAGATGCAAGACCCTGCCCTGCTTCTGAGACAAAAGATCCTGCCAAAGTGGTTGCTTGATCAGAGGTCGGATGTTCATGCTCTGCTGTTACAGAAAGCACACTCTCCCGGCAAATCCAGTGCAACTCAGATGACATGGGCCCGGTTATTCCTGATCTTCAGAATTCAAACCATGGCAGACACTCAGGAAGACATACAGGCATTATAAACCCTAGTTTAGAGGGAATGGATCTCCAAAGAGAGCCTTCTTGAAAGCGTCAATCCGCAAAAGTGTTGACATTGCGCATTTGCAATGGTGGAGCAGAGATCGAGCCAGGGTTCTATCATTTGCTAGAAGATGCCTTCCAGGTATAACTGTCATTTGTGATCCACCAAGCATCAGCCACTGTGCTCATCTACCCTTACATTCAAAGATTTTCCCAAGTGGCTCAGGACCAGTGAAATACCCAGATGTTTCAGCTAGTTCCAGAAGTGCAGAGCCTCCAAGCATCAGAACCAAGACTCCACCCGGTCCTGCTTATTGAAGTACCACATGGCAGAGGTATTGCCCTTAATAACCTGTACTGGCCTTCCTTTGATGGGTAGCAGCAAGGCCTTCAATGCCCACCGGATCGCACTCAACTCCAACACACTAAAGTAGAGTCAGGTTCAGCTGGAGACCAAAGTCCACTGAGCTCTACCTTTCCCTGATTGTCTCAAACCAGCTCTGATGCATACATCACCACCATCAGCTACGGTTGGGGTAAGAAGTGGGGCCTGCAGTTAGCCCAAATCCCCAGTCATCACTGCAGATCTTTTGTTGTCTCCTCTGAAACACGGATGGAATCTGACAGGTTCCCCTGGAGCTTCACCCACTGGGACCCCACTGCAGAAAGCACATATGCTATCTGGCATAATCAACTAGCAGGATGCAAGCGGTCAACAGCCCTGGCAGCCTTGTAGTCATCCTCACTGAAATCCAGGACAGAGGATGAAAAATCATGATTATGGCATGAATGTCCTGAACTCTCTGCTACGGAGGAAAGGCACAAGCTTGCACCGTATCCAGAACAGATCCAATGAAAGGGAGTGTTTGTGAAGCAGACAGGTGTGACTTTGGTACGTTGTGAACCATAACAATGTTTGAAAATTCGCTGCCAACTGCCTCGGGAAAGCCAGTCTTTAAAAGCCAGTGGTCAAGGTGGAGGAAGACTGGAACACCCAACTGCCGACGGTGTGCTGTGACCAATGGCGTCACTTTTGTGAACAACTATGGGGCACTGGTGATACTAAAGTGAGCACTGAAAACCGAAAATACTCCTGGCTGACTATTAATGCCAGACTGCAGGTCAGGAAGAAAGAAACAAACATCCTCCAGGCCTAATGCTATCCTCCTATTTCCAGGATCTAGGTCAAACAGAACCAGGGCTAATGTGAGCAGCTTAAATTTGTTCTTTTGCAGAAAAGTAATGAGAGGGTGAAGATCTACAATAGGACAAAGGCATCCATTATTCTTCTGCACAAGGAAGCAGGAACAAACCCTCTATATGGCCCCTTTCACCAAAAGGGGCTGGACTTTCTACTGCAAAATGTATAAGTGGGACTCCATTAGCTGCGGTGATGCAAATGAAACGTGAGGCAGGGTGGTAATAAATGGGGGAGCATACCCCCGCTGTACAATTTAGAGGACCTGTTTGTCTGGAGAAATTGCCAGAACCAGCATATGAGCAGCGGTGAATAAAGACGATATTTTCACTGAGTGATTCTAAAGGGTACCAAGTGGATAAGAGTAAAATTTGAAGTACCCATGGTATCACTCAGAACACAAAGACAAAAAAACATTGCTTTATTCATGTTACCCATCTTTAATATTGAATCCTCTACATTTCTTTACCCCCGGCTTACATCACTGTGCAGTAGAATAATCTTGGGCAAGCCATAAATAACATACTCACTCTTAGGTCCCATACAAACATGGTTGCCTGCCACCCAATTCACCAACCTCTAGCCATCCCTCCCATCTACCCACCCAAGACTTAAGAATGGGCCCTGTATCCTGATACCAACTCTTTCTCTGTCTATTTTTTTTTTTTTTAACTAGCGAACTACCCCATCACATTCTAAATTTACCTTCCTGTACAAACCAAAAAAAACTACTAGTATCTCACCACCCACTCACACCCTCCAAACTCCTCCCTCTCTACCCAGTCAAAAATATATGGGCGAACGGGGGTTATTAGTAGGAATGGATGTGAGTCCTCACCAAGTAATAATGTTACAATTCTCTACTAGGTCTTGGTGGGTCTGAATAATTAAAAACCAGAACTCAGCCCTTGGTAGCTGTAGCAAAGAGCAGTTGGGCTTAATTTAGAGAAATGTGTAACGCAGTTAAGATGATCAAAACTGTAAAATAGTAGCAAACGCAACATAATAATAAAAAAAGACTCTGATAACAAAAAAAGAAAATGTTAACGAATTAACACCAGAGCGACAAAAAGCAGATGTAGTGAACTGAAAATATGATTTTAAACGCTTTAGATGTTTCTAGCTCCAAAAGGCACAAAGCGCAAACCATGGGTATCTGGTCAAGCTACGCTCGGTCAAAGTCATACGTTAAGGCCGAAAGCAATGGATTGCAGGTCAGATGCAGGGACCAGGTTGATATCCGAGGAAAGTTTTTGTCTAGCTTAGTCATTTATCTGGCGGAAAGTCCTTGCCGACAAGTCCATCTGCAGGCCAGTGTGCTATCTGGATATGAAGAAGGCTCCTTGATGGTGGCTGGCTGAACCACAGGGTCACTGTGTAAGCCTCAGCTCCGGATGGAAGTTCAGCTCTCTAAATCAAGGATGGGAAATCTCCAAGTGGGTGAAGTCTGAGTTCAGGAAGGTGGCACCAACTGGATGGGGGGGAGAGGGCAGCTCAGCATTGGTTTGGTGGCACCCTCTACATTGAAACAAGGACAAACCAGCAAGTTGAACCCAACGAGCTGTTTAGACTCAGCCAAGGGTCCAGGACCTTTTGCCACCACTTGAGGTTAGGGCTCAATTTCTCAGAAATCACCAGCTGGGTCCAGGGCAATTTCAGTTGAAACTGGTCAGCTAGGATTGAAACTAGTCAGCTTGAGTTCCTTGCAGCGTTTGTGATCCTGAAGGTGAAGAGGTTAGCCAACTAGCACTTGGAGTTCACGCTTTTTCCCCAGAGTATAAGTAGGGAGCAGGTCCAGCCTTTAGGGTTTCCCTCTGCTGACTCAACAGCAGGTACAGTCCTTCTTCTGTTTTCCTATGGTCTAGAGGTGTTCTGAAGAGGGTACTGAGGATGCAATGTTTATGCTCAGTTCCATCTTGTGGGCAGTGGAAAGTCCTGACCCCTCCCTAACTATGGGATACATTTCCCAGGGGTGGTTTTACCCACTTTTTCAGCATTTTGTGTTTGTTTCACTGTTAACTATCCCACATGAGCCTTCTCTACCTGAAACCAGTATGGCTGAAACTTTCTTCCTTTGTGCAGAGCTCCCTGGGCCCCCATTGAGATGTAGCTAGTATAATGGGCAAACCCACCCTTTACCACTCTAAACTGGTTCTGGGGGCAGCCTCTCTCTCACTGTGATTGGTGCCCAGTTTGGTATCAGTACACTGAAGTGACAAGCATAGGTGTGAGTTGAATCTGCTTGACTTGGGAGGCACCTTTTAAAGTTTAAGACTGAGGACACTGCAAGGGTGGCCATCCTGTCGGGGAAACACATCTTCCCACACCTGAACCTTCTGTCGCCTGTCTGGCAGCAATACATATCTCACCACTGAAGAGCAATTAACAGTCAGCTGGCATTGGATATTGGCAAAAAGGCACATTTGGCTTAAGCTGGAAAATGCTAACTTTCTAAACATGGCACTTTCAAAATAGTAATTTAAAATCCAACTTGATCATTAGATTGGCTTTTAAATTACAACTGAGTCCTTGAATCATGGGTCAAGCTGTCGCAAACTCAAATTATGCATTTTAAGTGTTATAATGTAACCCAATGATTTTCTAAGGGAGAGCTAGCCTTGCCACAGTGAAGAATGACTTTGGAGACTTTTCACTTCCAGGACATGCAAAACTTAAGTACACATATCCTACTTTTGAAATACAATGTACCCTGCCCTATAGGCAGTTAGGGCCTACTTTAGGGATGACATGAGTACTAAAAAGTAATGTTTAGGCCTGGCAAAATATTTTGCCGGGTTGAATTTGCAACTTTAAAACTGCACCATCAAGCTACCAGGGCAGGCCAGAAGACCTATTTGCACTGTCACTTTAGTGGTGACACAATAGGTGGTGCTGTCTAATATTAACATTTAACTTACAGGCCCTGGGTACCTTATAGTAACGATTTATAGGTATGTTAAATTTGCCAATTAGGATTTTAGGCAATTCAACAGGTTTTTGGAAGTCAACGCTAATCCACTGGTAGCTGGTTAGCAGGGTCCCAGTGTACAGAGTCCAAAAACCAACAGTATCAGCTCAAAATAACAGGAATGATCATGCATAAATAGGCAATCTGTTTCCATTCTTACATCTGCAATCACTATCCTAGGTGCCTTCCATCCCCATACTGCTAAAACTGCTCTTTGCTCTCTAGAACACTGGCAGCAACACACTGAGAGCCAGGTCAGCAAAGCCTTGACATTCCTGTCAGCACAGGTCCAGAGTCCTACAGTAGCAGATGAATATTGCATTCGGAGTAGGGGAAGCGAGTGCTTCCCCAAATAATCTCACAATAAATTTTATTTCCACCTTCTGTGGCATAGGAGCAGTGAAAAATCACAATCAGTTGTTCAGCTACTGGGTCTCTACGAAAGGCATGCATTACAGGGTTTTACATGCCCCTCTGTTCCACTGTGGAGCAGACTATAGCATGTCTTGCTGTAATTACAATACAATCGTAGGGTGCATTTGAGCATAAGACAAACTTTAAAGTAGAAATTTGGGCACAAAAACCCCAATAATGCAATACTTCGTGTTTGTACACGCTTAAGGACTATTTTTCCTTGTGTTTTTGGCTTTAAATCTGATGTGGCATACATACGTTATAATGTAAACTTATGGTGGGCTTTGGGTCAGCCCCTTGCTCATTTGGATGCTTTTTCATTCCTGATAACTTTCCAACCAGTTCTTATATTTGCCATGCCTCTGACACATCTTTCGGAATGGATGATGTTTTCTTCCACTGCTGACAGCAGGGAACTATTTATATTCTACTTATAGCACTCCATGGTAACAGAACTTACCTTACCCTTTCTCTTCTTCCACGTATTCTGACTCTTTGCTTTCACTTCCCACAGGCTTGTTCGGGCTATCCCGCTTCAGTTCCCTTCTCCATCCTCACTATGAGCACCTCGGCTTGTCATTGCTTTTCTGCTCCTAGTAACCAATGCCCTCTGTTCATTAAATCTTCTTTGTCTTGCTACTGCCTGCTTGCAGTTGATGCAACCCCAGTCTTGGATAGTTGTAGCTCCCTCTTACAACCCATCCAGATCCACACTCATTTTTTTTTATTTAAACATCTTTGGCATGGGCCTGGAGGGTACACTGCATGACATGCACTTATTTTGATGTATGTGTGCATTTCAGTATGCAGGTAGATGACACAGCACTCACATTTTAATGCTTTTTAGGTTAAAGCCTACTAGACAGAGCAGCTCTCTGGTTTTCTAAAGACATCTTGGGGACATTTAGAAAGCTTTCATTGGAGTGCAGTCCTCCGGTTGCTTACCATTAACATTGTGGTTTGTACCTCACTTTTTCTGGCTATTTGCTGGTTTTATATGTCTTAGACTGTACAAGTTCAGCTGGTCTCTCCAAAAGAGCAAAGCCTTTTCACACTTCCTACCCTTGTATTCCTCCACAGTGCTCTTTCTGTAAACAGGTTGGTATGTCTTGTGCTTATCGTGTCACATTTGCTGTGCATTCAAAGGCAGAGGTCAAATGTCAGGCTCTACCCAGAGATTTTGGTGTTTACTTTTCTTTCACTGACTTCAAAGTTAGAGGATTTGCTTGGCAATCTTGCTGGATACAGAAGGTAGAGGAAAGGTTTTTTTCTAGCATACAGTTAAATTACATGTGAAAGCATTTCAGAATGTGTCGGAATTAGTAAAGCACTAATGAAGCTTTTTTTTTTTTATTCTGAAGAGCGTTTGAAACAAATACCTATATGATAAAATCAATACCTACTCTATGCCACTGCACTCTACTCTAAACCACAGCACTCTATGCTGCTGCAATCTACTCTGCACCACAACTTACACCACGCTTTGGGCCCCTCTACAACACTGCACTCTGCCACTTAACTATACACCATTTTACTTTGCACTACTCTACACCAACTGCTGCCATTCTACACCACTGCACTCTATACCGCTCTATTATGCGCCACTAATCTATGCCACAGCATTGTACACCACTGAATTCCATGCTGCTACACTACACCACTGGACTCTACTCTGCACCACTGCACTCTATGCAAAATGTACTGTACCCCCACTATAAGCCATGACACTCTACTCTGCACTCTTCACCACTGTACTCTACGCAACTCTAACCTGCACTGCTGCATTTTATGCCAATGTACTCTGGCAACAGTGCACTCTACTCTGCACCATTTTATGCAACTGTACGCTCCAGCACTCCTCTCTACGCAACAGCATTGCCACTAGACTCTACGGCACTATACTGTACTCTACAACACTCTACCTAAATTGACTCTGCACCACTGCTCTCTATGCCACTGTACTCTACATAATGAATTCCTTTTTATTAATATTAGGTTTTATTGAAGTTCACAAACACCTGCAGAAAAAACGCATTGATTCTATCAACTGATTTTAACGTTTCGCCTAAACGTTTTTAAAGGTGCAAATAATGGCTAATATCATACATAATAATCTCTTGACTTGATATATTTAATCTACTTTTTCTTGGCTGCCAATTGTGACAATCCCTTTGCACCACTGCTTCTATGTAAACCCCAAGATCCTTACAGGCTATCTAATTAGTTTAAAAACAGAATGTTCTCATGTTCCAGTATGTCTTTTCTCATGGGTCACAAATACCATGTTTCTGTTCATTGTTCACAAAAGTAAAACATTATAATAAAAAAAAAACACACAATATGTACACACAATTATTATTGATGATAGGGCACAAGACTTGTTGGAATTAGAAAATGTATATCTTCCAATATGTTGTCTCTTCATGGTTCACCACTGTGTGACCTCTGCCAATGCGTTTGCCGAAGGCTCTTCCCTGTTGATGGTTTTCTAAAAAGGTGAGGCTGGCTTTTCCTATTCCCAAACAATAGTGCAAATTGAAATTCAATACCTCTGTCAATGTGTATTAATTTAAAGTGTAAATGTTTTACTGTTCTTTTGTGTGTCTATGATACTTCTATTCATTCCCTTGTAGAAATAGCAGGATTCCCACTTCTGCAAAAAGAAAGGTTAAGCTGTGTGCACATATAATGCATTGCATTCGTCATTTCGTATGTGAGACGACAGTTGTATTACTGTAATATTGTGTGGTGTATGTATATTAATCCTGCATTGTCAATTGTCTTGTCGAATGTTTGAAAACATTCATAGAAAGCCATAACTGTTCTGTGCAAAGTTAAATGTAATGTTCCACTGTGGAGATGGTGTGTAATTTTTATTTTTGATGTGGTAAATGTATGTGCTGTCTTTTCTAAGTTGTTTGCAAACAACTATGACACAGGCACTTTTTAAAAATATAATCCACCATTTTGCTTTGTGTGTTTTGCGTTCGAGTGTTGTATCCCCTATTCAGATCCTAACTTGAGACCATAGGTGTCACTCGCCCATTTCAATTGCTCGGAGTTGGAAAAAAAAAAAAAAAAAAAAAAAAAAAAAAAAAAACACGCAGCAAAAACGATTCCCCACGTCAGTCCTGCGCATGCCTTAACGCGGGATATCTTACTACTCTGAAAAGTGGCTCTCCCCGGGCCGAATGTGCAGCAAACAGCTGCATGCTCTTCATTCACTCTGTGCTGAAACGGCACAAACAGAAATTGGCGGCACTCGCTGTTCCCATTAGAAAATTAGGTCACCGCCGTACATTATGGTTAGATAAATAAGGTTAAGCAATTTCTCGAACCGCTTTAAAAACAGCACATCAAGAAGCATCGCTCGAGATTAAAAGAAACTAACAAGCTCTTTATTTGGAAATTTCACCCTTAAGCATGTGCATATGGAATCTACTAAAATGAACCAACAAACAAGGATGAAGTTAACACACGGAAGCCGACGAGGAAGATACACGTGTGATATATAATAATCTGAAGGCTACCAGTGAACGCCTAGATATATATACGTGCTTTACCTAGCATTAATGCAGTTCTTAACCTTCGTGGGCGGAATGACTCCCCGATACTTGGATATTTTAACTTTTCAGTGCTGAAACAACTGGTTATTAATAATCATGGGCATTTTCGTCCTTGCGCAAACTGATATATTCAGTGTCTAGGGGTGTCTCCTTGCAGACCAGTTTGGCGCCGACCCCATTTAGAACCGACTTTAAGGGACAGCCCTTTAATACCAAACTTCAAAAATGCTGGAAGAAGCGTGTAAGAGATCATTCACATCGTGGCACGGGTAAAATTAGCAAACATTTCATTGTGCTCTGCCTGAGATCAGGGCTGCATCGAGCAAGGCACAAGACATCCCTCCCACGGAAAGAGTGAAGAAAGTGAAAGGTATTTTCTTCAAAAGAAAGACATCCTTCCCAAACCACAAGGAGGTCTACTTTTTAATGCTCTCGTAAATTCGCTGTAAACAAACGAAAGCGGGCAGTCTTTGTATTTAAAAGACACGACTCGACGAACACACCGTAGTTTCAAATATGAAAAATCGCTGCCGGGTTTTTCAATGCACGATTTTCAGTTCAAAACGTCAGCACTGTTGAGAAAGACATAAAAAAAAACACACACACCGAAGCCTTACTTTAAATCACCCACTTATAGAAAAACGGGTGAAAATGGAGGCAGAACTCCTGTGACCGAAATAGAGGCTTTCTGTTCAGAACCTCAACTTATGTGCAGTTTTAAATAAAGTGAACCGGACCCGAAGCTACTGTAGCGCTTTAAACAAGTCAGTGATATTACGCAAGGTCACTTTTGCGCTAAGGGAAATTTGCCAAAAATCACAGGGTGTAGAGGCGATGCAGAGAGTCGACCCGGGATCCCCGGCTCCACAGTCCTCAGCTCCGACCTTAACGCAAATTCCTCTCCCCTTCGATAAGTTCAACCCTCGGCTACAACGGAGATGAACTAAAACCTGGCGAAAAACGACCCCTATTTCACATGTGCGCGCGATTTAAGAGTCGGTGACCGCACATACGAACGTCGTCCGTTGACGTCTCTTCAGAAACATACACGATTTAAACTAACAGTTTCGCAACGTCAAACGCGCTACTCGGTAGAAACTGAGAGCCGAAATTCGAGGACTATAAACCCGCAACCGTCGCGCCAAGAAAATGGCGGCGCCTCGTGGCTGGCAACCGGCTCTCCTTTGTGCGAGAGGCTCCTCAATTTCCAGTTCGTCCATGGCGACGGAGGACTCACGCGTCACCGCCCCCTTGCGGTCACGGGCAGTCCGCGAAATGGCGGCAGGCGAGGCGGGAAAGGCGCAGGCGGCTCTTGCCGCGAAATGGCGACCCCCTTCTTCCTCGAAGTGCGAGTCGTCAAAGAGGGGGCGGGGCAACGGACGTGCGCGCGGTGGGGGGCGGGGATAACACGTAACCGCCACTCCACTCTCTCGCGCAGCCCCGAACGCCCGCGTAATAATGGCGCGTTCGAAAAAAAGACGCTGTCACGAGCGTTCTTCTGACTGCTAAAACGGCTCACGAGAGAGTGTATGTTAGACGTAGACACGACGGCTCGTCCCGCGGAGCAGTATCACGATAATGGGCGTTGCTAACCACCTTTTGCGCGCCAGAGAGAAGTTGCCAGATGTTCAGGAGACGAAGGCGGACGAAGGCGTGCCCAGATCATCACAACCAATGGCCGCCGTGATCAGAGGCAGTCAGGGCGGAGAAGCCTCTAGTTTGTGGGGCGCGAGCCTGTTGGGAATGGATTCAGTCACCGGTTCAGTCTTGAATACCATAGGTGCCACCAGACCCTAGTCAGACAGGAAACTCCCGATTTTTGGAGCCAAAAATGGTTTTATTTTGGCTGTATTGCCGCCTTAAATTGCCCCTACTTCAGTAGAAGTAAATTTGGAAAATGTATTCTCCTGGTTGTTTTATTTTATTTTTTTAAATATCCTACTTTCCTCTACGAAAATCTTGGCCTGTATGGATTATATACTGCCTTGTATATGAGGTGGACGGATTTCGTTGCTTAGTCTGATTTTAGTTGCATGACGACCAACCGTGATTTTAACCTTTTAACTTAGATGTTCGAAAGTGATGAAGCCTGACCTTTCTGACACTTTTAATACCCATGTCAGAGTGTATGTAGCTCTCACTTTTCACTTGTTAATGATTGTAGTAAAGTCGGATTCCACCGTCAGAAGATCTAATTTGTTAAAGTTAAAAGCAGTGTACCAAATAGCATGTGTTTGCGGCTACTGTTTACAGGGAGAATGGCAATTCTCAGTTCGAAACGTATTCTAGGATAGTATAGTTCATTCTGAGGATAAACTACTAAGCCTGGATAAGGGCTATAGTAAGACTTCCATTACGAATGACATGCCATTTTGCAATCCCTGAGTAGAAATGGCAACAACAAGATGTGCAGAATTTAACACACTGCAGGGATTTCCCCCACATATCAGGTGAAACATGGTACATCTAAAGGGTGAAAAGGGAGTTTTAAATACCTGAACTTGCAGATTTTGGAGTGCTACATATTAGCGTCTGCCAATTCTACATTATTATGGGAAATATTGCAGACTTTAAGTTAGTTTACACCCTGTCCAAGTAGGGACCCTCTCTCTAGACAGGGTAAGGGAGTAACACACCTAAGATAACCCCGGCTTACACCCTCTCTTCCTGCCTTTCCTTCACCCCTCTTGTCCACCTACTTCCCCGTCCTACCCGCTTCTTTTGAACCTGTCCGCTAATGCGCAGTTTCCTGCCTGTCCATCTCCGCCTAATGGTCGTTCCCCCTATAATAACTGAATTGCCTTGCCATCTCCGCCCTCTACCCGGGCTCTTTTTTTTTTTTCTTCTTTCTTTTTGCAGTCATCACCGTGACCCGCACCTGGCCAAAGCGACAGCCCTAAACAGAATGCACACCTGCTTCAACAAGGCAACCCATCGCGGGAGGGAGGGTGTGGAAAAAACGGCACCTAACCGCCCTAGCCACCGGGTCACCTTCAAGAAAATTGTGACCTGGCAACAAAATGGCCGTTTAAATACCTGCCCTCCCACCTAGAAATGGCACCCCGGACGCCCAACCGCGTCACGAGCAGTACCACCCTTCCCAAATGATCCCGGGGGGAACTCCTCGTTCCTCCTCCCCCCCCCCCCCCCCCGGACCACATTGGGAAGGAGTGAACAACACCACGACTTGTTTGTGTGTAAAAGGCCGCTTTATTGGAACAGGTGCCTCTGACAATTCCCCCGCCACCTGGGCCTTTGTCTCACAAAACTAAAGCCTCACTACACATAGAATAAACCTATCCCCGGTCCTCCCCCTCCCCTACCCCACCCTCCCCATTCCTACTCTCTTCCTGCCTTTCGTTCACCCCTCTCGTCCACCTACTTCCCCCGTCCTACCCGCTTCTTTTGAACCTGTCCGCTAATGTGCAGTTTCCTGCCTGTCCATCTCCGCCTAATGGTCGTTCCCCCTATAATAACTGAATTGCCCCGCCATCTCTGCCACCAGAAAAAGACCCCGACTTTTTCTGCCCCCCCAACCTAGGCCTCCCTCAGCAAAGCCTTCAGGTGCTCCTTCATTTGTAGCAAAGAAAGTTCCATCCCCATAAACAATAGATGGACCCAGTCGTCCCTAAAAAACGCATCCTCAAAACGCAAGTCTGAATGCACTAAAAAAGACAAACCTTTCTCACCACAGAAAATGCTCATCTCCTTGTTCAACTTGCGCTGCGCCCTCTCTATGGCCCCCGCCAAACCCGATGCGGAACATATGCTGTGAGTACCACATGACACCCCTTCCACTGAGTCAGCAAAGTCTCTAAATCCTTCTTCATCGCTTTCATGAGGTCCAACCCGTAGTCCCCACTAAATCATTCTCCCCTAAATGAATGCATAAGAGATCCGGACTGGGGCCCCTCCCTGCCGCAACTTGCAGTCGCGGTAAAATTTCCTTCCACCGCATCCCACCTTTCCCCAACCACCAGACCTTATAACGCGCAGCATCGAACCTAAATTGTCCCCAAGTGCTGTCCTCCTGGCCTGCCGCTGTGCCCATTTCACAAATGAGTGTCCAACCACCCAAATGTTGAGGTATTCTGCCTCCGGACCCCTCACCACACCTGGAAAATAAAATAAATGAGAAAACATGTATCACTCCTTCACAGCTCGCTAAACCCAAAACTCTTGCCCGCGCACATATCTCCTAAAGCAGTCTGATCTCCACCTGCCCAATGCCATCAGCTCCTCTCTACCCCACCCTTTGTTCCCAGCTTCCGTCGCAACCCCAATCCTGAAAGAGTGTGTACCAAAACTCACAGCATGAACCCCCAGATAAGACAACCCCTTCCTCATAACCCCCAACAACTGAGAAGTTGTCACTCTTTTCCCGTCCACGTGCCGAAATACTAAGCCCTCACTGTGGCCCGGCGCCTCCCTCAATTGCGCCGCCAAGGCCCCGGGACAAATCGCTTTATCAGGGTACCGCCAGAGTAAAACCGTCGCACCCACACCCCTCTGATCTATCTTCGATCTCCTGATTAGAAGCGCGACCCCTTCCGCCCCGGGGCGCAACTCACACCACTGTAGGCCCTGTCGACCCGCTAAACCAAGCAATTCAGATACCCTCAGGGCCTCAAAAAACTTCCAAGACATTAATGTACGGAAAAGCAATGCCTTCCGCGCATCAAAGCGAATCACCCCTAAGGTCGGAAGAGGCGCTTCAACAATTCCAAGGACACGGGGCGCCTAGCCCTCCCTTACGACCTCATTTCTTTTGCCCATTCCTCTAAGATTCTGTGCCCCAACTCACCCGCCGAAGGAGGATAACCCCACAAAAGCTTGCCCATAAACTCCAAGGCTGTTAACTTACCCGCTATCGTCACCCTGGACTGGCCTTTTTCAATCAGTCCCATAATGAACTGCACCACATCTTCAACCATGTCCCCCTGGCTTACCCGTCGCCATGCCCCGGAGCCCAAAAACTCCTCCCAAGCCTTGACATACGCCCGCCTGGTAGACGACGCCAACTAATTCAGCACGAGCCGTAGCATCCTGGAGTGCCTATCCTCCATAGCTCCCCCGGCATGCGCATACTGCGTAAGTCCACACCCGTGGCTAATCCATGGAACCGCTCCCACTGCGAACGAGCCAAAGCATCAGCAATGTCGTTATTAACACCCAGCACATGCCTCGCTCTGAAAAATATATAATTCCGCAAACATTGAAGCACAAACGCCCGCAGCAACTGCAGCACCTGCCCGTCGCGTGCCAACTGTCGATTCACCACATGCACCACTGCCATATTATCCACCCGAAACAACACCCTCGAATGCCTGAGCTCCTGACCCCACAAGCATACCGCTACCACTAGCGGAAGAAACTAAAAAAATGCAATGCTGCGACCTCCACACTTCCACTCATCTGGCCACTCCTCCGCGCACCAGCTCCCCTCCCAGTACAGCCCGAAAACCCATCGCCCCCGACGCATCCAAAAAAAGCTGTACATCCCATTCGCAGTCCCACCAGGCCTTCAAAGGAATCCCATTAAAAGCGTGCAAAAACGTGCTCCACATCCTCAAATCCTCCCGTACGCCTACTTTCAAACAGACGTGGTGATGCAGCATCACCCCCCCTGACAATGCCAATGCCAGACGCCTGCAAAATGTCCTTCCCCTTCTTACTACCCGACAGGTGAAATTCAAATGCCCCAAAAACACCTGAATGTCACGCATAGTGACCTTCTGCTTCCTCAACATATCGGAAATTCTCTGCAGCATGTCCGCTTTTTTCTCCTCCGGCAAACGGGCCACTCCCGTCACCGTATCTAACTCGATACCCAAAAAGGACAGCGCCGTTCCTGGCCCCACTGTCTTGTCGGGAGCCAAGGGCACACCAATGTCTCCCATGATCTCCATGAACCGACCCAGCACCGCCGCACAACGCGGGCTGGCCGCCGGAGAAGCAAAAAATAAAACATCCAAATAATGCCTCACCTGATTGTGACCCGTGAGCTTTGAGAATGTCCATTGCAACGCCGAACTGAAACACTCAAAAAGCGCACATGAGCTAGAACACCCCATAGGGAGGGCTTTGTCTACGTACCAAAACCCCTGAAATTGAATTCCCAGTAATTCAAAATCCTCCGGATGTACTGGCAGTAACCGAAACGCCGACTTAATGTCAGACTTAGCCATGAGCGCACCAGGCCCCAACTGCTCCACCATTTCAATAGCCACGTCCACCGACGCATAGGACACCTTCGATAATGCTTCTGGGATGAAATCGTTAACCGACATCCCCTCAGGCCATGACTAATGGTGAATCAATCTGAACTGTCCACTCTCCTTCTTGGGCACCACCCCAATCGGGGACACGATGAGGTTTTGCATCGGCCAATCTGAAAAAGGGCCAGCCATGCGTCCTTCCCTCACCTCCTTGTCCAATTTCTGCTGCACCAACTCCTCCCTACCGCGCACCGATCGCAAATTCTCCGCCCACTGCCGCACCCGCGGACCTTCGTACCCCAAACGGAAACCGAACCGAAAGCCCCGAATGAGGAATTCTTGCATCACCTGCCCTGTCATAGCCCGCTAAGCACGTCTCCACCTTAACCGGAGTATGAGCCTTTTCCTGCAACACCCGAACGCTTACGCTGGGTGTCCCTGCCCCCATAATTAGCCGTTTGGCCGCCGCCGCCTCCTTGGCCCTGTGCACTTCCAGAACCGGAGGCACCTTGAGATCCCGTACAGTGTGTGACCGGGTGACGTCCCGCGCATTTTGAGCACTCGTGTCGGAACTTGCAATATTCCCTTGTGCACAAGCCTTTATTGTAATCCCAACAGGCGCCGGAGCGCCCCGTCCCTGAACTGCTGGAGTGAGCTGGACTAGAGCCCCCGGACCCCACCCCTGCTCACCAAAGGGCCGATAAGTTATGGGCAGCCCACTGGCCGTAAATACTGTCTTCCCGAATTTCGCGGGACCCATGGTATGCTGCCAAAGGTCGGAATCAATCTCACCCCATTTCACCTCCGGATCTGCTGCCATCCTGGCCCGAAATTCCTCATCATATTGGCGCCACGCGTACCCACCGTAATTAAGCTGCGCCTTCCGAATAATATCCATATATTTGAACAAAGCCACTGCCCGCTCCGGAAAGCGCTCACAGTAGACGCTCGCAATAATCAGGAAGGCCGCCGTCCAGTTCTCAATATTTACCGACACCTTTGGTCTCTTAGAAAGCTCCCATTCCTCCTCCTTGGAACCCTCTTTTGCGCGCACCTCCCGGTGAAGCAACTTCAAGACATCCACATACTCCCCTTTCCATATTTTGTCCTTTGTTGCTGGCATTAAATGTGCCCCTAACGGTTTCGCGGTGCCCATGTAGGGCAACTTAACCCGCTTAGGGGCCGGTTCCCCCTCCTTCTCTTCTTTTGCCGTACCTGACGAAGAATTGCCCTGTCCGTCTCCAGCCGCACCCCCTTCCCCCCCCCTTTTACGGCACCGTCCCCACTGTTACCCACCCCACTGTCAGTAGCCACCCCCATGTCCTTCATATAGACTCCCTTAACCAAACGCACCGAGTCCACCTTCGCTTCCATAGCAACAGAAACCATAGAGCTCACAGATTCCTTACCTGGAGAAAGCAACGGGGGCCACTCTAGAGCCTTCCACACCTCCATGCCATTGCCGCCTCTCCTACCATCATGAATACGCGCGATCACCCGCGTCTCCTTCTGAAATGACTAAAGGACAGGATTAACGACCCTGTCCCCCTCCCTCTCCCTCTCTCCCACCAATCTGACTCACTCCTACTCTCCACCAACTCCCCTTCTTCAACAGTCGCGTCCGAGTCCTCCACGCGTCGCTCACCACCACCGTGCTCACGGTTCCGGCCGCAACCGCCACAAACCTCACAACCAACAGTCATAGCTCCACTCCCCCCGTATACCTGATGGGCCCGGACGCTGCTCCCGCAGGGCAGCAGCATCGGTGGGCGCAAAACCCTTACTGCCACACCGCCCAGTGGGAGCGTCCGCAGCCACGCGCCGTCGTCTGCTCCATCCCATTGACGCCATCCGGCCGGTCGCTCCATACCCCGCCTTCTCTTCTCGCCAGGGGGACTGAGCCGCAAACTGCTCACCTGGCTCATCCTCTTCAAAATCCAGCGTGTCCTGCCAAAGAAGGTCCGGTGTGCCGGGTGGTGAAACTGCCTCCTCAACCAAGCCCTCAGTCGACCCCCCCCTCCTCTCAACTTGCTCCACTTGCCCTGCACCTTCCCTCCCCCCACCCTCCCCTGTTTTGCCCCATAAACCCTGGAGGGGACCTTAGGGCCCATCCCCCCTGTGTGCAGATCCCCCTCCCCCCACCCTCCCCCCTCCTGTTCCTGTCCCGCCTCGTCTTCACTGCTTCTCCATTGCAGCATCGTGGGCCACTTTTTGGACAGTGGCACCCTCGGGTCTACTGCCTCCTGCTGCCACCCCCCCTTCCCCCTCCCCCCAACCCAAGTGTCTGGGGCGACCCCCCCTTCCTCCTTCCCAGCCCTCGTCTCCACCAGGGCCTTCTCTCCCCTCCCCACGTCTGTGCCTCGAGGCCCTTGCGGGCCTCCGTCCTTAGCAAACTTTGAAGGCGGCACACACTCCAGCGCCCTGTCCCCATGGGAACACGCGCTGAGCCAGGCGTGTCTTGCAGATTAGCGCGGGCCGCGCACTCAGCTCTAAGCTGCTGAGAAGCGCATCCCGCCTTCTTGGGCTTCCCTGGAGGCGCGGCCCCAGATGCCCGCCTCCCCCGGACCTGCCCATGCCGCACCTCTTCTCCCCGGCCCTCCCGCAGCCCTCGCTCCCTTCCTCACCTGCATGGCTGACGACGTGGCGCGCGGTGGCGAACATGCCAAAACCGCTGCCACACCCGCAGAGGCCTGACGCTCCGGGTGCTCTGGCGCCAATGCCTCCGGCCGCAACAAGTCCAGGCGTCCCGCTGGCTCAAGCAGCGCCAACGCCTTACAGACGTTTTCTTCCGCCATGACCACGCGGCAACGTTGAGGATAGAACCTTCGCAACTACGGACCTCCGTCAACGAAATACCCAGGCATGTTTGTTTCTTTCTCTGCCCTTCCTGCAATATTTATTTAAATTTTTTTACCGCCTAACAGCACGTTGAAAACCCAAAAAACTGCACCTAACCGCCTTAGCCACCGGCCACCAGGTCACCTTCAACAAAATGGTGACCTGGCAACAAAATGGCCGTTTAAATACCTGCCCTCCCACCTAGAAATGGCACCCCGGACGCCCAACCGCATGGCGGGCAGTACCACCCTTCCCAAATGATCCCATGGGGGAACTCCTCGTTCCTCCTCCTCCCCCCAGGACCCCAATATTAGCTGCAGACACGGCGGCTCGTCCCGCGGAGCAGTATCACGATAATGGGCGGCAATGTTCCCTGTAAGGCGCACGCGCACCTTTCCTTCCCCCATCGCACAGGCCCCTTTGGCAAGCGCACGTTCTTGCAACGTCGCTCCCTGCATCGTGCGGCAGAGAGGACGTCAGCGCTGTGTCTACAAAACAGACACAGCACGAGAAAAGGGTCACTCTTTGCCGCCGACGAGCAGGAAGGACATCTTCAGGACGCAGGTTTGCAGGTAAGGTATTATCACTTTCTCAGCTCAAATAAGCCTTTTAGAGCGATAGTCGTGCTCTCCTATTGCAGAAAATGCTCATATTTGAATATGGATTGAAGTCTATGAAAACAGCGTTTAAAGGCCGCGGGGAGTGTTTTAAACATCATTTGGCGTACTTTAGCATACAAGCGAGCAAGTGATATTTATGTTGAAAATGAATGGTTAGTGAGCTAGGAAATGCTTCCGAACAGTAGAAAATGTGCTGTTATCAACTTTTCCATCATTGTCATACTTCATAGTTGTTTATATGCATTATCACTTTCTCAGCGCAAATAAGCCTTTTAGAGCGATAGTCGTGCTCTCCTATTGCAGAAAATGCTCATATTTGAATCTGGATTGAAGTCAATGAAAACAGCGTTTAAAGGCCACGGGGAGTGTTTTAAACATCATGTGGCGTACTTTAGCATACAAGCGAGCAAGTGATATTTATGTTGAAAATGAATGGTTAGTGAGCTAGGAAATGCTTCAGAACAGTAGAAAATGTGCTGTTATCAACTTTTCCATCATTGTCATACTTCATAGTTGTTTATATGCATTATCACTTTCTCAGCGCAAATAAGCCTTTTAGAGCGATAGTCGTGCTCTCCTATTGCAGAAAATGCTCATATTTGAATCTGGATTGAAGTAGATGAAAACAGCGTTTAAAGGCCGCAGGCAATGTTCACTGTAAGGCTCGCGCGCACCTTTCCTTCCCCCATCGCGCAGGCCCCTTTGGCAAGCGCACACGTTGCAACGTTCTTGCAACGTCGCTCCCTGCATCATGCACAGCAAATGTGACAAGACAACAACAAGGCGTAAAGGCACCTTCATTGCTCATTCACCGTCTGAATGGACAGAACACTTTTTTTTGTCCGCTTGCCAGAACGAGCCAGTAGGCCTAAAAATGGCTCACCCTTATAAATCCAATTAGTCATAGCGAATGGCTGAGCAGATAACTTGAGGCCTGTAAAGGCCGCATCATCGAAGGGCTAACGCATGATGTAGGTTTCCAAACAGACGATAATATGGAACCAGAGTTCATCTAAACTGAAAGCCCAGGTAACTACTCAATTGCTCTGGAACTGTCATGCATAATGTTTTTATAACTCCTATAGCCTAAGCTAAATATCTTCTTTCCAATTACAGCCAGTCACCATTTGCATTTGAACAGGCAGGCATGAGTACCAAGGAAGACCAGGTAAATCTGTAGACGTTCCAGGTGGGATTAAGGGTCTCTACATAAATCCCGTTCATGATCCACACCTTTGCTTCTATTACAGGTTTGTCGGACAGAGCAAGTTAAAGATTTGAATGGACCGACATGTGTAGAAGCATAAGGACCAGGTAATTATTTGGTAGGTACCCCATCTGGGTCACCTGGCACATTATAATATGACAACATGATGTAACCAACTGTTAACCATCTTTTCTTTTGCTGCAGGCGTCTCAGACTGTACTGGTCATTATTTGGTAGATTTCACTTGTGATGCACCTAGTACATTATAAAATGAAAACATTCTTAAACCCTTTTTTTTGTTCTTTTGCAGGCTTCTTAGACAGTTCTAACATTGGTTAGAAAAGGCAGACGTGACTACAAGCAGAAAGACCAGGTAAATATTTAGTAGTTTTCCCTTGCAGTACATCTTGAACACAAGCATGTGCTGTAACCATGTTTTTTCTTCTATTGCAGACATCTTAGACAGTGTTACATCGACAGGCAGGTGTGAGATCAAACAGAAAGGCCCAGGTAATTGCTTGCTACATTTTCCAAGAGATAGCTCAGTCTTGTCTGGTAGATTGCATTCAATAGCATAAAAAACAACTTTAAATAATGTTCCTCACTTTAATTAATGTCCTTTTTTTTTTTTTGCAGGATTTGCGGCACAGTAGGCTCAGACTGATTGGCACCAAAATGTTCAAGCGCAAAGCTGTGACTTCATCAGAGAGCAGTGCTTCACCACAAAGGAAGAAATGCTGTCTTGTGTTCAAAGAAGAATGGCTGAAAGAAATTGTGGAGACTGAGACACAGAAGTCCAGGAGCAAGGTTTGCGTACAACTGGGAGAGCTATTTTTATACAATCCAGAAGTAGGCCTGATTTGTAAAGTATGTGCAGAAGCAAAGATCGCAGGGGACTTTTCTACTGGGAAGAAATGGAGTGATGGCTGAAAGCTGGACTACTTGAAACGCCATTTATGTAGCAGAGTTCATGAATCTGCTTTGGTGACATTGAGAAATAAAAGTGCTGCTGCCAGGCTGGGTTTTGGAGTGCGCACCATGCTAACGGAAACCGCCAGTGACAGAGCAAACAGACTAGAAGTAGTTGAACGGCAAAGATCCCTGCCTGAAGAGATAAAGATTCTCATCAACAATGTGTTGCTAGCAGTCAAAATGAACACATCAATGTTATCTGTTCAAGACATCCATGACCACGTCGCATTGTATGTGAAGATACCAGACAGCTGGAGGAGCAAGAACTATGCCTTTGAGTTTTTGGAGGCCATCAACAGCGTAATACGCTCTGACCTCATGGCAGAACTTCGCAGTGCTCGGTATCACACATTGATAATTGATGAGAGCACAGATATTTCAGTTACAAAAATGCTCATCCTCTACTTCAAGTTCCGATCTGTAACATCAACAGAGCACAAAACAGTGTTTGGGGGAATTGTAACTCTGAGTGCATGCAATGCGGAGGCTATCACTACAGCTGTAAAAGAGTTCTACGCTGCCAATAAGCTGGACCTTATGAAAATGGTCATGTTTACATCAGATGGTGCATCAGTGATGCTGGGAAAGAACAATGGTGTTGCTACCCGCCTCAAACAATCCATTCCTCATCTAGTTGAGCAGCACTGTGTTGCGCACAGAGAAGATTTGGGAGTTGATGATGCCTGGAAAAAAGTGCCGATGATCAGGGAAATGGAAACATTACTGAGGACTGTCTACACTGTGTTCTCCCGCTCACCTTTAAGAAAGTCCAAGCTGGACGAAATTGCTTTGGTCACTGAATGTGAAGCGGTCTCCTTTTGGCCACTCAATGAGGTGCGGTGGCTTTCAAGGCATTTTGCTGTTGGTGCACTCTTGCATAATTATGAGGTTGCTCTCAAATACTTTGATCATGAAAGAGTTGAGGAGAATGACCCAATTGCTAAATATTGCTACAAAAAACTATCGGATTCAAACAACCATATTTCCTTTGCAGCACTAAATGACATTCTGGGTGAACTTGCATCTTTGTGCAAGTTGTTTCAGAAAAGCTCTTTGACCACCATTGAAGCTGTACAGTATGCAAGAGCAAAAATTACCCAAATAAAGGAACAGTACTTGGGCGACACCGTCTTTTGGAGCGACACAGTAAGAGATCTGATGGCTTTGTGCAGAGAGGACCAAGAGTATGATAGTGAGCAGATGTTATCTTTCATTAAACTTCTTTGTGAGC
Source organism: Pleurodeles waltl (assembly GCF_031143425.1). Lineage (NCBI taxonomy): Eukaryota > Metazoa > Chordata > Amphibia > Caudata > Salamandridae > Pleurodeles > Pleurodeles waltl. Next base: position 24,229,776 of record NC_090450.1, read on the forward strand.
ACATGGAAAGAAGGTTCCCAGAAGATGAATTGAAGGAATGGACAAGCTTTGATTTCCATACAGTAACAACACAATCACAGTTTGATTTTGGGACTGAGAATGTACAAAGACTTGTTGAGAAGTATAAGAAGGTCTTGGTCCTGGGTGATTGTGACACCCCTGGTGATGTTGTTCGGCAGTACAGAGATTATAAATATGTGGTGGCAGCGCATATAAAACACTGATTGTTTAGGACCTTTCAAGACATGGTGAATTTCACTCTGCGGAATGCTGCACAGTATAGTGTTGTATCTCAGCTTGTTGATATCTGTGCAACTTTCCAGGTTTCAAGTGCAGACTGCGAACGAGGATTCAGCCTCATGAACTCAATCAAGTCCAAATTAAGAAACAGACTAGAGGAGAGTCACCTAGATATGCTGATGAGGACAAAGGCTTGCCTCTCAAATGGGAAAGTTGATTTAGACCGAGTTTATCAGCACTGGAAAAATGGCAAGGACCGGCGAGAAAAACAAACATGTCACACATCTAACGTTGACACCTGACTTGTCTAAACTCTGATGCGGCTTCTCCTTCAGTCCGTGTGTGGGTGGGGTAGGAACATTTCTCAGCCTGTATCTTGGCAGGGGCATCATGGCATTCATCAGCAGTGTGTTCATCAAACTGTAAATGTTAACCAATTGTACAACTGGCTGTATTTGATGTGCGGGGTCCTCTGCAGCACTCTGAGAGTATTCATTAAAGTTTCATAATGGTTCAACCTCCTGATTTCTGTTTTCTCTAACTGGGGTGTAGGTGGCACTTAACAGGTCATGTCCTAGGGGTGTGCAACCAGGTCACAAAACTGCCTTGATGCCCTATTGCATGGAGCAATGATATCCCTTTTTTGCTTTAGTGGTATGGAGAGGCTAATGCCAAAGATCTTGGCTAGTTATGCGCTGCACGCGCGTGAATGGTCAATTTCTTGGCGCACGTATCGTTGGCTGCAGCGCACAGAGACCGCACACTGCCTCACACAGTGGAAAAAAATTAGAGGGAACATTGATGCGAGGTGCTAACCACCTTTTGCCCGCCAGAGAGAAGTTGCCAGAGGTTTAGGAGACGAGGGCGGACGAAGGTGTGCCCAAATCATCTCGACCTATGGCAGCCGTGATCAGAGGCAGTCAGGCCGGGGAAGCCTCTAGTTTGTGGGGCGTGAGCCTGTTGGGAATGGATTCAGTCACTGGTTCATTCTTGAATACCATAGGTGCCAGCAGACCCTAGTCAGACAGGAAACTCCCGATTTTTGGAGGCAAAAATGGTTTTATTTTGGCTGTATTGCCGCCTTAAATTGCCCCTACTTCAGTGGAAGTAAATTTGGAAAATGTATTCTTCCTGTTTTTTTTTTTTTTAATATCCTACTTTCCTCTTTGAAAATCTTGGCCTGTATGGATTATATACTGCATTGTTTATGAGGCGGACGAATTTCGTTGCTTAGTCTGATTTTAGGTGCATGACGACCAACTGTGATTTTAACCTTTTAACTTAGATGTTCGAAAGTGATGAAGCCTGACCTTTCTGACACTTTTAATACCCATGTCAGAGTGTATGTAGCTCTCACTTTTCACTTGTTAATGATTGTAGTAAAGTCGGATTCCACCGTCAGAAGATCTAATTTGTTAAAGGTAAAAGCAGTGTACCAAATAGCATGTGTTTGCGGCTACTGCTTACAGGGAGAATGGCAATTCTCATTTGGAAATGTATTCTAGGATAGTATAGTTCATTCTGAGGATAAACTACTAAACCTGGATAAGGGCTATAGTAAGACTTGCATTACGAAGACACGCTATTTTGCAACCCCTTGAGTAGAAATGGCAACAACAAGCTGCGCGGAATTTAACACACCGCAGGAATTTCCCCCATCCCTTTGAAATATCAGGTGAAACATGTAACATCTAAAGGGTGAAAAGGGAGTTTTAAAAACCTGAACTTTCAGATTTTGGAGTGCTACATATTAGCGTCTGCCAATTATTCTACATTATTAGGGAAAATATTGCAAATTTAAATCTCCTGAGTATCAGATGTGATAAATAGTACACCATCTATGGGTAGATTTCTGTAGCCTCTTCAGAAGTTGCTATGAACATACACGTCTAAGCATAGCCCTGCGTTTAGGTTGGCTTCTTGCCCATAACTCTGCAGGTGATTTATTCCAGTGTAAAATGGTGGGCGTTGCTGAGGCCTGTCCCATCTGATCTTTGAAATTTTGAGTGTCTGGTTTTTCTACCAAAGTGAAGATAATGCTGGATGCACAACTTCTTAGCACTGACCTTCAGTTAACCTTTTAAAATTGAGAAATAGCCTCCCTAACATTTTGGTAGTGGGGCACGGTTTTTGTGAAATCTCAGATGCTTGTTGTTCGAAATGGGGTCTGTAGTTGGCAGTTAGTTTACACCCTCTCCAAGCAGGGACCCTCACTCTAGACAGGGTAAGGGAGTAACACACCTAAGATAACCCCGGCTTACACCCTTGGTAGCTTGGCTCAAGCTGTCTGGCTTATCACAGTGGCAAAGTGTAAAGTATTTGTACACTCAGTATCACAGTGAAAACACCACAAAGGCACTGAACACCAGTTAAAACAAATAACCAATGTTTATCTGAGTTAAACAAGACCAAAACAACAAAAATCCAACATGCACAAGTAGATATATCACTTTTTAAAGTTTAAAAGTTGTAGTCCTGAAGAATCAGTGGTTGTATCTTTACAACACACAGTGCCTTGGATGCGTCAAAAACTGAGACGATGCAGGTCTCAAAGGAGAGAATGCGTTGGAAAGCAAGAAATGCATCAATTATTTCCTTAGCCTGGCAGGCGATCCGTCAATTATTTTCCTCTGGATTGGAGATGTGCCAGTTCTTTTCCAGCCAGACAGTGATGTGTCAAATCTTTCCTAGCAGCAAAGGCGATGCTGCACTGTCATAAGGATTCAATACGTTGATAAAGGAAATTACGCCCAGGGATGATGTACGGAAAATCCAGATGCACATCAAAGATGAATTCGCACTGAAGCAGGCGATGCGTCAAATCCGCAGCTGCAAGACAGGTGCTGCATAAAAAAAAATTTCAGCCACAGTACAGGTGCTTTGTCAATTTTTCGACGACAATTACTTGGTGCGTGGATTTTTCTTCAGGTCACATGCTTCCCTTTCAAGGGTCCAGGGAATGTATTGAGCACCACTTGGCCAGTGAGGACTATCAGCAGAAGAGCCCAGGCACTGGCAGATGAAGTCTTTGATGTCCCTGAGACGTCTTAACAGGAGGCAAGCTCAGTTCAAGCCCTTGGAGAACTTTGGAAAGCAAGATGTAAAAAGCAGAGTCCCCTCCTTTCACTTCCAGGGCAGAAGCAGCAAGCAACAGGCCAGCACAGCAAAGCAACAGACAGAGTGGCAGTTGCTCCTACAGCATCCAGCTCTTCTCCCTGGCAGAATGTCCTCAGCCTAGAAGTGTTCTGACATTGTGGTCTCGGAGTTCCAGTATTTATACTCATTTCTGCCTTTGAAGTAGGCAGACTTCAGAGTAAGTCATTGTAGTGCACAAGACCCTACCCTTCCCTGTTCTAGCCCCATACACGCTCATGGGTTCGTAGACTGCTTTGTGTAAGGACAGGCACAGCCCTATTCAGGTGCAAGTGCCAGCTCTTCCCACCACTGTAACCCAGGAAGACCCATCAGGATATGCAGGGCACGGCTATGCTCCCTTTGTGTGACTGTCTAGAGTGAATTCACAACTAGCCCAACTGTCGTCCTGACCTAGATGTGTATTCTATAGCCAGGCAGAGGCACAGAATGGTTAAGCAAGAAAATGCCCACTTTCTAAAAGTTGCATTTTAAAACGTACATCTTTTCGTGAAGGTGACTTTCAAATTGTATTTTTAAATTGTGAGTTCAGAGACCCCAAACTCCATATCTCTGTCTGCTCCAAGCGGGAAATTTCACTTAAAAGATATTTTAAGGCATTCCCTAAACTCCATATCTCTGTCTGCTCCAAGCGGGAAATTTCACTTAAAAGATATTTTAAGGCATTCCCTATGTTACCCTATGAGGGAGATATGCCTTGCAATAGTGAAAAACGAATTTAGCAGTATTTCACTATCAGGATATGTAAAACACACCGGTGCATGCCCTACCTGTAGGAAAGTACCATCTTGCCTGGCATGTTACACCCATTTTTCACTGTATATATGTTGTTTTAGTTGTATGTGTCACTGGGACCCTGGTAACCCAGGGCCCCAGTGCTCATAAGTGTGCCTGAATGTGTTACCTGTGTAGTGACTAACTGTCTCACTGAGGCTCTGCTAACCAGAACCTCAGTGGTTATGCTCTCTCATTTCTTTCCAAATTGTCACTGACAGGCTAGTGACCATTTTTACCAATTTACATTGGCTTACTGGAACACCCTTATAATTCCCTAGTATATGGTACTGAGGTACCCAGGGTATTGGGGTTCCAGGAGATCCCTATGGGCTGCAGCATTTCTTTTGCCACCCATAGGGAGCTCTGACAATTCTTACACAGGCCTGCCACTGCAGCCTGAGTGAAATAACGTCCACGTTATTTCACAGCCATTTTACACTGCACTTAAGTAACTTATAAGTCACCTATATGTCTAACCTTTACCTGGTAAAGGTTAGGTGCAAAGTTACTTAGTGTGAGGGCACCCTGGCACTAGCCAAGGTGCCCCCACATTGTTCAGAGCCAATTCCCTGAACTTTGTGAGTGCGGGGACACCATTACACCCGTGCACTACATATAGGTCACTACCTATATGTAGCTTCACAATGGTAACTCCGAATATGGCCATGTAACATGTCTATGATCATGGAATTGCCCCCTCTATGCCATTCTGGCATAGTTGGCACAATCCCATGATCCCAGTGGTCTGTAGCACAGACCCTGGTACTGCCAAACTGCCCTTCCTGGGGTTTCACTGCAGCTGCTGCTGCTGCCAACCCCTAAGACAGGCAGCTGCCCTCCTGGGGTCCAGCCAGGCCTGGCCCAGGATGGCAGAACAAAGAACTTCCTCTGAGAGAGGGTGTGACACCCTCTCCCTTTGGAAAATGGTGTGAAGGCAGGGGAGGAGTAGCCTCCCCCAGCCTCTGGAAATGCTTTCTTGGGCACAGATGTGCCCAATTCTGCATAAGCCAGTCTACACCGGTTCAGGGACCCCTTAGCCCCTGCTCTGGCGCGAAACTGGACAAAGGAAAGGGGAGTGACCACTCCCCTGACCTGCACCTCCCCTTGGAGGTGTCCAGAGCTCCTCCAGTGTGCTCCAGACCTCTGCCATCTTGGAAACAGAGGTGCTGCTGGCACACTGGACTGCTCTGAGTGGCCAGTGCCACCAGGTGACGTCAGAGACTCCTTGTGATAGGCTCCTTCAGGTGTTGCTAGCCTATCCTCTCTCCTAGGTAGCCAAACCCTCTTTTCTGGCTATTTAGGGTCTCTGTCTCTGGGGAAACTTTAGATAACGAATGCATGAGCTCAGCCGAGTTCCTCTGCATCTCTCTCTTCACCTTCTGATAAGGAATCGACTGCTGACCGCGCTGGAAGCCTGCAAACCTGCAACATAGTAGCAAAGACGACTACTGCAACTCTGTAACGCTGATCCTGCCGCCTTCTCGACTGTTTTCCTGCTTGTGCATGCTGTGGGGGTAGTCTGCCTCCTCTCTGCACCAGAAGCTCCGAAGAAATCTCCTGTGGGTCGACGGAATCTTCCCCCTGCAACCGCAGGCACCAAAAAGCTGCATTACCGGTCCCTTGGGTCTCCTCTCAGCACGACGAGCGAGGTCCCTCGAATCCAGCGACTCTGTCCAAGTGACCCCCACAGTCCAGTGACTCTTCAGCCCAAGTTTGGTGGAGGTAAGTCCTTGCCTCACCTCGCTGGGCTGCATTGCTGGGAACCGCGACTTTGCAGCTACTCCGGCCCCTGTGCACTTCCGGCGGAAATCCTTCGTGCACAGCCAAGCCTGGGTCCACGGCACTCTAACCTGCATTGCACGACTTTCTAAGTTGGTCTCCGGCGACGTGGGACTCCTTTGTGCAACTTCGGCGAGCACCGTTTCACGCATCCTCGTAGTGCCTGTTTCTGGCACTTCTCCGGGTGCTACCTGCTTCAGTGAGGGCTCTTTGTCTTGCTCGACGTCCCCTCTCTCTTCAGGTCCAATTTGCGACCTCCTGGTCCCTCCTGGGCCCCGGCAGCGTCCAAAAACGCCAAACGCACGATTTGCGACTAGCAAGGCTTGTTGGCGTCCTTCCGGCGGGAAAACACTTCTGCACGACTCTCCAAGGCGAGAGGGATCCGTCCACCAAAGGGGAAGTCTCTAGCCCTTTTCGTTCCTGCAGAAACCTCAGCTTCTTCTGTCCAGTCGAAGCTTCTTTGCACCCGCAGCTGGCATTTCCTGGGCATCTGCCCATCTCCGACTTGCTTGTGACTTTTGGACTTGGTCCCCTTGTTCCACAGGTACCCTAGATTGGAAATCCACAGTTGTTGCATTGCTGGTTTGTGTCTTTCCTGCATTATTCCTCTAACACGACTACTTTGTCCTTAGGGGAACTTTAGTGCACTTTGCACTCACTTTTCAGGGTCTTGGAGAGGGTTATTTTTCGAACTCTCACTATTTTCTAATAGTCCCAGCGACCCTCTACAAGGTCACATAGGTTAGGGGTCCATTCGTGGTTCGCATTCCACTTTTGGAGTATATGGTTTGTGTTGCCCCTATCCCTATGTTTCCCCATTGCATCCTATTGTAACTATACATTGTTTGCACTGTTTTCTAAGACTATACTGCATATTTTTGCTATTGTGTATATATATCTTGTGTATATTTCCTATCCTCTCACTGAGGGTACACTCTAAGATACTTTGGCATATTGTCATAAAAATAAAGTACCTTTATTTTTAGTATAACTGTGTATTGTGTTTTCTTATGATATTGTGCATATGACACTAGGTGGTACTGTAGTAGCTTCACACGTCTCCTAGTTCAGCCTAAGCTGCTCTGCTAAGCTACCATTATCTATCAGCCTAAGCTGCTAGACACCCTATACACTAATAAGGGATAACTGGGCCTGGTGCAAGGTGCAAGTACCCCTTGGTACTCACTACAAGCCAGTCCAGCCTCCTACATTGGTTGTGCAGTGGTGGGATAAGTGCTTGAGACTACTTACCACTCTTGTCATTGTACTTTTCATAAGAGAAAAATATACAAAACAAGGTCAGTGTATATACACATAGCCAAAAAGGTTTGCATTTCCTCTTTTCACTCTTTTCTAAGTGCTGAAAAGTACTTCTAAACTTTCAAAAAGTTCTTAAAAGTTTAAAAAGTTTTTTTTCTGTCTTTCCACAAAAGTTCTGAAAACTTTTTTTCTCTTTTTCTATCACTTTAACTCTCTCTAAAAAATGTCTGGCACAGGCCAAAGTGTTGATCTGTCCAAACTTGCATATGACAACCTTAGCTGGAAAAGAGCAAGGAGTCTCTGTATAGAGAGAGGTTTGAGTGTAGGGAAGAATCCTTCCTTGGAACTGTTACTTAACATGCTTAGAGAACAGGATAAGGCCATAGGTGCCCCATCTGTTGAAAAAGTACCTAATAGTTCTCAATCTGATTCAGGGACTCCCCCAGGAAAAGATTCAGGAATGAAACTTCCTAGCCTGCCCATTACTAGACAGTCTAGCATAGATGGTAATGATGATGAGCCACACCATATAAATAGTGTTGTCTCACATCATAGCAAAAGCATTTATTCTCACCATACTGGTAGTAATGTTTCTGTTAACCAAGCTGTTAGGGTGGCTTCTGTAAGGGACAGGTCTCCTTCTGTTCATTCCCATCATAGCTCTGTTTCTAGGAATGTCCCTCCCACCAACCCTGATGACAGAATGTTAGAGAGGGAACTCAATAAGTTGAGGGTGGAACAAACCAGACTGAAGCTTAAAAAGCAACAGCTGGATTTGGATAGACAGTCTTTTGAATTAGAGAAGGAAAGACAGAAGTTGGGTTTAGATACCCATGGTGGCAGCAGCAGTATTCCCCATAGTCATCCTGCAAAAGAGCATGATTCCAGGAATCTGCACAAGATAGTTCCCCCTTATAAGGAGGGGGATGACATTAACAAGTGGTTTGCTGCACTTGAGAGGGCCTGTGTTGTACAGGATGTCCCTCAAAGGCAGTGGGCTGCTATCCTATGGCTATCATTTAGTGGAAAAGGTAGGGATAGGCTCCTTACTGTGAAAGAAAATGATGCTAATAATTTCCAAGTTCTTAAGAATGCACTCCTGGATGGTTATGGCTTAACCACTGAACAGTACAGGATAAAGTTCAGAGAGACCAAAAAGGAGTCTTCACAAGACTGGGTTGATTTTATTGACCATTCAGTGAAGGCCTTGGAGGGGTGGTTACATGGCAGTAAAGTTACTGATTATGACAGCCTGTATAACTTGATCCTGAGAGAGCATATTCTTAATAATTGTGTGTCTGATTTGTTGCACCAGTACTTGGTGGACTCTGATCTGACCTCTCCCCAAGAATTGGGAAAGAAGGCAGACAAATGGGTCAGAACAAGAGTGAACAGAAAAGTTCATACAGGGGGTGACAAAGATGGCAACAAAAAGAAGGATGGTAAGTCTTCTGACAAGGGTGGGGACAAATCTAAAAATGAGTCTTCATCAGGCCCACAAAAACACTCTGGTGGGGGTGGTGGGTCCAAATCCTCCTTTAATCAGAACAAGGAAAAGAAACCATGGTGCTATTTATGTAAAATAAAAGACCATTGGACAACAGATCCCAGTTGTCCAAAGAAAGGCACCACAGCTCCTACCACTACAACCCCTACTGCTACACCTAGTGTCCCTACTAATAGCAGTGGTGGTGGGAGCAAACCTACTAATAGCCAATCCAAGGGAGTAGCTGGGCTCACTTTTGGTAATTTAGTTGGGGTTGGTCTGATTAGGGAGACCACAGAGGCTACTTTAGTCTCTGAAGGGGCTATTGATTTAGCCACTTTGGTTGCTTGCCCCCATAACTTGGAGAAGTACAAGCAACTAACCCTAATAAATGGTGTTGAGGTCCAGGCCTACAGGGACACAGGTGCCAGTGTCACAATGGTGATTGAGAAACTGGTGCACCCTGAACAACAAATACTTGGACACCAGTACCAAGTAACCGATGCTCACAACATAACACAAAGCCACCCCATGGCTGTTGTAAATCTCAACTGGGGGGTGGTAACTGGTCCAAAGAAAGTTGTGGTAGCTTCAGATTTACCTGTAGACTGTCTATTAGGGAATGATTTGGGGACATCAGCTTGGTCAGATGTGGAGTTGGAGGCCCATGCAGCAATGCTGGGCATCCCAGGGCATATTTTTGCTTTGACAAGGGCTCAGGCCAAAAAGCAAAAAGGACAGGGAAGCTTGGATCCTGGAACAATGGACCAAGTGCTCCCTAAAGCTAGGGCTAGTAGAAGCAAACCACTTCCTACTATCCCTCCCTCTACAGTGGATTCAACTTCTGGGAAGAAGAATTCCCTCCCTGTGCAGAACCTACACCAGAGGAGCTGGAAGCAGACACTGCTGAGCTTTTGGGTGAAGGGGGGCCTGCCAGAGAGGAGCTGAGTGTGGCACAGCAAACCTGTCCCACATTAGAGGGTCTCAGACAGCAAGCTGTCAAACAGGCTAATGGGGATGTCAGTGACTCTCACAGAGTTTACTGGGAGGACAACCTCTTGTACACTGAGCATAGGGATCCTAAACCTGGAGCTGCCAGGAGATTAGTGATTCCTCAGGAGTACAGAAAGTTCCTCCTAACACTGGCACATGACATTCCCTTAGCTGGGCACCTAGGACAAATGAAAACTTGGGACAGGCTTGTTCCCCTGTTTCATTGGCCTAGGATGTCAGAGGACACAAAGGAATTTTGTAAGTCCTGTGAAACCTGTCAAGCCAGTGGCAAGACAGGTGGCACCCCAAAGGCACCCCTTATTCCACTGCCTGTGGTTGGGGTTCCCTTTGAAAGGGTAGGGGTTGACATAGTTGGCCCCCTTGACCCTCCTACTGCTTCAGGCAATAGATTTATCTTGGTGGTAGTGGACCATGCCACAAGATATCCTGAAGCTATTCCTTTAAGGACCACTACAGCACCTGCAGTGGCAAAGGCCCTCCTGGGAATCTTTTCCAGGGTGGGCTTCCCAAAGGAAGTAGTATCAGACAGGGGAAGCAATTTCATGTCTGCATACTTAAAGGCCATGTGGAAGGAGTGTGGTGTAACGTACAAGTTCACAACACCCTATCATCCACAAACAAATGGACTGGTGGAGAGATTTAATAAAACTCTCAAAGGCATGATTATGGGTCTCCCTGAAAAACTCCGCAGGAGATGGGATATCCTTCTACCATGCCTCCTTTTTGCCTACAGGGAGGTACCCCAGAAAGGAGTGCGCTTCAGCCCCTTTGAACTTCTTTTTGGACACCCTGTTAGGGGTCCACTCACACTTGTAAAGGAGGGTTGGGAACAACCTTTAAAAGCTCCTAAGCAGGATATTGTGGATTATGTACTTGGCCTCAGATCAAGGATGGCTGAGTACATGAAAAAGGCCAGCCAAGAGCTCCAGAAGCAATGGCATGATCAGAAGGCTGTTTTGGTTCAGTACCAACCAGGGCAGAAAGTGTGGGTCTTGGAGCCTGTGGCCCCAAGAGCACTCCAAGATAAATGGAGTGGTCCCCACACAATTGTTGAAAAGAAGGGTGAAGTCACCTACTTGGTTGACTTAGGCACTGCCAGGAGTCCCCTTAGGGTGCTCCATGTCAACCGCCTGAAACCCTACTATGACAGGGCTGATCTCACCCTGCTCATGGCAACAGAAGAGGGACAGGAAGAAGACAGTGATCCTCTACCTGATCTCTTCTCTTCCACAGATCAAGATGCTCTTGTGGAAGGTGTAGTTTTGGCTGATTGTCTTACTGCTGAGCAGAAAGACAATTGCATAAATCTCCTAGGACAATTTTCAGAACTCTTCTCTACTGTGCCAGGCACCACTTCTTGGTGTGAGCACACTATAGATACTGGAGACAGTTTACCTGTCAAAAGTAAGATCTATAGGCAGCCTGACCATGTCAGGGACTGCATAAAGCAAGAAGTTCAGAAAATGTTGGAACTAGGAGTGGTTGAGCACTCTGACAGTCCATGGGCTTCTCCTGTGGTACTGGTACCAAAACCCAATTCTAAAGATGGAAAGAAGGAAATGCGGTTTTGTGTAGACTATAGAGGTCTCAACTTGGTAACCAAAACTGATGCTCACCCTATACCCAGGGCAGATGAGCTTATAGATACACTGGCATCTGCCAAGTATCTAAGCACTTTTGATTTGACTGCAGGGTATTGGCAGATCAAATTATCTGAAGATGCCAAACCTAAGACTGCATTTTCTACCATTGGAGGACATTACCAGTTTACTGTAATGCCTTTTGGTTTGAAAAATGCACCTGCCACTTTTCAGAGGTTGGTGAACACAGTCCTGCAAGGGCTGGAAGCTTTCAGTGCAGCATATTTGGACGATATAGCTGTCTTTAGCTCCAGCTGGGATGATCACCTGGTCCACCTATGGAAAGTTTTGGAGGCCCTGCAAAAGGCAGGCCTCACTATCAAGGCTTCAAAGTGGCAGATAGGGCAGGGTAAGGTGGTTTATCTGGGACACCTTGTTGGTGGGGAACAGATTGCACCACTTCAGGGGAAAATCCAAACTATTATTGATTGGGTTCCCCCTACCACTCAGACTCAGGTGAGAGCCTTCCTAGGCCTCACTGGGTATTACAGGAGGTTCATTAAGAACTATGGCTCCATTGCAGCCCCTCTTAATGACCTCACATCTAAGAAAATGCCTAAAAAGGTATTATGGACAGCAAACTGTCAGAAAGCTTTTGAGGAGCTGAAGCAGGCCATGTGCTCTGCACCTGTCCTGAAAAGCCCTTGTTACTCTAAACAATTCTATGTCCAAACTGATGCATCTGAATTAGGAGTAGGGGCAGTCCTATCACAACTTAATTCTGAGGGCCAGGATCAACCTGTTGCTTTTATTAGTAGGAGGTTGACCCCTAGAGAAAAGCGTTGGTCTGCCATTGAGAGGGAGGCCTTTGCTGTGGTCTGGGCTCTGAAGAAGTTGAGGCCATACCTGTTTGGCACTCACTTCATTGTTCAGACAGACCACAAACCTCTACTTTGGCTAAAATAAATGAAAGGTGAAAATCCTAAATTGTTGAGGTGGTCCATATCCCTACAGGGAATGGACTATACAGTGGAACATAGACCTGGGAGTAGCCACTCCAATGCAGATGGACTCTCCAGATATTTCCACTTAGACAATGAAGACTCATCAGGTCATTGCTAGTCTTATTGTCCTTCGTTTGGGGGGGGGGGGGGGGTTGTGTAGGAAAGTACCATCTTGCCTGGCATGTTACCCCCATTTTTCACTGTATATATGTTGTTTTAGTTGTATGTGTCACTGGGACCCTGGTAACCCAGGGCCCCAGTGCTCATAAGTGTGCCTGAATGTGTTACCTGTGTAGTGACTAACTGTCTCACTGAGGCTCTGCTAACCAGAACCTCAGTGGTTATGCTCTCTCATTTCTTTCCAAATTGTCACTGACAGGCTAGTGACCATTTTTACCAATTTACATTGGCTTACTGGAACACCCTTATAATTCCCTAGTATATGGTACTGAGGTACCCAGGGTATTGGGGTTCCAGGAGATCCCTATGGGCTGCAGCATTTCTTTTGCCACCCATAGGGAGCTCTGACAATTCTTACACAGGCCTGCCACTGCAGCCTGAGTGAAATAACGTCCACGTTATTTCACAGCCATTTTACACTGCACTTAAGTAACTTATAAGTCACCTATATGTCTAACCTTTACCTGGTAAAGGTTAGGTGCAAAGTTACTTAGTGTGAGGGCACCCTGGCACTAGCCAAGGTGCCCCCACATTGTTCAGAGCCAATTCCCTGAACTTTGTGAGTGCGGGGACACCATTACACGCGTGCACTACATATAGGTCACTACCTATATGTAGCTTCACAATGGTAACTCCGAATATGGCCATGTAACATGTCTATGATCATGGAATTGCCCCCTCTATGCCATTCTGGCATAGTTGGCACAATCTCATGATCCCAGTGGTCTGTAGCACAGACCCTGGTACTGCCAAACTGCCCTTCCTGGGGTTTCACTGCAGCTGCTGCTGCTGCCAACCCCTCAGACAGGCAGCTGCCCTCCTGGGGTCCAGCCAGGCCTGGCCCAGGATGGCAGAACAAAGAACTTCCTCTGAGAGAGGGTGTGACACCCTCTCCCTTTGGAAAATGGTGTGAAGGCAGGGGAGGAGTAGCCTCCCCCAGCCTCTGGAAATGCTTTCTTGGGCACAGATGTGCCCAATTCTGCATAAGCCAGTCTACACCGGTTCAGGGACCCCTTAGCCCCTGCTCTGGCGCGAAACTGGACAAAGGAAAGGGGAGTGACCACTCCCCTGACCTGCACCTCCCCTGGGAGGTGTCCAGAGCTCCTCCAGTGTGCTCCAGACCTCTGCCATCTTGGAAACAGAGCAGTCCAGTGTGCCAGCAGCACCTCTGAGTGGCCAGTGCCACCAGGTGACGTCAGAGACTCCTTGTGATAGGCTCCTTCAGGTGTTGCTAGCCTATCCTCTCTCCTAGGTAGCCAAACCCTCTTTTCTGGCTATTTAGGGTCTCTGTCTCTGGGGAAACTTTAGATAACGAATGCATGAGCTCAGCCGAGTTCCTCTGCATCTCTCTCTTCACCTTCTGATAAGGAATCGACTGCTGACCGTGCTGGAAGCCTGCAAACCTGCAACATAGTAGCAAAGACGACTACTGCAACTCTGTAACGCTGATCCTGCCGCCTTCTCGACTGTTTTCCTGCTTGTGCATGCTGTGGGGGTAGTCTGCCTCCTCTCTGCACCAGAAGCTCCGAAGAAATCTCCTGTGGGTCGACGGAATCTTCCCCCTGCAACCGCAGGCACCAAAAAGCTGCATTACCGGTCCCTTTGGTCTCCTCTCAGCACGACGAGCGAGGTCCCTCGAATCCAGCGACTCTGTCCAAGTGACCCCCACAGTCCAGTGACTCTTCAGCCCAAGTTTGGTGGAGGTAAGTCCTTGCCTCACCTCGCTGGGCTGCATTGCTGGGAACCGCGACTTTGCAGCTACTCCGGCCCCTGTGCACTTCCGGCGGAAATCCTTCGTGCACAGCCAAGCCTGGGTCCACGGCACTCTAACCTGCATTGCACGACTTTCTAAGTTGGTCTCCGGCGACGTGGGACTCCTTTGTGCAACTTCGGCGAGCACCGTTTCACGCATCCTTGTAGTGCCTGTTTCTGGCACTTCTCCGGGTGCTACCTGCTTCAGTGAGGGCTCTTTGTCTTGCTCGACGTCCCCTCTCTCTTCAGGTCCAATTTGCGACCTCCTGGTCCCTCCTGGGCCCCGGCAGCGTCCAAAAACGACAAACGCACGATTTGCGACTATCAAGGCTTGTTGGCGTCCTTCCGGCGGGAAAACACTTCTGCACGACTCTCCAAGGCGAGAGGGATCCGTCCACCAAAGGGGAAGTCTCTAGCCCTTTTCGTTCCTGCAGAAACCTCCGCTTCTTCTGTCCAGTCGAAGCTTCTTTGCACCCGCAGCTGGCATTTCCTGGGCATCTGCCCATCTCCGACTTGCTTGTGACTTTTGGACTTGGTCCCCTTGTTCCACAGGTACCCTAGATTGGAAATCCACAGTTGTTGCATTGCTGGTTTGTGTCTTTCCTGCATTATTCCTCTAACACGACTACTTTGTCCTTAGGGGAACTTTAGTGCACTTTGCACTCACTTTTCAGGGTCTTGGGGAGGGTTATTTTTCTAACTCTCACTATTTTCTAATAGTCCCAGCGACCCTCTACAAGGTCACATAGGTTTGGGGTCCATTCGTGGTTCGCATTCCACTTTTGGAGTATATGGTTTGTGTTGCCCCTATCCCTATGTTTCCCCATTGCATCCTATTGTAACTATACATTGTTTGCACTGTTTTCTAAGACTATACTGCATATTTTTGCTATTGTGTATATATATCTTGTGTATATTTCCTATCCTCTCACTGAGGGTACACTCTAAGATACTTTGGCATATTGTCATAAAAATAAAGTACCTTTATTTTTAGTATAACTGTGTATTGTGTTTTCTTATGATATTGTGCATATGAAACTAGGTGGTACTGTAGTAGCTTCACACGTCTCCTAGTTCAGCCTAAGCTGCTCTGCTAAGCTACCATTATCTATCAGCCTAAGCTGCTAGACACCCTATACACTAATAAGGGATAACTGGGCCTGGTGCAAGGTGCAAGTACCCCTTGGTACTCACTACAAGCCAGTCCAGCCTCCTACACTACCTTTATAATATACTGCACCCTGCCCATGGGGCTGCCTTGGGCCTACCTTTGGGTTGACTTACATGTAGTAAAAGGGAAGGTTTAGGACTGGCAAGTGGGGGGCACTTGCTAGGTCAATCTGGCAGTTTAAAACTGCACACACAGACACTGCAATGGCAGGTCTGAGACATGTTCATAGGGCTGCTCATGGGTCTGGCACAATCAGTGCTGCTGGCCCACTAGTAGCATTTGATTTACAGGCCGGGACGCACCTAGTGCACTTTACTAGGGGTTTACTAGTAAATCAGATATCCCAATCAGGGAGAAACCAATCACCAATGCCATTTTACATAGGGAACACTTGCACTTTAGCACTGGTCAGCAGTGGTACAGTGCTAGGGTCCTAAGGCCAACAAAAACGGGTCCGAAAAATTAGGAGGAAGGAGAGGATAACCCTGAAAAAAGGGCCATTTCTAACAATTGTCTATAACAAACACTCAATTACTTTCAATCAAAAAGGAACCTAGTTGTATGTCCATTGTGGTCAATAAAAACGAAGTCTTTGAAATGTCTGGAAATTTTGAGCTTAGGGCTATGGCTTCATTTGAAGCACTCATAATTCTGGTTTACCCATAATTCCTTGTAAATCTAATGACCTTTTTTGAAAAAAGTGATTTTGTGAACCCTGACTTACAATGCAAGGCCAAAACATATAGGGAAATGTAAAAGATAATCACAAATGTCACACCATTCTGCATTCTTATAGTTCACCCCTTTAAAACGGAACCTCACAAGTTCCTATGGAATGCCTAAATATGCCCATGCAGATTTTTGCAGTGCAGTGAGCAGGAATTACTTTAACCATGGCATTTTATACTCTGGTGGGCAGAATCATGTCTTTGCTTGTGGGTTTACCCAACTGTGGTTTTCCATGCAGAACCTCACCCTGTCCCAAGCTTGAGTAATTGCGAGGAGTGTGATTATAGGATGAGTGGTTTCCTTCCAAAAAAGTTCAGAGTGAGGGCAGATCTTGTGACCCCCACCCTGCCTATTTCAAATGAGCCTGTTACCTGTGTTAGGTGCTCTGTAGAGAGGTCAGTTCTTGAAGCACTCCACCTAACTTTTCTAAATTGGGACATTGTCATATAGGAGTTCAGGCTGGACTTTTCCCATGGTGAGCAGGATCAGGACTGATTTGTATATGACTGGGTCCAAACTGGTGTGACGTGGTGAGCAAAAAAAGTTATGGATTTAACTCAGATCTGTGACTGCGGGTGAATGTTTGATTTGTTCAGCATTCTGTCCATCATCTGTTCTTTTTGCTTTTGTTGCCCTAAGTGGGAAGGTTATGCCCAGATGCGAATCCCGTGCTCACTGTGCAATTGGATTCAGGCTATCCTGGCTGATGTGGGGTGATACCCCGAAAAAAGGTCCCAGGAAGCTTGTGACCGGTCCACTGAGGACCTGGACTGGCAATTCGGGCTAGAAGTTTCCCATGGGGAGCAAGGTCAAGACTGATTTGCATATGGCTGGAGCCAAACGGGTGGCATGGTGAGCATAAACGCGATATATTAAACCCAAACCGGTGACGGAGTGAATGTTTGATGTGTTCAACATTCCGCCCATCATCTGTTCTATTTCCTATTGTCATATATGTGATCATACTCTAGATATATCAGAAAGATGAGTGTAGATATACTTAATAGAAAGGTAGACTGATAATCAGACGGACTGCTTCACGCCTGTCTAGGCAATGAATAGCACAGAAAGGGAATACTCTCCTGTCTGTAATAATTGAAAATTAGCTTTGATATTTCCATCAGGCAAGGAATAGCTTTGCTTGCTGTGACACTCAAGGGAACTTGCTACTGTCAATGCTGAGCAAGAAATGTCAGCTGACAGAGGGATGGCTCTGCCAAAGATTAGCAATAGTTTTGATCTCTCTGGCAAATGAAGGATAGTTGTGTTAGCTTGGCGCGTTAAAGGCAGATGTGCCTGAGATATATGAGAGAAATCCACTTTCAGTACTGAGCAAAGAGCTGAGGAATGGATGACACTGATGTCAGTCGCAAGTGGACATTTCACCCTCGTTCCTGTCTCTGGATAGGTGATAGTTTATTTCCTGTCCCAGTGCTAATGTATTCTAACAACTCTGCCCTAGGGGAAGAACAGGTACAGGCAGGGCCAGTTGTTCTAAATGGCTACAATTGCTTGCAGTGCCAGACAAACCTTCATGCTTGCTCTCAATCAGCAGATTGAAGAGGGAGTTGAAAGTAGGGTATACTAGGAGAGTGTCAGTCACACATTTCCTTATGGTGCTTAGGCTACTGGGAGGATAACAACATCATTGATCAATACACTGACCAGTGTCAGATTGTAAAGCAGTGGGCCCTGAGGCTCTCCAATCCCAGCACAGTGTCACCTTGGTCCTGTGAAGTAGCAAAGATGCTATGGGCTTTAATGGTAGGAAGGAAAATATGTCCCCCCCCACATAGTTTTGTATTGTTTTTTGTAAAAAAAAAAAAAAAACAGCTATAAATTGAGTGCACTGGGCACCTCAGACCCCTGGGCTACTGTGCTATGGCATTTGTTTCACTATTTACAGCTATAGCCTTATCTAGGCTGCCAAGCTCCTCACCCTGATCATAGGCTAATATGGCTCCGCAGGTGAGCCTGCACTTGTCGAGACCTGGCCAGGGCTGAACGTGACCAGATATGCATTAAAGGGCGGGGCACGTGAACTCTGTCCATGTTGCTCCAGGTAGGATTTCTGAGCAAAGGCAGTTGTCCGTAGTGACAGGGTGCATGTCTCAAAGGCTAGGTTGTTAAACATACTTGCAATCAGACATGCATACATACCACTAACTTGTGTCTTTTGTTCTGCCACAGGGCAAAGTTTTCCAAGCAATTAGTCTACTGGTCCTGCGTCCAGGTGCCTGAACGATCACCCGAAGAGATGACAACGGCATTAACAACTTATATTGTTACTAATATGATGGAGATGATGTTGTCTCAAGGCACGGATGTGAGTGGGGGAAACTTTTCTGACTGCTTGAATGTGAATGCAGGCATTGCCATTGTGTGATAATCAGGATTTAAGGACAATCAAGTGAAAGAAAGGAGAGGCTGGAACAGGGACGTGATTCCTGAAACTGTGCGGAACATGCGTTTAAGAAGAAAAACTGGTCCTAGATCCTGACTTGAATAGCTATGTGCTGGGTGGTTCAGTGGTCTTTGTGTGGACACCTATGCCCCTTGAAGACTCTCATCCTCATGATTGTGTATAATGACAGGTTACAAGTGTGAGGCATTGCTAGGCCCTTGCTGCATCCCCTGCACTCCACAACTCCACAACCCCACACCTACCTGTCTCACTCTCTGAGGTGTTTTGTTTTCTTCTGGTGCAGTAACTCTTCATCCTCCCTATCTCTTCTTCAGAAAGAGAGAGGTATGGCCTCACACTTTCCAGGAACAGTAAATGCTAGAGGCTCAATACATTCCTAAGACAGACACTAGGGTTATTTACTGCTTGGCAACGCAAGAGCTCTGCCTTAAATCAGTAGTGGCCTAGGAATACATCCTTTCAGGGTCTAAATAACTAATAAATGTTTTGGACAGCTTTGAGTATCCTTCCATTTCGTGATGCCTATACTGTAGGCACCACCACGCTGGGTCTTATATCCTGAAGTGGTTACATGTCTCTTTCTTTCTTCCGAGCAAGCTGTTCTACTGGCAAGCTGTCGGGTGACCTCCTCAAACACTATACAACCCCCTCTTGTGTCACGCAGAGCATGCTTAGTCCACCTGTTTTGAGATGGAGAATCGAACTTCACTTTCTAGGGAGACCTGTGTCGTAGTATTCCACTACCGTACAAGCAGAGGCCAATAGAACCAGGACACATTGTCTAAATGGGATGGCTTTCCAAAATATCTCGAGAAGCATCTTTTAGGTTAGGTATTATGCAGACTTATAGATGGAACCAGTTAAATCATCCTATGATGGCGAACCAGGTTATGTGGCACGGTTGGCTAAATGATGCGCCAAAAAAGGCAAAGTATGCTGCATATCAGGAAATTAAAGGCAAATTATGGGTACAATGTGTGGCTTTATTCTGAGGGAGTAATGAAGTGTTAACACGTTTAGGAGAAAATCCTAATAAAATACACGCTTTTCCAAAGAAGGAAAACTATACATTTTCAGCAGGTTCTATTCAAACTGTAATTCACCCTCATTGATTGACTGTGTCGTGCAATGATACAGAGGAATTCCATTTTATTAGCTTCGGTCATCCTTTTCCGTTTATTTTAGTTTATGTGTTACAAGGGCTTGTATAAACTGCATAGATGTACCCATATTAATTATTAAAATAGATAACTTTTAAATTCAGTTATTTCAGAGAAAGATATAAGTAGTCCAAAGTAAAAATACATCATTTGCTCAGTAATAATTAACCACCCCATACAAATTTAATATATAAACAAACATACTAACATCAAAGCAATCATTGAGGAAATTCAGTGCTTGATTATCAGACCCATTCATCATTGTGTGAAGAGCTATTTGTGCATTGACATTTGTACAGGTTGATGGGAAGAGAGTAACACAGATTATTGATAATTCTTCGGATGAGCTACAGTTTAGTAGGACATGTTCGACTTTTTGACGTCTTTAATTGCAAAATCATTATCTTTTCTCACTTGACTGAAGCGTGTACCATTATCTACCGCAGAGGGAGAGTCTTAATCGGATACTCGTTCATTTATCTCGTTCAGAGAGGTAGAGTTTGCCCCTGTAACAATTGCAGTCATAAGAAAAATCCACTTGATGGATATATAGTCAAGATCTTTTATATTTGTTAAAGTATAGACTACTCTTTCAGTAAGGCATTCCTCGGGAATATTAAATCGGAGAAAAGCATCTCTCTGAATTAATCATAATATCCACCAAGAGAAGATAGTAGCATTGTAATACTCTTACCCATGCAAAGACTCCTGCCTCTAAGAGTAAAATAGATTGTGTAAAACAAAATGTTGCAAGTCGGCACAAAGGATAGACATAATAACAGTCAAGGAGGTATCTATGCCCTGATGGGTAAGTATTGATTCTAGTAATAATGGATTTTTATGCTAATCACAGCGACCCATAAATATGTCCTATTATTGTCGGACAAAACATAAATTCCATAGTAAATTCAGTAAGGAGTACAGAGGAGTCAGAGGATGAGCTTAGGGAGACTCGCACCTATGAGCGGGGTGGCTTTGTGGTCGCGGACCCAGAATGCTACTTTCTTTTGACCCAGGCAACTACACAATTTATTGGATTAGTTCTGGACACCATGGGGGTCATTACAACATTGGCGGTAAAAGGCACTTACCGCCGTGCAGAAGACCGCCAATACACCGCCACGGCATTCCGCCACAGCTATTATGACACACATCTTGGAATCCGCCGAAATTCAGACACCCACACAACACCGCCGCACCAAAGGTCAGTGATAAACTGGCGGAAACAAATCCTCCACGCCAACAGAAACACGCCCATGCTATTACGACCCACGAATCCACCCGGCGGTCTTTCAACCGTGGTATTCCATTGGCGGTACACACCGCCGCGCTCAAAATACACACACATCTCCAAAACACCGCCACATTGGACAATTCCAAATACACACACCTGATACACATACAAACAACACTCCCACACACCAAACACAATATAAAACACACACCCACATCACCCACAAACCCCTACGACCAAAAATTAGACACAAAGGCGACAGAGAGAGAGCACAGAATAGACAATCCCACTACACAGAGGCACACAACACCATCACCCACACAACATCCACGCACACAACACCACACACCACTACACTCACCACACTCATCACCACATATACCACACCACACATCACCCACACCACCCCATGGCACGCCAAAGACACCCCCGCTTCTCCGAGGAGGAGATCAGGGTCATGGTAGAGGAAATCGTCCGGGTAGAGCCACAGCTATTTGGCTCACAGGTACAGCACACATCAATAGCCAGGAAGATGGAGTTATGGCGCAGAATAGTGGACAGGGTGAACGCCGTGGGACAGCACCCAAGAAATAGGGAGGACATCAGGAAGAGGTGGAACGACCTACGGGGAAACGTGCGTTCAACGGTCTCCAGGCACAACATCGCGGTTCAGCGGACTGGCGGCGGACCCCCACCTCCTCCCCCACAACTAACAACATGGGAGGAGCAAGTCTTGACCATCTTGCATCCTGAGGGCCTCGCAGGAGTCGGTGGAGGATGGGACACTGGTAAGTCAAATCTTAACTATCATATCCCCCACCCTACCTGCATGCTATCACACACCCCCTCCCTCGGCCCCTCCCCTATCACTACAACTCCTCACTAATCTACCCATGACACAAACCACCCATCCCAACACCAAGCCCTGCATGACACAACTAAGCATGGACACCCCTCACTAAAGCATGCCCACTGCACATACCCAGAACACCCCCCCAACCATCACCACACAAACTCACACACAGGAATGCATGCACTGGGGTACACAAACACCCACCCATTGCACACCATTACACACACACATGCAATAATCATGCTCTTATGCCCCTGCAGGAACCCGAAGGACCATCACCACACCAGAGGGTCCAGACAACACCACTCCACCCCCAGAAGAGGCCCACAGTGACGAGAGCAGCTCTGCCCTACTGGATCCTGATGACCAGCACGGACCATCGTGGGCCTCGGGACAGTCGGTTCCCCTTGCACAGGCACAGCCCAACACCGACCTTCCACCCTCTGGTAACACCAGCACAGCACCCACCCAGCGGGCCCAAACCTCCCTACCCAGGACAGGTCAATCAGCGGTGTGTCCACCACTACAGGGCACCCAGGCTAACCCACCACCCCAACAACAACAGGGACCTGGGGGCAGTGGTAGTGGGCACACGGTCCAGGGGACGGAGGCACAGGAACACAGGGGAACTGGGAGGGCTGCTGTGCGACAGGGGGCGGACAGGCCAAGGAAACCCACTCCCCACGAGGCCCTCTCCTCCATCATGGGAGCATACCACCACTCCCAGGAGACGATGGCGACGGTTCTGGACAAGTTGCAGGAGACCCTGAGCCTGCAGGACGAACTGTATTTGGGGTTCAGGGAGGAGCTGAGGACCATCAGCTCCGCCCTGGGCACCATCGTAGGGGTGCTGAAGAACATACAGCAGACCTTGAGGGACACCGTGGCACTCCAAGGGGCCCCTGACACTAGCCAGGACGATGAAATGCCCACCACCTCCGCCGGCGCTAGTGGACAGGACGCCCCGCCACAGGACCAACACACCAGCACCCCACCCCCTGCAGACGGACAACCACCACGCAAGCGGCCCCTGAGATCCAGGAACAGGACAGAGCAAGATGGCAAGACCCCCGCCAGGAAATGACACCACCCTGATTGTCCTCCCTCTGTCCCACTTTGTTACCCTGTCCATACTTTAACTGCCCCAGCTCCTCTTCCTATGCCCAGATGGGCAGTGCACCTGTGAGACTAATAGACTGGACTCTGCCATGGACATTCCTCCACCATCACCTATCCTCATTTTACAACCCCCTCCCATTTCTGAGCACTTCAATAAACACCCTTGAAACACAAAACAATCTGGAGTCAGTCTGTGATTTAGTAAAAATGTATTATCAATGACAGTGTCATAATGGGTGTACCATTCTAAAGCTAACATACCTATGTCACACATCACAAGCCCTTGAAGGATGCAAGCAGTTGACACGTAGGTAACCACACCTGTGAAACCGTAATGGAAGAGTACAACTCAGTTACCAAATGTTGACTTAAATCGAAAAACAGGATAGAGGTAGACGTGTGAAAGTTAATGTAATGCTAAAAATGAAAATGTTCTCACCTGTGTGTCACTGGAAATATTGCTGTATGACTGACTCCCTGTTGTCGTTGTCTTCTTCATCAGCTTCATCCTCATCACTGTCCACAGGCTCCACAGCTGCTACAACACCGTCATCTGGATCATCCTCCTGCAGAAAAGGCACCTGGGGTCGCAATGCCAAATTATGGAGCATGGAGCAGGCGATGATGATGTCGCACACCTTCTTCGGTGAGTAGAATAGGGATCCACCAGTCATATGGAGGCACCTGAACCTGGCTTTCAGGAGGCCGAAGGTGCGTTCGATCACCCTCCTAGTCCGCCCAGGGGCCTCATTGTAGCGTTCCTCTGCCCTGGTCCTGGGATTCCTCACTGGGGTCAATAGCCACGAAAGGTTGGGGTAACCAGAGTCCCCCAAAAGCTATACACGGTGCCTCTGGAGTTGACCCATCATATCAGGGATGCTGCTATTCCGCAGGATGTAGGCGTCATGCACTGAGCCAGGGAACATAGCATTTACCTGCGAGATGTACTGGTCTGCCAAACATACCATCTGTACATTCATGGAATAATAAATCTTCCTGTTCCTGTACACCTGTTCACTCCTGTGGGGGGGGGGGACCAGAGCTACATGAGTCCCATCAATGGCACCTATGACGTTGGGGATATGTCCAAGGGCATAGAAGTCACCTTTCACTGTAGGCAAATCCTCCACCTCAGGGAAAATGATGTATCTCCTTACGTGTTTCAGCAGGGCAGACAACACTCTGGACAACATAGGCTGGGACATCCCTGATGCCATGGCCACTGTTGTCTGAAAAGACCCACTTGCAAGGAAATGGAGCACTGACAGCACCTGCACGCCAGGGGGGATTCCAGTCGGATGGCGGATTGGTGACATCAGGTCTGGCTCCAACTGGGTACATAGTTCCTGGATTGTGGCACGGTCAAACCGGTAGGTTACGATGACATGTCGCTCTTCCATTGTCAACAGGTCCACCAGCGGTCAGTACACTGGAGGATTCCGCCATCTTCTCATATGTCCCAGCAGACGGCCTCCAGGTATGTACCCACAGTCACACACAAGACTACACCACTCACATAACCCTTCCTGTATGTGTGTTGAGTGTAGGCCTACCCGGGACATCTTGTTTGGGGTCAAGGGCAACAAGTTTTTATGTTTACTTTGTCCTTGGGACAAGTAGGCCCAACCCTCTGCAGCACACACCCTTTGGCTGCCTGTTTACAGAGAGTGGAACTCTCTGCAGTTGAGGTAATGAACTTGTATTTATGGTTCATTATTTGAAAACCTTCATTATTAGGGTGAGTGCTGTAAATAAATGTTTTAAGGTCACACTTCACTAGTGATGTTGGTTCCAGTCCCCAAAAAAAAAACGTGTATACACATGTTTGAAAAGTTTAGGCTATGAGGCTAAGTATAATGCTCCCAGAATGCTCTCTGATTAGATGCAAATGAAGTGTCATTTAGTAAAATGTTTTGATGCATGCTAGTATTTCCCAAAAATATTTCTAATGGAAAATCAGTGTAACCATTTTCAACACGATTATGGGAAGCATGAAAATAAACAAACACTGACAAAGCCAACTGATCTGACATATTTTTATAAGTCTTTTAGTTCCATCAATGCGTGTCTTGTTTTGACATGGCTTTTGTAACACTTTATTGTTGTGGGAGCTACCAGGCCCTCAACATTGTAACAAACACTGGCAAAAACCCCCCAAAACGTTTTTGAACTCTAAACGCACACGTTGCCACCAGTGGCATAACAAAGGCCCCGCAGCCGCCCTCCAGGTGGCCCCTTCAGCACCGCACCTGCCCTGAGTGAGTCTGTAGAGGGGGCTCCTCCATGTTCTTTGCAAAGGGGCACCTCCAGTTTCGTTACGTCACTGATTGCCACTGTAGTTCCTGACACTGAACAAAACTACTTTGTGTGTTAATATGCTCCTTGTGGAAGAGAAGAATGCGATCACTCACAGTAAAGCCAGCCGAAAGAGAGAGAAATAGAATTTTAATAAAAACAAAATGTCTTTGTTAACACCAGACCTAATTAGGGACCAAGACCCACATGTAGGTAGCTTTTTGCATGTCGCAAACAGCGACTTTCGCTGTTTGCGACGTGCAAAGAGCACATTGCTATGCACAAACCCAGTTTTGCGATTCGGTAACCTGGTTACCGAATCGCAAAACGGGTTTGCGACTCGCAATTAGGAAGGGGTGTTCCCTTCCTAATTGCGACTCGCAATGTAGGATTGTTTTGCGAACGCGGGCGCAAACCAATCGCAGTTTACACCCATTTCAAATGGGTGCTAACACTTTCACAAAATGGAAGGGGTCCCCCTGGGACCCCTTCCCCATTGTGAATGTCACTGTAAACATTTTTTCAGAGCAGGCAGTGGTCCTGCGGACCACTGCCTGCTCTGAAAAAATGAAACGAAAACGTTTCATTTTTCGTTTTTGTAATGCATCTCGTTTTCCTTTAAGGAAAACGGACTGCATTACAAAAAAAAAAAACTGCTTTATTGAAAAGCAGTCACAGACATGGTGGTCTGCTGTCTCCAGCAGGCCACCATTCCTGTGAGGCCGCCATTCGCAAGGGGGTCGCAAATTGCCATCCACCTCATGATTATTCATCATGAGGTGTGCATTTGCGAAGCCCTTGCGAATCACAGATGGTGTCAGGGACACCATCCTACATTCGGATTTGCGACTCGCAATTTGCGGGTTGCAAATCTGAACCTACCTACATGTGGCTCCAAATTCTTAAAGAAAGTCACAAAAGTGCACCCATGGTATATGTCGTACCCCTATAAAATATTTGTGAACTGTATTTTAGCATGTGTAGATTTGCTCATGCGAAAATCTATTGAGCATTTGCAAGTTCATTTTCCCTCCAGCCACTTTCTTCCCAACCCTGGAAGAAGTTCTAATTCTGCCATTGTCAGGAGTAAATGTCCAACCTTTCTTATTATGGGAAAATATTAGAGAGAAGCTGGTGAAAATCTTTAAAACATGCAGGTTAGTAGGTTTGCAGACTCAAAGGCATTCCAGCCCTGAAACTATTGCTCACTGCTTCCTCCAGCCCCAGTATGCAGATCTGCAGAAAGGTGGAAAAATAAGGAAATTGCTACAGTAGGGATTGAAACTGCAAGTATTCAAGCCCTACTATGGTAGTAGCCCTGGCATAATCAGAGAGGCTATTATTAGAGCTCTTACATAATGAGATTGCTGCCATAATTTGGCGCCACACTACATGGCACCAAAGGGACAAGTAGATCTTTTTACAGGACAAGTAGATTTGAGAAGCAACCTGTCCCGTGGACAAGTAGATATTTTAATAAATTCCACACCCCTGAGGCCTAGCTATGTGTGACGCAGTATGAAATGAAGCCATGTGGGCTCCTGAAATGGCGGCTGCCTGACCTCTAAACTGGGCCAATGGGATTGTGGGGTAACTGCGCTGGCGTTACACACCGTCGCGGTAGGCGGTAGTAGACCGCGGCGCAATGCTGCATTGGTTAACATTGGACCCTATGGGTCCCAGGAGCCAATGAAGAGGTGCGACGGCGGTGATGATGCGCACCGCCGCGGACGTCACCGCCATTTTCTATCTGTTCAATCACTACATACCTGACCTTCGACAGGAGAGGACCTACACTGCAAGTGCTGCTGTGACCTCGGTCTGGAAGCGACGATGGCTGCTGCGTCTGGGGAAAGGGCCCCTGCCTTCACTGCACAGGAGTTGGAGAAACTGGTAGACGGGGTCCTCCCCCAGTACGCGCTACTCTACGGTCCTCCAGACCAACAGGTTAGTACACAGGGAGCAGGTTGTATGGGCTAGGCCTGGGTGGAGAGGGCTGGTTGGAAGAGGGAAGGGGGCAGAGTCCATAGAACATTAATGCATGGGAATGAATGGGCCACATGGCCAGAGTAGGGAGGGGGCCACTCACAACGACGGTGCAGTTGGTAATGACTGTTCCTCTTTCCTTATGCATGTCATGTAGGTCAGCGCCCACCAGAAGAGGGACATTTGGCGTGCCATCACCAAGGAGGTCTGGACCCTGGGGGCCCACCAGAGACGGGGCACCCACTGCCGTAAGAGATGGGAGGACATTCGCCGCTGCAGCAAGAAGACGGTGGAGGCTCAGCTGGGGATGGCCTCCCAACGTGGGAGGGGTGCCCGTCGCACCATGACCCCCCTGATGTTCCGGATCCTGGCGGTGGCCTACCCGGAGTTGGATGGGCGCTTGAGGGCATCACAGCAGACACAAGGGGGTGAGTACAACCTCATTCTGCGGACTTTGCGTGCAGTGGAGGTGTCTGGGTGGGGGAGGTGGGCTGTGGGTGTCCCTAGGCCAGGGCGAGTTAGGTAGGCAAGGCCCCTCCGTAATGTAGCCCATGTGGCACTCTACCCCATCTCAGCAGAGTGCCAAGTCGAGGTATAGTTGCCCCTGTGGCATCCATGTGCGCCGATGTCCACCATTGCCATATAGGCCATATCCCAGAAATTGCATGTGCAGAGGGCAGGAGCACGGCGTAATGCAGGGGGCATCTGCGTTTGTCTTGTCCGCCAACGGTAGCGGTATGCCATGCACTAAAACCCTCTTTCTTGTGTCTCCCCCCCCTTTGTCTGTTCTCCCTGTCCTTTTGTACATCAGCATCAACAGGCGGAGGTACAGTGGCACCGGAGCACGAGGGAGCTGCATCCCACATGGCCATGGAGGGCCACACCACAGACTCTGAATGCACCAGTGGGACGGAGGGCGAGGGGAGCTTCACGTCGGCCACCGGATCACCAAGCAGCGACACAGACTCGTTCGACGATGGGAGCTCCCTTGTGGTGGCGGCATCATCTGTGCCCCCCACCTCTACAGGTACAGCCGCTACCTCCCCTACCAGCACCGCCCTCCCAGCAGCCCCTCAGCGTTCGCCCCGTGCCCGCTCACCCAGGAGGGTGGGCATCACCTTCGCCCCAGGCACCTCAGGCCCTGCCCCAGTCACCCCTGCTGCCCTCAGTGAGGAGGCCATTGACCTCCTCAGGTCACTCACTGTTGGGCAGTCTACCATTGTGAATGCCATCCAGGGTGTAGAACGAGAGTTGCAACACGGTAATGCATTCCTGGAGGGCATTCATTCTGGTCAGGCTGTCCTTCAGCGAACCCAGCAATCTTTGGCCTCGGCACTGATGGCAGCAATTGTCCCTGTGTCTAGCCTCCCCCCTCCAACTTCCTCCACCCAGACCCAATCTCCTGTACCCCAGCCCATCCCAAGCACACCTACAGACCAGCATGCACACAAGTCAACACACCCAAGTAGCTCAAGCAAACATAGGCACCACACACACCACAAGCACTCACGCAAGCCTCACCCACATACAGACACAACAACATCCACTGCCTCCACTGTGTCACCCTCCTCCTCTTCTCCCTCCTCCCTCCCAGTGTCGTCTACACTCTCACCTGCTTGCACTACATCTACAGCCACTAGGACTCGCACCAGTACACCCAGCACCACACCCCGCTCACCTGCACTCACCACCTCCACTGCCATTTACACGTCCCCTGTGTCCTCTCCCAGTGTGTCTGTGACGCCCCCTCCCAAAGTACACAAACGCCGGCAATCACTCACCCAACATCCATCCTCCTCACGACAGCCTCCAGTACCTGCACCTGCACCCAAAACACTTAAAGTGACACCTCCGACAACCACCTCCTCTTCCTTCACTCCCAGACCCCCTCCAGCTACCCATCCCAGTGTTCGTCAGAAACTGTCCCTCTGTAAAGTTGACCTTTTTGCCCCCACCCCACCCCCTCCAATTCATCAGTCCCGTCGTAGCGCCTCAGCCAAAAAGCCTTCAATACCAGTGGTGCCTGTTCAAGGTTTTTGGAGTGCACCGGCCACCAGGGCAGGCAGTAGGACCCGGAGCCAAGGCACTGGCAGCCCACCCCCTGTAAAGGCAATAAAATTGGAGAGTGGACGGCGGGACCGTGTTAAGACTCCAGGTGGAAAAACAACTGACATGGGTTCCAAGGGGATTGGAGAGTCAGCTGTGACTCCACCAAAGGTGGGGAAGGGCCAGAGGAAGTCTGCCCAGCCTGTTGTGAGTGTCACAGCGGAGAAGTGCGCCATCATTTCCGGCGGTCGAGACACAACCGCCGGCACCGTCGTTACTGGTCCAGAGACCACCGCCATAGTCACAGCCCAGGAGGGCCCCACTATCGTCACTGGTCAGGAGACCACCGCCAGAGTCACAGCCCAGGAGGGCCCAAGTATCGTCACTGGTCAGGAGACCACCGCCAGAGTCACAGCCCAGGAGGGCCCAAGTATCGTCACTGGTCAGGAGACCACTGCCAGAGTCACAGCCCAGGAGGGCCCAAGTATCGTCACTGGTCAGGAGACCACCGCCACCGCCGGAGTCAGTGCCCAGGAGGGCCCCACTAGCGTCACTGGTCCAGAGACCACGCCAGAGTCACAGCCCAGGAGGGCCCCACTATCGTCACTGGTCAGGAGACCACCGCCAGAGTCACAGCCCAGGAGGGCCCAAGTATCGTCACTGGTCAGGAGACCACTGCCAGAGTCACAGCCCAGGAGGGCCCAAGTATCATCACTGGTCAGGAGACCACCGCCAGAGTCACAGCCCAGGAGGGCCCAAGTATCGTCACTGGTCAGGAGACGACCGCCAGAGTCACAGCCCAGGAGGGCCCAAGTATCATCACTGGTCAGGAGACCACCGCCACCGCCGGAGTCAGTGCCCAGGAGGGCCCCACTATCATCACTGGTCCAGAGACCACCGCCAGAGTCACAGCCCAGGAGGGCCCAAGTATCGTCACTGGTCAGGAGACCACCGCCACCACCGGAGTCAGTGCCCTGGAGGGCTCCGGCTGCCACAGCCCCGCTGGGCAATGATGAAACGTCATGCCACACACCAATGTCCTTATCAGAACCGCCATGGCAAAGCACCGCTGAACTGTCCTGAACCGCCATGGCAAAGCAGCGCTGAACAGGGCAAAGACCGCCATGTCAATGAACCGCTGAACAGGGCACAGACCGCCATGGCAAACCACCACTGAACTGTCCTGAAGTGCCATGGCAAAGCACCGCTGAACTGTCCTGAACCGCCATGGCAAAGCACCGCTGAACAGGGCAAAGACCGCCATGTCAAAGCACCGCTGAACAGGGCAAAGACCGCCATGTCAATGCACCGCTGAACAGGGCAAAGACCGCCATGGCAAAGCACCGCTGAACTGTCCTGAACCGCCATGGCAAAGCACCGCTGAACTGTCCTGAACCGCCATGGCAAAGCACCGCTGAACAGGGCAAAGACCGCCATGTCAATGCACCGCTGAACAGGGCAAAGACCGCCATGGCAAAGCACCGCTGAACAGGGCAATGCACCGGGTAGGAATGAATGGCCCGCCACATCAGGCATCCTTATCCCATGTGCAGCTGGGACAGTGACAGGACACGACCTTTCACGGGGAGACTCATCCAGTCTGGGCACCAGTCCCCCCCCAGTACCAGTAGAGACCTGCATCAACTTGAGAGACTGTGGCTTTGCACTCCCCAGGATGGCACAGTGGGCAAACCACCCACTGTATAGACTTGAGAGAGTGTGGCTTTGCACTCCCCAGGATGGCACAGTGGGCAAACCACCCACTGTAGAGACTTGAGAGACTGTGGCTTTGCACTCCCCAGGAGGGCATGAATGGGCATGGAGCCCCGTCGTGGATCTGGCTTTGCAGTCATCCGGCTGAGGTGCCCCCCCTTCCCTTCCCCCTGAGGTGCCTATAGAATTTCTATCTGATGCCCCGGCAGTGTTCTCTCCGATTGTGGTCAGGTATCGTTTGTGGGCCTCGCCCATGTATTTTTGGACTGATGGTGCACAGACATTGTTATGTACATATCTGCACTACTTCTCGTCTTGTATATAATTATGACTGATTTTCAAATATATATCTGTATATTTTTGTATGACATGTATATTGGCACATTACATTGTTTGACCGATTTTCGCTTTGTGTATTCATTCTTCCGGGGGGATTGTCGGTTGTTACTGTGATTTTTGTGAATGCATTGGTGTGTATGTTGTAATATGCGAGGGTGGGGGTGGGGGTGGGGGTGTTTGGTGTGTGTCCCCCTAACTTTTGCCTCCCTCCTCCCCCATGTCATAGGTGCAGTACTCACCGTTGTCTGCGGCGCCTACGTAGCTGTTGGTCGTAGAAGAGCAGAAACACAAGGGCAGGGAGTATTTGGAGTTCCGGCTCCATGGATTCCTCGTGGGATATGTTAAGGTGAGCGTTTTCCCATAGCAAAAGCTGTTTCCGCCGTGTTTTTATCTACGGTGAATCCGCCCCGGAAAAGGTGGCGGATTGGCGGGTTGTAATAGTGTGGCCGGTACATTGTCTTCCGCCTGTCTGTTGGCGGTGACCGCCGCGCTGCTTGTCTGTACCGCCGTGGCGGGCGAAGTGTTAAAGTGGCTGTCTTTGTTGGCGGTTTCCGCCAGGGTCATTATTCCCTTTTTTTGTCCTCCGGACTGTTTGCGGTATTTCCGCTGCTTTAACACCGTCCGCCAGGGTTGTAATGACCCCCCATGTCCCTTATCTTCTAATAAATCACGATTTGTTGAACGAGGGTTGTCTCAATACTGTGCTAGCTGTCCAGCAGCCACGCTTAGGTAGTTACTTGAGTCATTGCGTCATACGCACTGGGCTATGTGGATACTGGCTAAAAGGAGTGTTAGACTCCCACAGGTTTACTCCAGCTGATCACCATTTTGGATAATCCGGCCCTACCTCCTACGTCGGATAAAACTGTTGCAGACATATTGTGTCGGCTGTTTATTAACAGTGTTAGAAAATTATTCCAGAAAGGACAGTTCCTCTCCCAATAGCGATTCCTGTCCCTAGTAGAGTTAAATGCACTTCACATTTTCTCCTACTTCTGGATGCACAATGCTGCAGCGGCCCAGTGATCTGACTTTCCTTCAGAGCCACAAGAGTTTCCATCCCTCACCCAGATGTAAGCATCCGCCAATACTAGGAGATGGACTCCTAACTTTATAAAATGACTGAGCGTCTTCTCCCTCTACCCAATGCAGTTCCCTAGGCATATTGACAGACAGACGTGGAGCTCCCTTTGGCCAATAAAGTTTGGCCCCTTTAAACAAATAAACATTGTCTCACCTAACCATAGACGTTGACTCCTTTATTTTAACTTCATTGACTGAGAATACCCCACCCATTGACGTCATTTAGGGGTCACCAGGGACTGCAACCCCTGGACTCAGAGGTGGCAAAATCAGTGGTAAGAACACTGGGAAGACTCACCCTTATAAGTTGCAAGTTTCACCCTCCTTTTTGGCCCATTTTTTATCATGCTAAATAGAATAATTGAATTTTGTTTGCTATTAGCATAACGAAGAAGCTTTGGCAAAGCCAATAGGACTTGTCTCTGTGAGATTTACTGGTTTTGCTAATGTTTTTTTTTTAGCTATGATACAAATGGCTGAAAGTAATGTAAAAAAGCTATATGACACAGCCAGCGTTGTCGGCGTTATACCACTTTTTTTATTTGTAATTATGCTGCACTGAAGCTAACACTGCTGTGTAACATGGCTATAAAACATTGACAAAGCTAATAGATGTGAGGTGGCCTCCTGTTGCAGAACTGAGGCTTCTCACATGTGGAGAGTGCATCTCGCTGCAGTGTCTAGAATTAAGGACAAAAGGCGTCCGTTAAAGGGATTATCACGGACAATGGACATGAGACCCAAATAACAGACAGTCCTTTAAATTTACGGACAGGTGGTCACCCTGAACTAGAGGCCTTCATGGTGTGGGTTTTTACCTTCTTGCTGAGTGACTAGGGGCTGTGATTTAGAGGGTGCAACAGATGCTGTGGCACAGGGGCCAAAAGCTCTAGGAAACCCACCGAACAACAATTATTGCTATATGTTACTGATGAACAAGCAGTCACAAGCGCAGTTACCTTGCAAGCACCAGAGGCCACAATTTGAATGGTGCAGCAAGTGCAATGGCACAGGGGCCAAAAGCTGTAGTAAACCCAATGAACGCCGATTATTGCTATATATCACTGCTGAACAGTCACAAGCTCAGTTGCCTAGCAAGCACCAGGGGCCACAATTTGAAAGGTGCAGCAGGTGCAGTGGCACAGGGGCCAAAAGCTCTAGCAAACCCACTGAACGCTGATTATTGCTATATTTTATTACTAAACAAGCAGTCACAAGTGCAATTACCTTCCAGGCACTAGGGCCATTATCTGAATGGTGCAGCAGGTGCAAGTGGCACAGGGGCCAAAAGCTCTAGGAAACACACTGAATGGTAATTATTTCTAGATTTACTACTTCTTCCAACTCAAAAGCAGCTATGGCCGATATCTTCCCACTCCCTAGCGACTGGCTGCGTCCTAGTGCTCCCTGTGGTGCAGTGAGAACTGCCTCCTCCACCACAGCACTTCCAGACCCTTTCTCTCTCTCTCTCTCCTCATGGGCTTCCTCCCTCTCAGGCTTCCTCTTCTCCTCACCTAGGACACTGGCACACAGTAAAAGTGTACGGATCTCCTTTTTTCGGAGTGTGGACAGTTTTATAAAAAGCACATAAAAGTCCTATAAAGTATTTCAGCGATTTATAAGAGCACCAATTATATTTTACAAAGACACTTTTTTAAGGCACTGGGGAGATTACGTGATTTGGCTTGCATCACAGGATGTTGAGCCGACGCTGAGACTTGAACCCTGTTCCCCAAGTTCGCAGCTTTTTCTGTTACTTCACATCTTTATCATAGCCATCTGAACATGTGCAAAAACTTACCAATCGTTGTTCTTTATTATTACATATAATATGATCCTGAAATCATATCTTTAGGATATGTGGTGTATGAAAACGTCTCCAAATTTTAATTGTACTAAAAATTGCCCATGTAGAATAGAAACCCAGGTCATCCAAAGGGTGCACCTATCTGACTTTCCTCCTATTTCACTATTGCCATTGTCAGTGTGGGTGGAAGCATGAATGTTTGAAAATTCAGGTTTGAAAAATATTCCTAAAAAAATACTTGCACCAATTTAGTCAGATGTACTATTACTACAAACAGTTCTGCATGTAAATAAAATAAATGTTGTTATTTTTTGATGAGACCTTTTTATATTTTACACGTTTGTTACAGAATGTCTTTAAAAACATTGGCGGTTAACTGTGAAGGATACTTTGTTTCAAGTCGATTAACTTGTAATTATGAGCCAGTGAGCTGACGAGCTTTTGAGATGCACTTCGTGTGCCTGTGAGTGGTACTTGACCTGAGTGGATTTTGGCAGCATTTCCAGCAACCCCAGATGAATTTTGTTTGTTCTGTACTCTCTACTGATGAAGGGCTAAACTCAGAAACACATTTCTAGAGATATACAGCAAGGTCTGTACCAACTTTGGTGAAAAACTACAGATAATTTTCAAGTAGGCGCTAACTGTGAACTGCATTTACCAGCATGCAAAAGGGTGAACTGTGTTGGGATGTGAGGCAGTGTGCTCCCAACCCCCCTTCCAACTTGTAAGAATGTGATTGCCTGTTTTGAACAGGGGGCCACATACAAAGCTCAGGTGTGCGCTTGTGGCCCCCAGACTGTAGATCTACAGGGACGTTATAGTATAGATTACATAGTAGAATTGGCTTCAGTGCAGCATAGCTAAAAAACATTGGCAAAACCAATAGATCGCACAAAGACAAGATCTATTGGTTTTGTCAATGCTTGTTATGGATTTGGAAAGCAGCACTGAGCTAAAATGTGTAGTCATTTGATTGAATTGGGTTCTTGTGCTGCAGTCAGTTCCACCAGCAAATGCTACTTTCTTTAGCGGACTGTTGCCTCTAGCTTCTTGACGCACTTGCATGAAGACTATCTGTTTCCCAGTAAAATCGGCAGATTTGATTGACCTTATCCAACGGTCAGCTGCTATTTTCCTTTTGTATTGTACCTTTCTTAATCCTTCTTTACCTACTTTTCAAAGGAAATGGCTGGCTTTCATTAATCTATGGCTGATTTGTGTCTCCCTAACTATAAATGAACTCCTCCACCATCCCGTTCTATTTCAGGCCTATTTAACTTTTATTCGACAAACACTGGTGTTGTGTTGCTACCTCCAACTGGCAATATTGTCACGCTGTGGTTTATTTATTTATGTCAAATGCAAACGAATGAAGAGCCAGAGTGGGACACTATCGCATGCACATTTTGTTATGGCATTACTTCTTTCTTCACAGTACTCTGTGTTCCACTTTTGTATATTTTCAATATGTGTTCTACTTCCAGAAGCTGTGCACAAAATACAAGTGAAGAGCAAACAAAAAATTTTTTACAGCAAAAAAAATAAATACCAAAGACATTGTTTGTTGGAGGAAGTTGCGTTCGCATAATGAAACCCTTGCAAGTTGCAAAAGGGGAATCAAAGTACTGTTTCCTGCAAAAATAGGGTGTCTAAGACTTCAGTTCTATTGAATAGTAAAGGCTGGTGGAATAAGAATCGAGTCTCACCCATTGCAGATTCCCAAGCAGAACTCATTAGGCAAACTTGCAGTATTTAAGGTTTTGTGGCCACATGTCACTGATGTTGGTTCTGGGTTAGAAATTGACTTTTGTCTTGGGTCCACTTCTGACCAATTCTCTTCCAACTCCCTATCTGCTGTTCACAGAGAATTGGGCAGCACTTTTAGTGATGCCACCCTGGAGAAGGGTTTGAGCCTTATTGTGCCTTCCACCACTAGAGCTCCTACTAGTTTGGATAATGTGTCTGGGAAAATCAGGATTGGAAGCAGCGTAAGTTGTCTGCAAAGTATACAGATTATCATTTGTCATAGAAGTTTACATTTAATTTTGTTGACAGAGATTTTAACTTGTTTGTTGTAGGGAAGGGGAATAACCTGGATTAGATGCAATTTTAACTTGCTTGTAAAGTTTATTGATTATTATTTGTTTTTGATTATAATATTTAATTTTGATGGTAATGTTAACTTGTTTCTTTTAAGGAAGGCAGGTGATGCCACATACTCCTTTTATTATGTCATTACTTCTTTCCTTCACATTGTGTCTTCTGTGTTCCACTTGCCTGGGGCTCTGAGCGCAGGAAGTTGTAACTTTAGTGGAAATCCTGAGAGGGATACCCTATTTTGACCAGATAAGTGCTCTGAAAAGTAATTCAGTTTTGTACTGGAAGTTCATGCAAGGGCATGAGATTCTACCCCAGGAGGTCCAAAGTTATTCCGGCATTTGCAACTGTCGCTTAGTCCCCTGTTTCCCTAATACTGCCACCTTCGCCCGAAACACTTGTTATGTTCTGACACTGTTAGCGTTAAGAACTGTGGTATTGACACAAAGGAGGAATGCTAAAGTCCCCCCAGATAGGGGATCTACAGGCATTATCATGAACATCTAGTATGGAAAAAAGTCCGCCAAGTTGCCAGTGGGGTCAGCAAAGGGTGAAATTTCCGGCTCATCTAGCAGTACCGAAACAGCACTTCCATTGGCTCTCACATTTAGAGGGTTTGGACATGGTATAAGGGGTGACCATGCAGAAATTCTGTTGCTTCTTCTAGCCCTCCAGGTTGTCTGCTACTACCTTATTGTTCTTTCTGTACAGTTTGTTCATCTAACTAATTGCTAAGTCAACAAAGCACCTAAACTGCACCTTGCTTCTTTGTAGTCACCAACATGCTTTAATACTTTGGCCAGCTACTCTATCAGGCCTCCTGCTCGGACCTTCTGGTCCTTTAGATCCAATGTTGCATTTTGTAGTCATTTTTCTGGGTGAGACAACATAAGAAAGTGTTCTGTTCCTATTCCTTTTTAAGACGTTTGCCAATGTTTACATGATCCCTCTTAGAGAAGAAACTACAATCTTTGAAGTTCAGCATATCCACCTCCCTCTTGCCCACTGAAGAACATCATCTCCTTACTCTACTGCATCCCCAAGTGGCACTTTATACCACTGTAACCACACGCATTCTCTGCTCTGAGGTTCTCATATGATATTGTGCCTAGCAGGACTGACATTTTCAGTCAGTTTAAAAGGGTAAGGGAGGAACCAAGATCCCGACGTAAATAAGAAAAATGAACTGCTTAATGTGCTGGAATATCATCTCAGAATGACTCATAATCATCCTTGAAAGTAGGTGGAGGAGGAGACTGTCACTGAATCACTCACCTATATCCACTATCAAAGTACGCAGCTCATTTGGAACTGACCGACCATATACAGAAATCCTAACTGCCCTACAAGAAGTCCTTTTATCCTTTGTTTTGGTTTTAGGGCTGTCTATTTGCTAATTTTTATGCACCTTTACATTTATTGTGACTGCATCATGTGCATTACTTCTATGTACCTTGTTCTTGTCCTAGTCATTACTAATAAGATGAATCCTACATCTGGATCTGGGAAAGGAACAAAACAGGAGTGCTAGGAATCCCAGCCCCACCAACCAAATGGGTGCAATGAAAGGGCTGGCATTCCCAATATCCTCCTGTTTTGTTTCCTGTTCAGTGGGACTGGGGTTTCAGGGGTAGGGTCCTGGATAAGCTTGGGTATTAATGACTCAAGGAATCCTCCCATGCTGGTCTTGGGGAGAATCCACACTCAGTCACTGGTGCAGTGGGTGAAGGAATTGGTTGTTGTTAATCCTGAGCCTGTTGGTGCCTTTGATTTGTGAGGCCTTGTTGCTAATTGTGTGTCCAGGTGCTGATCAGGCTCTTTATTTGCTCCAGTGATGGACGCTGCTGTGGGCCGCGTCGATGTTGCAGTGGAACATTATTTCCTTTCCTGCTTGTTTGGATCTTCTTTGCATGCTTGCATCCTTTTGTTTTCAACAGGATGTGATGTGTTTGTTTTTTTAGAAGACAGCTTTATTTAACCCCTTTGCTGCCAGGCCTTTATCCCTTCAGGTGCCAGGCCTTTTTTTTTGGCTATTTGGGGCAGTTCGTGTCTAGGCCCTCATAACTTTTTGTCCGAATAAGCTACCCACGCCAAATTTGCGTCCTTTTTTTCCAATATCCTAGGGATTCTAGAGGTACCCAGAGTTTGTGGGTTCACCTGGAGGACACCAAGAAATTAGCCAAAATATAGTGAAAAAAAAGGGAAAAGAGGGCTGCAGAAGAAGG
This sequence comes from Pleurodeles waltl, assembly GCF_031143425.1. Classification (NCBI taxonomy): domain Eukaryota; kingdom Metazoa; phylum Chordata; class Amphibia; order Caudata; family Salamandridae; genus Pleurodeles; species Pleurodeles waltl. Next base: position 24,268,286 of record NC_090450.1, read on the forward strand.
CTTGTAGTTTCTTCCCTGAAAATGGCATCAACAAAGGGTTTGCGGTGCTAAAATCACCTTCTTTCCAGCTTTCAGGAACAGGCAGATATGAATCAGAAAAACACATTTATCAACACAATTTTGGCATTTTACTGGGACATACTCCATTTTTAAAAAATTTTGTGCTTTTAGCCTCCTTCCAGTCAGTGACAGAAATGGGTGTAAAACCAATGCTGGATCTCGGACAGCTAAACATTTCTAATAGACGAAATTCTGAATTCAGAAAGGGGTCATTTGTGTAGATCCTACAAGGGTTTCCTACAGAAAATAACAGCTGAAAAAAAATATTGAAATTGAGGTAAAAAAACAGCCATTTTTCTCCACGTTTTACTCTGTAACTTTTTCCTGCAATGTCAGATTTTCAAAAGTAATATACTGTTTTGCAGGCTGGACTCTTCTGGTTGTGGGGATATATAGGGTTTGTAGGTTCATCAACAACCCTAGGTACCCAGAGCCAATAAAGGAGCTGCACCTTGCAATGGGGTTTCATTGTATACTGGGTATACAGCAATTCATTTGGTGAAATATAAAGAATGAAAAATAGGTATCAAGGAAACCTTTGTATTTCCTAAATGGGTACAAGATAAGGTGTTGAGAAGCAGTGGTTATTTGCACAACTCTGAATTCCGTGTTCCCCATACTAGCATATGAATTACAGGGCATTTCTCAAATAGACGTCTTTTTTACACATTTGGAAGGGGGAAATGTGGAGAAAGACAAGGGGCATAACCCTTGTTCTGCTATTCTCTGCTCCCCCCAAGTCTTCAGATAAAAATGGTACCTCACTTGTGTGGGTAGACGTAAGCCCACGACAGCAAACGCAACAAGGACACATCACATTTTTACATTAAAATCTGACCTGTTTTTAGGAAAGTGCCTACCTGTGGATTTTGGATTCTAGCTCTGCCGGCACCTAGGGAAACCTACCAAACCTGTGCATTTTTCAAAACTAGACACCTAGGGGAATCCAGGATGGGTGACCTGTGTGGCTGTCATCAGGTTCCATTACCCAGAATCCTTTGCAAACCTCAGAATTCGGCAAAAAAACACCTTTTTCCCACATTTCAGTAACAGAAAGTTCTGGAATCTGAGAGGAGGCGCAGATTTCCTTCCACCTAGCATTCCCCCAAGTCTCAGAATAAAAACTGTACCTCACTTGTGTGGGTAGGCCTTGTGCTCGCAACAGGAAATGCCCAAAAACACAACGTGGACACATCACATTTTCCCAAAGAAAACTGACCTGTTTTTTGCAAAGTGCCTAGCTGTGGATTTTGGCCTCTAGCTCAGCCGCACCTAGGAAAACCTACCAAACCTGGACATTTCTGAAAACTAGACACCTAGGGAAACTCATGATGTGGTAACTTGTGGCGCTCTCACCAGTTTCTGGTACCCAGAATCCTTAGAAAACCTCAACATTTGGCAAAGAAAACACTTTTTCTCACATTTCGGTGCTGCAAAGTTCTAGAATCTGAGGGGCGGCACAAACTTCCATCTACCCAGGGTTCCCCCAGGTCGCCTGATAAAAATGGTACCTGACTTGTGTGGGTAGGCCTAGTGCCCGTGAAAGGAAATGCTCCAAAAATATATGTGGACACATCAAAATTATCAAATACAAAACTACCTGTTTTTGTGGGAGGCACCTGCGTTTTTGGTCCTGGGCTCAGCAGCCATCTAGGGAAACATACCAAATCCAAACATTTCTGAAAACTAGACACCCGAGGGAGTCCAGGGAGGTGTGACTTGAATGGATCCCCCAGTGTTGTCTTACCTAGAATCCTCAGCAGACCTCAAATTTAGCTAAAACATCACACTTTTCCCACATTTCTGTGTGGGATCACCGCACTGGCACAAATTTCCTACCACCCAACGTTCCCCTGAGTCTCCCGGTAAAAATGATACTCAATTGTTTAGGTGGGCCAAGTGCCTCTGACAGGGAAGATCCAAAAACATGTTGAAAATGAGGGGGAACCAAAGCGGGTCCAAAAGGGCAGTTTGAAAAAAAACGTTTTTTAGCTGACATGTGGGGTAGAATTTTTATTGGTATAGATGCGACAATGCTGGGTGGTAGGACTTTTGGGGATTCCTGCAGATTCTGGAAGGTTCCATCACAAAAATGTTGGAAAATGTGTGATTTCAAGCAAAGTTGGAGGTTTGCAGGGCATTGTGGGGAAGAAAATGGTGCGGGTGCATGTGAAGCACGCCACCCTGGACTCACCCAAATGATTAGTTTTCAGATGTGTCTAGGTCTCGGAGATTTTTCTACATGGTAGCGCCCCAAAGTCCAAAAAGCGCAGCCCTCACCATTGGAAGCGGGACGATTTTGAGAGTTAGACAAGCTCTCATGGCCCAAATGTAAAACCAAAACCCCAAATAATCAAATGTCCTCTTGCTTGCCGTGGGATAAGATGTTTTAGTGTGGGGGGGAGAGCTGAACGACTGTTACTCCCTTCATTTGGCGTGGAGGCATAACCATGCCCATACTGGTTGGTAGCCACCACCCCACTATTTTTTATTTTATTTCCTGGCATCTAGTAGGCTTTCTGCCCCCGTGGAGGGGATTGGGGGTGATTGCCCATCTGCCTAGCAGTGGGCAGAAAAACTTTGTCCCCATTTATTTGGGGTGAAGGTGTATGGCCATACCCCGACCCTCTTTTTTTAAAAAGATCTTTCCCTGGTCTCTGGTGGGCTTTCTGTCCCCTTTGGCGGCAGATAGGCCTTACAAAAATAGGCCGATTTGTCCCCAAGGGGGGCTGAAATGGACAACAGTAATGTACCCCATGGGGAGCTACCCTTGCCCAAGGGGCTGCCCCCCCAAACAAAACACATACACACCAATTCCTGGTGCCTAAGTGGTTTCTTAGTGCCTAATAGAAATAGGCTGATCTCCCCCAAGGGGGGCAGAAATGGCCTAAAATAAATTTGCCCCCCAGGGGAGCAACCCTTGCCTAAGGGGTCGCTTCCCTTGCGTGAAATTGTTGCAAAAAAAAAAATCCCTGGTGTCTAGTGGTTTCTGCTCTCTTGGGGGCAGATTGGCCTAAGAAAAACAGGCTGATCTGCCCCCACGGGGGCAGAATTGGCCTAAAATAAAATTGCCCCCCAGGGGAGCGACCCTTGTCTAATGGGTCACTCCCCATCTGTAAAAAAATAAAAATCCCTGGTGCCTAGTGGTGTCTGCCCCCAAGGGGGGCAGAAATGGCCTAAAAACAATTCCTCCCAACCCCCTAGGGGAGCGACCCTTGCCTAAGGGGTCGCTCCTCATGTCTAAAAATATTAAAAAACAATTCTAAAAATTATGGTACCAAGTGCTTTGAGTTACTTAAGAGCACAGAATTTCTTTCTGATTACTCTTTTGACATTGTCCGATGCCTGGCATGGTTAGCTTCTGTTGCTACCCGCTACAATCATTATCTTAAGGACTGGAATACAAATGCTGCACCGAAAGCATCAGCGTTAAGAATTCCTAGGATGGATCATGTTTGTTTGGGCATGAGCTTGAAAACAAGTTACACTGAATGTTTAAGGGAAGGAAACATTCTTCATGTTTCAGAAGACAGTCCTCCAGTTATCTGAGTCCTCCAATCAAAAATGTTCTCTCAAGCAACTTGAAGATCAAGACTTCAAGTTTCAAGGGAACTCTTCATCTTTTTGTCTTTAAAACAAACAGGACCCTTATAATAAACAGCAGCACTCCTGACTACCTCTGAACCAGGGACGTCAACGGACATGAGTGTCAGGTGGGTGGTTGTTCTCAGCAGTTCTTCCCAGCAATAGTTGCCTTCAGAAAAATGGGTGTTATATGTGGTCCAAAGAGGATACAACATAGAGCTGAAGAATCAACCTCCATCCTTGGGGTCTAATCCTATGCCCGTATTCAAGTCTAATACGATGAGATGAGCTTTATTTGAAGGTATCAAAGCTCTATGGAAAAAGGAGCCAACAATCAAGTTCCTGCAGTGGAGAAAAAAAGGACCTATTCAATCACCTTTCTAGTCCCAAAGGCTGTGGAGGACTACAGGCGGTGATAGATCTCAAGAGGTTGAACAGTTTTGTGTTGGAGAAGCAGCTCAAGGTCGAAACCCAGCAAAGGATATTCCCACTGATCCCTTGAATCTTTTCTTGGTCACTACAGGCCTCAGGGATACATATTTGCATGTACCTATAACAGAATGCCACCAGAAATACCTGGGGGGTTGTATATAGGGGCATCATTGGGTGCTCCCATTCTACCTAAGATCAGTACCCTAGAGTATTCTTTAAATCAGTGATCCCAATAGCCGCGCATCTACCTCTGCCTGAAATACTGGTGTTCCCATACTTTGAAGGCTGATTGATTCTTGCATCTGCAAAGGAGGAGACTGTTCAAGCACTCAAATTTGTGCACTCAACAATGTATCAGTTAGTGCCAACTCAGGCCTTCCAGGGACCTAACGTTAATCGGAGCCAAAATACAGAGATATGGGAACGGTGTTTGAACCAGAGAATAGAATATCCACCCACAATCTTTCTTGTACAATCTTTTGAATAAAGAGGAAGCTTCTGTCAGGATATGGCTGCAAATTCAGGATTGTAAGGCATCATCAGAATACACAGTTCACAGGGCATGAATGCACGTTCAACCTTTATTATTCCACATACAGAAGTATTGGTCTCCATCTCTTAATTCATTGAAGAAGTTGGTTTCAGTGCCCCAGGACACCAGAGAAGACCTGAAATGGTGGTTGGAGACGAGAAATCTGACCAGTGGGTTGTCCCGCAACCAGATACTGAGACAGTCCTTGCCACAGATGCCAATCGCCTAGGCGGGAAAGCAACTTTGGGATCCAGTTCATGCGAGTTCAAATTGTCCAGATTAGAGAGTCGCAGGTTATTCAGTTGGAGAAAGCACACTTCAGTGGGGAGAGGCAACCAGTTTCTTTTTAGAGGCTAGTCGCCCAGACAAACATTAGACCTGACAACATGATGTCCTAAAGCAGCCATCCGGGGAGCACCGGCTTCAGATCCCTGAAACTAGAGATGATTCATTTTGGTATATTGGTGGATAAGCTGGTCATTCCTTTCAGCATTCCCATCAAGGGAGCAAGACAGTGTGATGATGGACACCTTGAGCAGAGATTTCCCATCTTCCCAAGACCTGTCTCTGAAGATCCTCCAGGTAGCGTACCTAAGGTTTTGAAGAGATTTTCTAGACCTGTTTGTTTCGAAGAGCAATCCTGCCTTGGAAAGGTTTTGCTCCAGGTTCCCAGAGCAGGGAGCAAGGGTGCGTGTATGCTTTCTCCCTCCAGTTCCTCTTATTCTAAAACTCCTCTCCAGGCTTCAGGAGGAGATGGTGGAGGTAATATTACTAGTCTCTTACTGGGAACGGGGATCCTTGCTCCCACAGCTGAAGACTCATCTCAACCTTGTTGGGGTCTGCCTCTATTTCCTTCACCCCGAAGAGCCTCTTCTCTCCCTTTTCCACTCAAGTGAAGTCTGCCAGAGCCTGCCCTCTGCAGTGGGCGTCAGGTCCTTTTAGTGCCGGATGAGCATCCGGCTGCCAGGCTTCGAGGCCCTGCTGCTGCTGCATCCTTGTCCCCTTCGCTGCCTCCGGGGCTGTGCTCATCCTTGAGCAAAAAGTAAACAAGCACGCCGAGCAGCCACGCACCGGCAGAGCAGAGGCGCCATGGGTGCGCAGGGCCCACTTTTATTCCCCAGCCCTCTTTGCTCTTTTTTTTTTTTACTTGCCTAGATTTTCACTTTAAGTATCCGGCCTGAATTTAAATTTGCTCATACCAGCCTAAATATTCCCTAGCACACATGAACCCCCTCAAACACGCATTGCCTGTCACCAGTTACTGTTTCAAACAGAAAAATATAAGAGAATTTGACAATTATCCATTTTATAACGTCCAGTCAGCCAGACATGCGGATCGTGGACAGAGATTGTAAGACCCTGTTCTGGGGGAGCTATATTAGAAAGCAGAAGCAGCTGAGAGGGGCAGTGTTGAGAGGTGGGGTGCTTGCAGGAGCTCAGTGAGTTATCACTGGGAGCTCAGTGGGGTGGTGCTGGGACCTCAGGTGGGGTGCTTGCAGGAGCTCAGTGAGTTATCAGTGGGAGCTCAGTGGGGTGGTCCTGGGACCTCAGGTGGGGTGCTTGCAGGAGCTCAGTGAGTTATCACTGGGAGCTCAGTGGGGTACTGGTGCTGGGACCGCAGGTGGGGTGCTTGCGGGAGCTCAGTGAGTTATCACTGGGAGCTCAGTGGGGTAGTGGTGCTGGGACCTCAGGTGGGGTGCTTGCAGGAGCTCAGTGAGTTATCACTGGGAGCTCAGTGGGGTACTGGTGCTGGGACCGCAGGTGTGGTGCTTGCGGGAGCTCAGTGAGTTATCACTGGGAGATCAGTGGGGTAGTGGTGCTGGGAACCCAGGTGGGGTGCTTGCGGGAGGTCAGTGAGTTATCACTGGGAGCTCAGTGGGGTAGTGGTGCTGGAACCTCAAGTAGGGTGCTTGCGGGAGCTCAGTGAGATATCACTGGGAGCTCAGTGGGGTGAAGCTAGGAGCTCAGTGAGTTATCACTGGGAGCTCAGTGGGGTGGTGCTAGGAGCTCAGGTGGCGTGCTTGCAGGAGCTCAGTGAGTTATCACTGGGAGTTCAGTGGGCTGGTGCTAGGAGCTCAGGTGGCGTCCTTGCAGGAGCTCAGTGAATGATCACTAGGAGCTCAGTGGGGTGGTGCTCGTAACTCAGGTGGACTGCCTGCAGGAGCTCGGTGAGTCTTCACTGGGAGCTCAGTGTGGTGGTGCTAGGAGCTCAGGTGGCATGCTTGCAGGAGCTCAGTGAATGATCACTAGGAGCTCAGTGGGGTGGTGCTAGGAGCTCAGGTGGGGTGGCTGCAGGAGCTTGTTGAGGTGTTGCTAGGAGCTCAGTTGGGGTACCTGCAGGAGCTCGCCGAGTCTTCACTGGGAGCTCACTGGGGAGGTGCTAGGAGCTCATGTGTGGTGCTTACAGGTGTACAGTGAGTTATCACTGGGAGTTCAGTGGAGGCAAGTTCTAATAGCTCAGTGGGGTGCTTGCAGGAGCTCAGTGAGTTTTCACTCGGAGCGCAGTGATGTGGTTCTAAGAGCTCAAGTTGGGTGCTTGCAGGTGCTCAGTGAGTGATCACTGGGAGCTCAGGTGGGGTACATGCAGGAGCTCAGTGAGTCTTCACTGGGAGCTCACTGGGGTGGTGCTAGGAGCTCAGGTGGGGTGTTTGCAGGAGCTCAGTGAGTTATCACTGGGAGCTCAGTGAGGTGGTGCTAGGAGCTCAGCTGGTGTGCTTGCAAGAGCTCAGTGAGTGATCACTAAGGGCTCAGTGGGGTGGTGCTAAGAGCTCAGGTTGGGTGTTTGCAGGAGCTCAGTGAGTTATCATGGGGAGCTCAGTGAGGTGGTGCTTGGAGCTCAGCTGGGTTGCTTGCAAGAGCTCAAGGAGTGATCACCAAGAGCTCAGTGGGGTGGTGCTAGGAGCTCAGTGGGTAAGTACAAGAGCTCAGCAACTTGTCACCGGAAGCTGTGGTTAAAGTAAATAAGCTCTGTAAGGGGTCACTGGGACTTTAGTGCGATGCTCATTGTAGCTCAGTGATATATCACAGCCTCTCAGTGAGGTGCCTACATGAGCTCAGTGAAGTGTCACAGGCAGCTCAGTAGTGTGCCTGCAGGAGTTCAGTGAGGTGCAATGGGACGACATAGCGGTGCTTTTTGTAGCTTACTGAGATGTTGCCAGCAGCTCAGTGGGGTGCCTGCATGAGCTCCAAGAGGTGTTACCGAAAGCTGGGGTTTACCTGCAGGAGCTCTGTAGGGTGTCCCTGGGAGTTCAGTGTGGTGATTATTATCGGTCAGTGAGATGTGGTGGAGCTCAGGGAGGTGTCTCCTGGAGCAGTGGTTTACCTGCAGGAGCTCTGTAAGGCGTCCCTGGGAATTCAGTCTGGTGATTATTATAGGTCAGTGAGATGTGGTAGAGCTCAGAGAGGTGTCACCAGGAGCAGTGATTTACCTTCAGGTGCTCTGTAAGGCGTCCCTGGGAGTTCAGTGTGGTGATTATTATAGGTTAGTTAGATGTTGTGAAGCTCAGGGATGTGCCTTCAGCAGTGATTTACTGCAGGAGCGCTGTAAGGCATCCCTAGGAGTTCAGTGTGTTTATTATTATAGGTCAGTGAGATGTTGTGGAGCTCAGGGAGGTGTCACCGGGAGCAGTGATTTACTTGCAGGAGCTCTGTAAGGCATCCCTGGGAGTTCAGTGTGGGGATTATTATAGGTCAGTGAGATGTTGTGGAGCTCAGGGAGGTGTCACCAGGAGCAGTGGTTTACCTGCAGGAGCTCTGTAAGGCGTCCCTGGGCGTTCAGTGTGGTGATGATTATAGGTCAGTGAGATGTGGTGGAGCTCAGGAAAGTGTCAGCCTGAGCATTGATTTACCTGCAGGTGCTCTATAAGGCGTCCCTGGGCGTTCAGTGTGGTGATTATTATAGGTCAGTGAGATGTTGTGGCGCTCAGGGACGTGTCTTCAGCAGTGATTTACCTGCAGGAGCACTGTAAGGCGCCCCCGGGAGTTCAGTGTGGTGATTATTATAGGCCAGTGAGATGTGGTGGAGCTCAGGGAGGTGTCACCAGGAGCAGTGGTTTACCTGCAGGAGCTCTGTAAGGCGTCCCCGGGAGTTCAGTGTGGTGATTATTATAGGCCAGTGAGATGTGGTGGAGCTCAGGGAGGTGTCACCAGGAGCAGTGGTGTACCTGCAGGAGCTCTGTAAGATGTCCCTGGGAGTTCAGTGTGGTGTTTATTATAGGTCAGCAAGATGTGGTGGAGCTCAGGAAGGTGTCACCAGGAGCAGTGATTTACCTGCAGGAGCTCTGTAAGGCGTCCCTGGGAGTTCAGTGTGGTGAATATTAAAGGTCAGTAAGATGTTGTGGAGCTCAGGGACGTGTCTTTAGCAGTGATGTATCTGCAAGAGCTCTGTAAGGTGTCCATGGGAGTTAAGTGTGGTGATTATTATAGGTCAATGAGACATTGTGGAGCTTAGGGAGGTGTCACCCGGAGCAGTGGTTTACCTGCAGGAGCTCTGTAAGGTGTCCCTGGGAATTCAGTGTGGTGATTATTATAGGTCAGTGAGATGTTGTGGAGCTCAAGGAGGTGTCATCTGGAGCAGTGGTTTACCTGCAGGTGCTCTGTAAGGTGTCTCTGGGCGTTCAGTGCAATGCTTGTTGGAACTCAGTGAGATGGCACCAGGATCTTAGTGTGCTGCCTGCAGGTACTGAATAAGGCATCGCCAGGAGTCTAGTGTGCTGACATTGGAAGCTCAGTAGGAAGCTTGCAGTAGTTTTGTTAGGTGGCTGTAGCAGCCCACTGTCGTGTTACCTGGAGCTTAATAAGGTGCCACCAGCAGGGCCTGTCAGTCTTTTTATTCCACCAGGCGTTTCCCTGGTAGACTGGGGCTCTAGGAGGCAGTTTTGAAAGGCCAGGGCCTCCTCTGGTGCCTCTCTTTTTCACCAGATCCCGAGGTTAATTGCAGGAGATTCTGTGAGGCTTCAGGAGAGTGAGAGAAGGTGAGGGAGGGAGTGGGAAAGTAGAGAGAAAGAGATGAGAAAGAGAGGGAGGGAATGGATGGATGGAAGGAGAGAGAGACAGCACGAGGAAACAAATGTCAGGGCTTCTTTTGGTTCCCCAGTCCGGCCCTGGTCACCAGGACCTCAGTGACATGCCTGCAGGATCTCAATGAGGTGTCACTTAGAGTTCAGTGAGGTGCCTGCAGAAGATCACTGAGGTTTTGCAGGGAGCTTTGTGGGTGCATGGAGCTAAGTGAGATGTCCCTGGGAGATGTAGTTATCTTGGAGGAGCACAATGAAGGCTCACTAGGATCTCACTGGGTGCCTGCAGGAACTGATGTGGCACCCAGAGCTCAGGTGTGTGCCTGCAGGAACTCAGTGAGGTGTTTCTGGGAGCTCAGTGGGTGCCTGCTGGAACTGATGTGGCGCCAGACCTCAGCTGTGTGCCTGCAGGAACTCAGTGAGGCGTTACTGGGAGTTCAGTGAGTGCCTGCAGGAACTGAGTCACGTGTCACCCTGAGCTCAGATGCGTGACTGCGGGAACTCAGTGAGGTGCCACTGGGAGCTCAGTGGATGCCTGCAGAAGCCTAGTGAGGTTTTGCTTTGGGCTGAGAAGGGTGCCTGCAGCAGCTCTGTGAGGTGTCGCCAGCCACTCATTGGGGTGTTACTTGTAACTCAGTGGGGAGGCTGCAGAAGCTCACTGAGATACGAACAGTGCTAAGTTATTTGCTGCCAGAGACTGTGTGAATCTATACCAGGCTTACATACTCATAAAAGTGGTTGAGCTTCATTAACAGTGAAATGTTTTGACATATTTGTAACCCTATTTCGCAACCAGTTTCACAACACCAGAGTGCTAGAAATGCCCCTTGCACAATCATGTCTAGAAACAGCTCTTTGAGTGTGTTTGCACATGCTGTGTGCACCTCATTGTAGTTTTCCCGCCTCTTTTCAGCACAGACACTTCGAAGCATTGTAAGCAGACACAGTAGACCACCACCACGGCCATGAGTGACCCGACGGCTGCATTTGCACCCCAGAGGTGCCTGCACACATTGGCTTGTGGCTAGGTCTCTCTTCACCCACACACATAAGAGGATGAGGATGGTACCGCGCTTGCCTAGCTCGCCACAGGCCTTAATACAGTCAGGAAATTGAGTTCCACTGACCATAAATTGGTACTAAAAGGCAGACATAGTTAGGGGCTCGCATACTGGTGGGCCCCAGGGTCCGTGCAGTAGCGGCTGCTGCCAGGAAGGGACAGGGGATGGGGGCAGTGCACAGAGTGGGGGGGGGGGGCAATAATAAAAATAAATAAAACATACCTGCTGCTTCGGAGTTCTGCTGCTCCCACTGCCTCAATTCTTCTTGAGTTCTTCTTCCCCTCCCCACCCAATCCCAATGCTTCTCTCGTGCTGTTACCAGCATGAGAGAAGTGCAGGGATTGGCCTGAGTGGGCAGAAATGCCGCTCAGGGAGGGAGTGGGAGCCTGCGCTTGGTCTCCACCCAGCTGTGCAAAACAGCCAGGTGGAGAGTTCTAAGTGCGCATGTCAGTTTTGCCAGCCTCGGACGGCTGGCCAAACTTACATGCACACTTAGAAGTGCACATACCACTCCTCCTCCCTGGTGACGTTGGGGTGGCTGGCCCCACCCCACCCCACCCTCACTAAGCGGAAAAATAAAGTGATAATAAAATACTTTTACTGTCACTTTATTTTTCTGCTTTCAGCAGCGGGGTAACGCTCCTCCGCCATAGCGGAGACGCCCCTGGGCCTGTGCACCATTTGAATTATAACGGCAACAACCTATCTGACCTGGTGGTGACTTCGCCTACAGGGACAGGATCCAAGGGACAATGCCGGGTGCAATGGGACACATACATGCAAACCCTCCGGATTTAGGCGGGAGACTACTGATTTCACTGCTAGTCTCACGCCTTGTGATTCTTGCATGTAAAAACCTGATTCCTCTGCGTGCTTCAGCTGACAGGGCCTGGTCGTGGTAACTCGGAGTATGCACCGCCAGTAACCTGCTCCTGCAGGCCAGCACCCAGCACTTGCATCACGCTCTCTCTGTCTGCACCGCCAGTAACCTGCTCCTGCAGGCCAGCGCACAGCACTTGCATCACGCTCTCTCTGTATGCACCGCCAGTAACCTGCTCCTGCAGGCCAGCGCACAGCACTTGCATCACGCTCTCTCTGTATGCGCCGCCAGTAACCTGCTCCTGCAGGCCAGCACCCAGCACTTGCATCACGCTCTCTCTGTATGCGCCGCCAGTGACCTGCTCCTGCAGGCCAGCGCCCAGCACTTGCATCACGCTCTCTCTGTATGCGCCGCCAGTGACCTGCTCCTGCAGGCCAGCGCCCAGCATTTGCATCACGCTCTCTCTGTATGCGCCGTCAGTGACCTGCTCCTGCAGGCCAGCGCCCAGCATTTGCATCACGCTCTCTCTGTATGCGCCGTCAGTGACCTGCTCCTGCAGGCCAGTGCACAGCACTTGCATCACGCTCTCTCTGTATGCGCCGTCAGTGACCTGCTCCTGCAGGCCAGTGCACAGCACTTGCATCACGCTCTCTCTGTATGCGCCGCCAGTAACCTGCTCCTGCAGGCCAGTGCACAGCACTTGCATCACGCTCTCTCTGTATGCACCGCCAGTAACCTGCTCCTGCAGGCCAGTGCACAGCACTTGCATCACGCTCTCTCTGTATGCACCGCCAGTAACCTGCTCCTGCAGGCCAGTGCACAGCACTTGCATCACGCTCTCTCTGTATGCACCGCCAGTAACCTGCTCCTGCAGGCCAGTGCACAGCATTTGCATCACGCTCTCTCTGTATGCACCGCCAGTAACCTGCTCCTGCAGGCCAGCACCCAGCACTTGCATCACGCTCTCTCTGTATGCACCGCCAGTAACCTGCTCCTGCAGGCCAGCGCACAGCACTTGCATCACGCTCTCTCTGTATGCACCGCCAGTAACCTGCTCCTGCAGGCCAGCGCACAGCATTTGCATCACGCTCTCTCTGTATGCACCGCCAGTAACCTGCTCCTGCAGGCCAGCGCACAGCATTTGCATCACGCTCTCTCTGTATGCACCGCCAGTAACCTGCTCCTGCAGGCCAGCGCACAGCATTTGCATCACGCTCTCTCTGTATGCACCGCCAGTAACCTGCTCCTGCAGGCCAGCGCACAGCATTTGCATCACGCTCTCTCTGTATGCACCGCCAGTAACCTGCTCCTGCAGGCCAGCGCACAGCATTTGCATCACGCTCTCTCTGTATGCACCGCCAGTAACCTGCTCCTGCAGGCCAGCGCACAGCATTTGCATCACGCTCTCTCTGTATGCACCGCCAGTAACCTGCTCCTGCAGGCCAGCGCACAGCATTTGCATCACGCTCTCTCTGTATGCACCGCCAGTAACCTGCTCCTGCAGGCCAGCGCACAGCATTTGCATCACGCTCTCTCTGTATGCACCGCCAGTAACCTGCTCCTGCAGGCCAGCGCACAGCATTTGCATCACGCTCTCTCTGTATGCACCGCCAGTAACCTGCTCCTGCAGGCCAGCGCACAGCATTTGCATCACGCTCTCTCTGTATGCACCGCCAGTAACCTGCTCCTGCAGGCCAGCGCACAGCATTTGCATCACGCTCTCTCTGTATGCACCGCCAGTAACCTGCTCCTGCAGGCCAGCGCACAGCATTTGCATCACGCTCTCTCTGTATGCACCGCCAGTAACCTGCTCCTGCAGGCCAGCGCACAGCATTTGCATCACGCTCTCTCTGTATGCACCGCCAGTAACCTGCTCCTGCAGGCCAGCGCACAGCATTTGCATCACGCTCTCTCTGTATGCACCGCCAGTAACCTGCTCCTGCAGGCCAGCGCACAGCATTTGCATCACGCTCTCTCTGTATGCACCGCCAGTAACCTGCTCCTGCAGGCCAGCGCACAGCATTTGCATCACGCTCTCTCTGTATGCACCGCCAGTAACCTGCTCCTGCAGGCCAGCGCACAGCATTTGCATCACGCTCTCTCTGTATGCACCGCCAGTAACCTGCTCCTGCAGGCCAGTGCACAGCACTTGCATCACGCTCTCTCTGTCTGCCAGCAGACTTGCAAATCCCATACATAACAGTAACCCATTCAGGCCTCAATAGAAGTCAATGGGGGAAATGCATTCTGACGATTTTTTTCTAGAAAACTCATACTTTTCTCTTCTAAAATATTGCCATTTATGGGGACACTTAAGCTTCTTAAATGTCTTCAGACTCTGAACTATTATCCCCGGGGCTTGTCAGCAGCTTGAGCCCTGGAAGAAACACTGATAAGCAACATGTGCAGCACGGGCTGCCCCTGAGCTGGGTGCTCCGCCCAGACACCCTTCCACCTGCCCAGACTTTAAACCACATGGCAGGGATTTTTCATGTCAAGAAGCGTAGGTTAAATAGAGAAAATCTATACGGGTATTTACTCCTTTGAAATTACATTTAGAACAACAAGTATAAAAATAAATCGCTTTTAGAGCTCATTAAACATCCTTGTACGATTGTTGGCATAAGAAGCAATTGCTTTTGCAGCACATGAAATATTCATATATGATTGCTGAACCACAGAGGAGGAAATTCCATGTGAAAAAAATGATGGAGCGGATTTTAATCAAATCCCAATTGAGTGCCAGCTTTCAGAATCTCAAAGCGGGTAGTTTAGTGGTGAACAGGGACTGTGGATTTAAGGCCCCGAGAGAGGCGAATCTGCAGTCCTGGCCGAGGATGCTTCCGGCTGGGCGGCCTGGCCCTGCCGTGGGAGTTCCTGGAATGCAGGACGCGGGCTCACCATGCCCCTACAAGTCCTTGCTTCAGCCTCTTCTGCTGCTCGGAGTGTAAACAGGCATTTAAAGCAGCAGTGTCCTCGCTCTAGTGTTTGCGAAGATGTCAGGATCGGCTGATCCATGCAGAGGCCTCGTGGTAGTGCTTATTTTGTAAATAAATACGTGCCAGGGCCCTGGTCAGGGGTCCACTGCCACTTGCACCACCCATTGCGACTGCCAGCGCTGCCAATGAAAGTACCAACACACCTGCTAATCATCACACGCCTCAAGTGTGATAAGTCAGAGTATGGGCCCTAATGTCATAAGAATGGCTTGGGCAGCAAGTATAAGTCAATTTTAACATACACTGAATTAACAATGGCTGTTGAGCTCATCTGTAAATTAGACAGTGGCGCCATATGTCAAAAGTACAGCTGTTGACAATTAAGTGCTAGTGGCGAGCACCGGAAACCACTGGCTCAAATTAGGCACTGCCTCGTGGGGTGATTCGGTGGTCACATGCTCGTGTACTGCTGATTTCTCAGCACTCTTTGATTGTAATGACTGTTTTATGCACTGATGATGATCTGAGCGCCGTCGGTCATGTGGTGGCCATACTATTAGGATAGTTGTAAGTGGGAGGGGATATGCGGGCTGCAGCCGCCCGTGGACCACTTTTGCATCTGATCCAACTTCCCGCCTATGTCCGAAAGCTTCCTATTAAGGACCTGGATGCAACACCTGGCGTCTTACTTGCTTACGAATGTTGATATTTCAACAAATGATGCACGTTGACCAAACCATTGAGAAATAACATCCCACAACCCAACAAACTTGGGAAGGCAGTGGGCCCTCAAGGAGAGTGTCAATGAGGTTGCCCATCATTCACGTGGTAAAGTCATGTTGGCGAGTGGAGGCACCGAATGTGCCTCAGCTGGTATCGTAGTTTTGGGCTCTGGGTGAGAGGCCGCCCCCCTCACGGCCTTGGCTGGACTGATGTTCATGTGAGGTGATGAGCACCCTTGTGCTTTAGGGGCAGTGAGTTGCTGAGTCAGGGTGTTTCTTTTGGAGAACCAGGTTCAAGTCTCAGCGTCACATCAACATCCTGTGATTACAACCGTACTGTTTGCGGCACACATGAATGTAGAAGGTGGTTATCTTGCATGATTTAGGAAGGAGTTCCAGTTGGTAAAGTCCTGTGTTCAGATCCATCTTTGGAACCACTGAACCCCGTGATATTTTCCTGTATCTCCTCCACCGTGGTGGGGGTGATGTGTCTTTCCCTTTTGATGGTGTGGTTTCTGGAACCAGGCTGTTAGGCCTTGAAGGTGCCTGCTATGGGGCATACTTAGCGGCTGGGTCCCTGTTCAGCCTTGATGAACCCATTCCATTCCTAACAACACCAGTCCTTGCTTCACTTGTTTGCAGATATGCCACTGCATCCCTCCTGCTCTGTCAGGTTGGAGAACAAGCTTTGTTCTTACGATATCTAAGTCCTTGTAACTGCGTGTGGTTCTTTTTCAGGAGGATTTCCACCTGGTCTAGTTCTTCGAATCTAATGCAGCCTATGCCCTGTCTCCATCGTGAAGAGTTTAGGTCTGAGTCTCACCATCTCTGTCTCGAACTGTACACTCAAAGTACATTTTAGCGGCAGTAGTTTTAAGCCTTCATAGGCAGAATGATACCGTTATTACTAATATACCCTAGGTCACTGTCAGTGGTGGCTTGGAGCTGCCTGTAAAGGATACATACATGATCAAAAGCAACATTGACTCCCTGCGGTGACCTTTTGTAGTTCTGTCCTGCTTTCATCATCAAGAAGGTGGAGTACAAACCTGTCCCTACACAGCGTTTAATGAAACATCATTAATAAACAGATAAAGATCAGATTGTCAGACAACAAAGTTAGTTTTACTCCTTCGTGAGCATGTCGGTAATTCAGTCATGGGCAAACGTCAAGGGAAATCGTGTACACCTGGTGTCAATAACATGTATGAAAACAGTATGGCTGATCTGAATATGACATTTCACTCATACTCAGCAGAAGAATTACACAACAGATGCTACAATGAAATAAAAACAGCCTTAGAGGAACTTCTGCTACATAGATCATCATTCAGTACTAAATACTAGCTGAGAATGATGGAGCGTAATCCGAAGGTAGAAATGGTGTGGAAAGTCAATGGGACCTATTCACAAACTTCATTTTGCGGTGTGTTTAGTAATATTACAATAGCACTGCTCACATACTACAAAATGTTATTCACAGACCTACAGTCATAGGTTTCAGCCTCTGCCTCTCCTATTGCTTCTGTGCGGAGATCTTTGCCCTGATTGCGGAAATGTGTGCACATGTACACCTATGTTTTAGTAATAAATTTGGGAGAGACATGAGTAGGTTCTGGAAAATGGGGAATACTCACTAAGAAAGGGTTTCAGGAGGGGTTAGGGGTAGGGACAGATTTACAGAAGGATGTGCAGCTACCCACAGAAAAGTACACAAATTACTATTCACAAACTGCACTTCTAAATTTGCTACATTCAAGAAGAACCCAAAACAGTACTAAGGCCCTCATTAGGACCTTGGCAGCAAATGCCGCCTACCGCCACGGTGACGGGCGCCGACATACCGTCGGCGTGGCTACGACTGTCCATGGCATTATGACCATAGACGGAGTACTGCCAGAAGGCTGGCGGTATTCCGTCTACGGTCATGGAGGCAGACGGCGGTAAGGTGGTGCTGCTGCCAGCAGAAGCGCCATGCGAGCAAAACACCGCTACCGTATCATGTTCCATGATATGGCCTGGCAGGGTTTTGCTGGCGGACGCTGCTGCTAGCAGAAGCGCTGCGACCCGTCTCCTGCCGGAGGACCCCCTGCAAGCAGGTAAGTCGGGTTCTCCAACAGGAGAGGGGTTTGGGGGTGTTGTGTACGTGAGTGTGTGTGTGTGACTGTGTGTGAATGCGTGCATGCGTGTGTAATGCGTGTGTGCATGAGTGGGTGTGAGTGTACGTGCATGCTGTGTCGTGAGATTGCGTGTGTGCCTAGATGTATGTTCGTGAGTGTTGCTGTGAGTGTGTATGAATGCACGGGTGAATGTGTGTATGCGTGTGTGTATGGGTGTGTATGTATGTGCGTGTAAGTGTGTAAATGTGCTTCGTGGTTGGGAGAGCGAAGGTGGGGGAGGACTCTTCGGAGAGGGAGGGGGCGGGGGAGACACCTATCAGTGCCAGGGAAGGGATTAGCGGTTTGGCTGTGGCTAAACCACCAATGTCATAATAGTGGAGGTAGGTACCGCCCGCCTGTTGGCGGTAATACCTCCACTATACAACTGACCGCCAGGGTCTTAATGACCCCCTAAATGTACCCCTGGTCAGACCTTGGGTAAATCCGATCAGTCGAATTGTAGAGCGCGACTTGTCACCCCTGAGGGTATCTGGGCGCTGCGAGGGTCCAGAGTCTTAGACAACGCGGACAAAGCCATGCAGACCATAACGACACAAGTGCTACCACGCTTGCCCTGGACCACGCATGTGCCTTAACCACGCAAATGCGTAGTTAAGGCACCATACATATGCGTGGTTCAGGCAGACAGCGGGGAGAGGAACGTGGTGGCTGGGTAAGTGGGGCTGGGGTGGGTTGGGGGGTATTTTTAAGGATAGGGTGGGGTGGAGAGGCTGGGGGGAAGGGGCAGTTTGGGATGTTTTTTAGGCTTAGGGTGGAGGGAGGCCTGGGTAGTTGTTAGGGCAGGATGAGGGGGGATATGGGGCTGAGGGGGAGTTTTGGGGGGACGTTTTAGGCCTCAAGGCAGGAGGGGGATTGGGGTACCTTAGTTTTTAGGGATGGGGGAAAGTTTTAGGACTCGGGGAGGGTCTGGGGCCAGGTTGTTTGGGGGGGTGACATTTTTCGGCGTGGGGGAAGGTTTTTGGCCTTAGGGCGGGTGAGGAGTGGTGAAGTTATTTTGCTTTTTGTTTGAGGGAAGGTTTTAGGCCTCAGGGCGGGTCGGGGGGTTCAGGGTAGTATAGTTTTTAGGGGTAGGAGAAGGTTTTAGGTCTTAGGGCGGGAGGGTCTGGGGCCAGGTTTTTTGGGGGGGTTACATTTTCCAGGGTGGGCGAATGTTTTAGGGGTTAGGGCAGGTGCAGGGTGGCAGGGTTATTATTTTTTTTGTTTGGGGGAAGGTTTTAGGCCTCGGGGCAGGTGGGGCGATTCTCAGCAGTTTTTTTTCCATGACCCAGAATTTTGTGGGGTTGGGTACTTTTTTTTTTTGCAGTGGGAAGGGTTTTAAGGCTTAGGGTGGGGGTTGGGGCTTTGATGGGAGGTTTTTATGGTGGAGTAGTTTTAAGACTCAGGGCGGGTTAGATTTTTACCTGAAGGGGGAGGGTTGTATGGCTGACCTACGCATGTGTTTAGCACATATAGCTTTACCAGGCATGCGTGATAAAGACGCAGTTGTGGTTCCAACCATGTTGTTCAGCCATGCGTGGTTTTACGACACGTGGTTCAGTCATATATCCAGTTGTCAGTGTCCTATGGAACTCCTGTAGAGTAGTGGAGGTCCTGAGCTGCAGGTGCAGAGGGAGGCTGTTTAAGGCTTTGGCTGTGAGGTAGAAGAAGGAGCCTCCTCCTGTTCTGCTGCTTTGTATGTGGGAGATACAGGCCAGATTGAAGGAGGCGAAGTGGAGGCGTCTGAAGAGTTTCTGGAATCTCAGGCGGTGATTGATGTAAGCAAGTCGAAAGTCGTGCAAGTCCTTGAATGCATAGGTGAAGAGCTTGAACTGGCATCTCTTCTGAATAGGGAGCAGGTGTAGTTTTTTGAGGTTGGAGTGATGTGGGTGCAACAAGGGAGATCCAGGTTGAGTATTGCTGCGGCGTTCTTGATGGTCTGTATTCTTTGAACTAACTGGGCTTCGATTTCCACGTAGGGATGGTTTTGTAGTCCAGTTGACTGGTGACGAGAGATCGGGTGATGGTGCATCTCGTGTTTTGGGGAAGCCATGAAAACATCTTATGTAGCATGCGCAGGATGAAGAAGCAGGAGGATGAGACTGCGTTGACTTGAGACCTCATGGTGACTTTTCTGTCCAGAATGATACAGAGATTCCTTGAGTGCTCAGCTGGGGATGGAGTGGGCCAACATGAGGTATCCCAGAGGGAGTTGTCGCTGCTGAAGATCAAGACTTCCATCTTGGCTGTGCTGAACATGAGTCAGTTATTCTTCATCCAATTGGCAATGCTGGCCATGCATTGGTGGAAGTTGGTTCTTTCAGCTTTTGAGTTTTCGGAGAGGGAGAGGATGAGTTGCATGTTGTAGGCATAGGGTATAATGCTGAGTCCGTGGGATCTGACTGTGTTGGACACTTGGGGCATGTATATGTTGAAGAGGGTGGAGCTGAGTGATAAGCCTTGAGGTTCTCCACAGATGATTGGTTTGGGTTTGGAGGTGAAGGGTGGAAGGTGGAATCGTGTTCCTTTGGTGTGGAAGGGGGAAATCCATCTGAGGGCGGCTCCTTGGATGCCTATGTTGTGAAGTCTGGTGATGATATGTGCCCAGAGACTGCATTGAAGGCTGCTGAGAAATCTAGCAGGAAAAGGGTGACTGCCCCTCCTTTGTCGACGAGGGCCCGGATGTCATCTGTGGCGGCGATCAGGGCTGTCTTGGTGCTGCGGTTGCTGTAGAATCCAGATTGGGATTCGTCCAGGAGGGGATTGTGTTCCAGGTAGATGGTGAGTTGTTGGTTGATGACTTTTTGAATGACTTTGGGCAGGAAAGGGAGCAGGGAGATTGGTCTGTAGTTGCTCAGTTCGTTGAGGTCAGCTGAAGGTTTCTTCAGCAGGGGCTTGATTTCTCCGTGCTTCAATTGTCTGGGAAGGTGGCAGAATCCAGTGAGGTGTTGTGTAGGGTGGAAAGTTCGAGGTCGATCCTGGATGTTCCTAGATTGAACATGTGGTGGGGGAATGTGTTGGATGCGGCCCCTGAGTGGATGGATTTCATACTGATGATGATGTTCTGAATGGTGATGTGGTTCCAGGTGGTTAACCTTGGGATGGTCTTGTGTGCGGAGGTGTGGCCATTGAGAATGTCTTCAGGCTTGAGTTGGGGGTATACACTTCTGTAGATTTTGGTGTGGAAGATATCTGCGAGGCAGTTGAACAGGTCCTGAGAGGGAGAGATGATATTTGTTGTCATTGTGGGGCTGGTGAATTCCTTGACTATGCAGAAGGGCTCTTTACTGTAGTTGGGGTTAGCTTCGCTGAGCCATGCTAGAGTTTTTTTCACCTCTTGTAGTTGGCAGTGGCATGGATTGAGTGTTGATTTGTAGGTGATTCTGTCAGCTGGGTTTTTCTTGATGTGCCATCTTCTCTCAAGGTGCTAACGGTTGCGCTTGACTGTCCTGAGGTCCTCAGTGTACCAAATGGCTTGCCAGGTGGATCATCTGTGTTTTTTGTTTTTGATGGGGGCGATGATGTCAGCACAGTCAGTGATCCAGGTGTTGAAGGTTCTGACATCCTGGTTCACGTTGTATGATGTTTGGGTGGGTTGAAAGTGAGGATGTTGGTTCATTCGGTCTACGAGGCCTTGTTCGAGCTTCGACAGGCGACACTGGGTTGAGTCTAGAGGGAGGTCATGGGGGTCGTGATGATGAAGTGGATGTTTAAGTGGTTTTTTGTGAGTTTGGTGGTGTGGCTGTGTTTGATGCTGCCACTGGAGGTGAATATGGGGTAAAGCGTGTGTCCTGCGATGTGTGTGGGGTTGTGTACAAGTTGGGTGAGGCCGATGTTCAGGCTGTCGAGAAGGTTGGTGGAATCAGGGTCAGTTATGTCACTGAGGTGGAAGTTGAGGTCCCCCAGATATATGTAGTAATTCGAGACAATTGCAGGGGGGGGGTGATTAAATCAGTGAGGAGTTTGCAGAAGGTGGTTCAAGGTCCCAGTATGCGAGGTTTCCCCTAATGGTGGATTCCTCACCCTTTTGGATAGTGAAATGGATGTTTTTTCATTGCTTAGATGGTGTCGTCCATGGCGGTGGTGTATTTGATGGAGTATCCGTGGATGATGTCAATTCCTCCACTTGGCTTGTTGATGAGGTCGCAGTGAGTGAGTCTGTATCCTGCTGGTATGAAAGTGGTGATGTGGGGGCTGATGCAGGGTTGAGCCAGGTCTCAGTTAGGTAGACGATGTTGGGCACAAGAATGTCGTTAAGATCCCAGACCTCGGATGCATGTTTGCTGAGTGAGCAAGAGTTGAGGGTGCATGCAAGCTGGTGATGGGAAGCGGATGTTGCGCATTGAGTGGGCTGAGTGTAGCTGATAGGGGTGGGGGCATGTGTGTTGTGGCAGGTGAAGTGGCAGAGGGTGCAGGTGAAATGTCCTACTGGTGAGAGGGGAGCCGCACAGTGGTAGTGTTTGTGGTAGCGTCAGGGTTGAAGACACGGAGGGCGGTAAAACTGTTGCTGTGGGTGGTCCATCACCACACATGTTTAATCACTGGTCCTGCAAAACCCTCCCATAAAAATTTTAAAACGCAGGCACTTAAAAAAAAAAAAACCTACAGGGAATGATATTAAACTAGATTAATTTATTTAGACTTCTTCAATACATATCTAAATGTAATTAAATGTTAAAATTTTTAAGAAATATGAATAATTATTATTTTCTTTTAATTATTTCAACAGCGCTTTAAATTAAAAATAAATGTAACTTTTTAAATTGCATTAATTATATAAATAACTTTTAATAATAATTTAATAGATAATGCAGCAATTTAAACATTTTAAATTAGGTGTTTTGCAATGAAT
This sequence comes from Pleurodeles waltl, assembly GCF_031143425.1. Lineage (NCBI taxonomy): Eukaryota > Metazoa > Chordata > Amphibia > Caudata > Salamandridae > Pleurodeles > Pleurodeles waltl. Next base: position 24,290,460 of record NC_090450.1, read on the forward strand.
GTTTTAGACTAATTTATATATTTGTATTAATTATTTATGTCATAATTAAGGTAATAGTGTTGTACCTATTTAGTTTTACATTTTATTAAATGTATATAATTAATTTACATTAATAGATTCCCTAAAGCATTTTTTTATACTTTAATACATTTAAAAATGTTCTGTATACTTTATTAGAGGCAGATTTTCTGCTGTGCGTAAAAGGTTACAAGCAGTAACTTTATATTTGTAAATTAGGCTCCACCTCCTGGTTTTTTACAAGGTGCAAGAGTAAACTTACACATGTCGATATTCTCAAGTGTAAGTTTACCTTCTTGAATCGCCGCCACGTTCCTGCCATTAATATGGAAAAAACTTTTTATTTGCATTTTTTTGAAGTCAGTAATACATTTACCAACTAGGAAACAAACAATCTAAGTTAAAGCTACATTGATTGAGAACTGCTTGCCTCAAGAGTAGAAGAAATAATTTTTCAAACTTCAGATTTGTTGGTAGATTGTGTCTAGGCTAAATAAATGGCTAGAAGGAAAGAATGTAACAAATAAGAGAAACAAAAGTGGCACAAATGATGGGCACACTTAAAAATGAATGAGTCACCATCTGTCCTTACCCAAACAAATCATTAACATCTACTTTACTTCATTAACATCTACTTTGGAAGAATCCAAGCCCCGCTCCAATGGGCAGTATACTTGACTTTGAATCAAATTAGTTTTTGAGCATGTATTGAGTTAATGTCAAGGCATTCACAGTAGCTACTGTGTCAGCCTGAAGCAGGGTGGCTAGTCCTTGGATGGATAGCTGGCGCTTAAAAATCTCCCTTGACTTTATTATTTTTGGGGGTCATTCAGGTTGTGTCTGCTTCACCCATTTCTTCAGTGGAATCCTTCTCAGTCCACCAAGCATAACCTGGATTTGCTGCACTACCACCCCACATCCTCTGGGCCTCCATTTGCTCCTGGCTTCTCATAAACAGCACACTCTTACAAAATGGTTTTGTTTGCTCCTGCATGAGCCTAATTTTCTTTTGGCAGGTCACTTCCACAATAGTTGCATAGTCAATTAAATAGTGGCTCAAGGGTTTCTGCACCAAGCTGGGTGAAATGTCTCTGTGAGCTTGTCTGGCACCCCTAGCAGTTCTTCTTTCATTTCCTTGCATCTCCACCCTTACCACCCCACACAAAATGCATTTTATTTTAACTTTCACCAAGTCAATATTTCAACAGTTGTGTACCTACCTCCTTCACCTACTTTCACATAGAATCACAGTTCCAACTATCACACCTGACCATGGTTATGGGCGCTCGGCCAAGAGGCTAATGACTGAATCTTTGAATGAGCATGAATCCATTCATGGCCAACTGTGTGGAAACTGTGTGACATTCACACAACCTTCGTCCTGAACTTCACAGATCTCCATCATGGCCCGTTATAAACACCCACACACAACTTGAACTCACACAGATAGCTAGAGCCAACACTCTTTGCAGTACACACTATACATTTAGCCTTAAAAATATGGAAACACAACATTCTGTAAAAAGCCAATACTCTTAGGGAATGCAAAATTAAGAAAAACGTGAAATGAGAAGGGGCATTACGGATTTGGCAGTGGTCCCACCAGCTATACCACTACTCAATTTGCAAGCAGTATATGGTAATTTGCTTCAGTTATTACATGCCTTTTCAGTTGGTGACCGGTGGTTTATTGCTGTGGGTGATGGGCATGACCCTTCTTTCATATGTGAGTGTAAAAGGGTTATTGATGCTTATCTTATCAATAAATCAAGATAAAGCGTCTATGCAGAATCAGAGACGATCTTAGCTACAAGAATTTACGAGGCAATGTGTCCCAGTAGGTAACAGTTTTCACAGGAAATAAATCAGCAGAGTGAAATAAATAGGTCTTAGGGGCATGATCCTCCTAAACGTCTAAACCATAAATGTTTATTATAGGTTTGTTACATATTTGAAGTGAAATACAGAAGGTGAAAGTAATAGTCAAAATGCATGGTAAACCAATATAGGGAATTGGCATACCGCTAAATCAGATGTGGTAAAAAGTCTGACATTAAGTCAAGTCTCAGAGCGAAAATATTGTCTGTCCAAATCAAGAGACAGACTGATGTAGTTCTGCTCTCAGAGAGTCGGAGCAAACCATGCTCACTCCAGTTATAAGGTCTTATATAGTAATAAACAGCGAAAATTGCATTGTCAAAATAAGGTGATCATACGTTATTTCATAGATCGACACATCAGGAGACAAACTGTAATGCATCATTATGTAGCACCATCCCAATTCCATCCCACAACTGAAAATTAAAATCAGACCATTTGACCTAATGCCACTGTACTAATCTTGTTACAGTCAAAACAATGACAGTCTCTTTTAGTTAAAGACCTAACACAAGCAGGAAGAGCCCTGAATGTTGTAAAATGCTTTCTCCGGAGTTCTTCGAGAACAGCAGGTCAACACAGAACATCTCATAAGTGCATATTTTTTTACGTGCAATGAGAGGATAAATTAAAACGCACGTGGCAGCTTTAGAATCCAAAAGTGCAGGCCTAGTTTGGGCCAAGTTGAGTCCAGCATAGAAAGATACACTTTTTTTTAAAGTGTAATGTTTTGTATAAATGCAAAACTGTTCGTAATGTTTGACACATTTTTAATAAGTCAAAATTGGCTCTATATCAGCCACCCCTCTTATTGATTATTCAGTCATCAGCAATCCACTAATCTAAATTTATCACACAGTTTCTATTATCTTCATTCTCTTTCATCTCAATTCTTCCAAAATCTTCATCTCATCATAAATACGAGCCTTTAAGTCCTCCGTCTCGACATCTTGTATTTTCCTTTTCTTTGTAGAGGTGACTGGTACCTTCTTAACACATCCATAATTTTTTAACCCCTTTTCAAACAGACTATTCTAATAAATCTCAGTAAAAAAAATGGGGCCAATTATACTTAAAACAATAATGATCGATGAAGCTAATATCCTCTTTTAAACACTCCCTCCAAAGCTATCAAACCATTCACCAATTTTTGCAACCCCTTTTCAATTTCACTAAACCACATCCTAACTCATTCTGTCAACCCATGCTCTGCCTCACACAAAGTAATACTGATATTAATTATGTAATTATTACAATCAGTAAGCCTGCTATTATCAGGGATATAGGAGCAACATTGTTGAACTCCAAACACACAGCAGACTCTCCTTTTTCCATGAGAATAACATCTAGTGCTAGGCGGTTTTACATAATAATCGCACCCATAGCTATAAACTCCTTGTTAATTCTGGTTATCGCTCACACAATATTAGAAGCCAAACGATCATCCAAAGTAGACACTGTTCACATCATTCAGATCCACAGCAATAGAAGGAATGAAGACACCACATACATAAATCAACACCTGTACATAACCCTGTTTTAACCTTCTAAGATCAATATCACTCCTTTCATTTTTTTTCTGCCAAATTTGGTGTAATTCTCTTCCACTTTTTTCTATGTTTCACTTTTCAAAAATATCTCTGGCAATTACATATATGTATTTTGTGGCCAATATTTCTTAGTACAACACATTCCCTCGTCTTTCTGGCCATCCTGCTGGGTACATTGTATTTAAATACTATTTGCTTTAGCCAACAGAGGCTCGAACCTTGGTCTAACTTTCATTTCAGTTTCAACCTACACCCACCAATAATCGGACACGGCTCATCAATTAGAAAATGAGCTTATCCTCACTCGTGAGACCTCATTTTCCAAATATAGCTAGCTTGAAGACTGAAATCTTACAACAAACTGCTGTACTATGCATTCATGTGACCAACCAGCTGAGACAATCGCTTTTCTGGAAGTTCATCCTGCCGAAGTGATATTCACAAGAGCCAATAAAGCTTTTCATCTTCAGTCCCTAGATCTTCCTTAAACTCCACTGGAAACCAGCAAGGACTATTTCCCCTTGCGCTATTTCGATATTATGGTGATACTTAGGGGCATATTTACAAGCCCCTTGCGCCCCCTTGCGCCCTTCACCTTACTCTAATGTGGTGTTAGGTAGGCATTTCCGACACTCCGTATTTTAAAAAGTGGCGCAATGATTGCATTGCGCCACTTTATAACCCCTTGCGTCACATTATGACTGCGCAAGGCACAATCTATGCAAGGGGTAGAGTTCTGGCACCGGGAGGCCCAAAAAAATGGTGCAGTGAAATTTACAAGATTTCACTGCACCTTTTTATGTGTCATTTTTAATGCCTGCTCAGAGCAGGCGTTAAAATGACGCACCCATTGTGTTCAATTGGCCTCTTTGTGCTTTGCTGCACTAGCATCAACGGACCACTAGCGTCAATGGACCACTTCCTACGCTTAAAAACTGAAAAGAAATCTTTTCAGTTTTCTTTTTGTAATGCATCCCATTTTCCTTCAAGGAAAACTGGCTGCATTACAAAAAAGATTGCTTTATTTAAAAAGCAATCCCAGACATGGGGGTCTGCTTGCTGACCCCAGCTGGCCACCATTCCTGTGATTGTGGCCATTCCCAAATGGGTCACAAATTGCGACCTGCCTCGCTAATATTAAAGAGGCAGGTCTCTTGCGACCCATTTGGGAATCACGAACCATGTCAAACTCACTGTTGTACATAATAGTTTGCAATTTCCTAATAGCCAATCGCAAAAATTAGCTATTAGAAAATCACTAACCTTAAGCTACAGACATCTGGCCCCAGGAGAGAAAACACAATATTTTATAAAATAACCAATATTTTTGAGGACTTTCAAGACAGAGAGTGAGAGAATGGGTGCGCATTTGTGTCTGTGTGTATATAAAAATTCCTGGTGAAATCCTACTGATATCTCACAATACCCGACAGAAAGCATCTGTACTGCAACGCCACAAACACCCCTATGAGGCTACGGCCCTGGGTTGAGTATGAGTCTCTCTGCATGTAAATAGTCATCCCTAATGAAACAGTAATATCAGTTCTTGTGTCAGTTGCAAAGTAGTTACTCATTCTTAACCCTGTCACTATTTAATATCCATTCTTCATCCGTCAACAGTTATGTACCTGTCCATCGTTCAGTATGCACTGAAGTGCTCGTTCTTCACTGTGTCAGTACATTTGTACCCATTCCTCATCCCATTAGTGCACAGAGGTCGGTTTTTATCACATTAGTACCTGGGTACCTGTACTCATCCTGCCAGTAAGAAAGTTCCTCCTCCTCCATCCCGTCAGCACTCGTACATGTTTTTCATACCATCAGTGCTTAAGTGCCCGGTCCTCGCCTCGTCAGTACTCAGGTAACTGTTCTTCATTATGTCACTAGCTGGGCATCTTTTCCTCAGACTTTCAGTAGTACTTAGGTACCTGTCCCTATCCGTCTGTGTGCGTCCAGTTCTCATCCCATCTTTGTCTGTCATGCTTTCAGCTCTAATGTACCTCTTCCTCAGCCCCTCAGTACCCATATGCCCGTGAGTCACCCAATTATTGCTCGGGTACCTTTTCCTCATCCGGTCAGTACAAACCTGTTCTTTAACCCGTCAGTAACTTAGTACCGTTTTCTCAACCTTTCAGCACTTGGGTATCTGTTCCTCAACACGTCAGTATTTAGTTTCTTGTACTTTGTCACGTCAGTACCTAGGTACTGATACCTCATCCAGTCAGTACAGAGGTAACTGTTTCTCATCTGATCAGTAACTGGGTACCTGCTCCTCGACCTTTCAGGATCTGGATATCTGTTCTTCAACACGTCATTATTTAGTTACGTGTACTTTGTCCTTTCAGTACGTAGGTACTGGTACCTCATCCAGCCAGTACAGAGGTAACTGTTTCTCATCTCAGCAGTAACTGAGTACCTGCTCCTTGTCCTTTCATGACTTGGGTACCTGTTCCTCAAAGCTTCATCATTTAGTTACCTGTACTTCGTCCTATCAGTACCTAAGTATTGGTACCTCATCCAGTCAGTACTGAGGTAACTGCTCCTCATCTCATCAGTAACTGGGTACCTGCTCCTCAGCCTGTCAGGACTTGGGTACCTGTTTCTCAACACATCATTATTTAGTTACTTGTACTTCGTCCTGTCAGTACCTAAATAATGGTACCTCAACCAGTCAGTAGTGAGGTAACTGCTTCTCATCTCATCAGTAACTGGGTATCTGCTCCTCAGTCTGTCAGGAGGACTTGGGTACCTGTTCCTCAACACATAATAATTACTTATGCTTCATCCTGTCAATACTGTGGTACTCGTTCCTCGTCCTACCAGTACTTGTACACCATCCTGTCAGGACTCAGATACTTGCTTCTCATTGTGTCAAGAATTAGGCATCGTTTCTACATCACTTAAATATTTAGATACCTGCTCCACATTGGGCAATTATTTAGTTTCTAGGAGCAGATGTATATAGCTTTTTGGTGGTTGCTAACGGCCCGGTTCTCAGAATCGGGCCATTTGCAACCACAAAAAAGCCTTTTATTATGTACAAACCCTATAGTAATGTGGCTGCAAACCATTTGCAGTTTACCACCAACTTAAAGTTGGTGGTAACCCATTCACAAAGGGGAAGGGGTCCCTAAGGGACTAGTTTCCCTTTGTGAATGAGGGCGCAAACATGTCACAGGGACCAATGCCTACTCTTAAAAAATGCAAACAAAACTTTTCAGTTTTCCTTTTGAAACGCATCCCGTTTCCGTTAAAGGAAAACGAGCTGCATTAAAAAAGTTGCTTTCTTTAAAAAAGAAAAGACAGATGTTGGTCTGCTGATCCCAGCAGGCCACCAGCCCTGTGTTTTTAGTGATTCCCAGTGGGTCGCAGATTGCGACCTACCTCAGGAGTATTAATGGGGTAGGTCAATTGCAGTCCACTGGGAATCGTAAACAGTGTAAAACACACTGTTGTATATAGCTGTTGCGGTTTCTTAATACTGAATCACAAAATTACACTACTAGTAAATCGCAAACCCAAAGCTATGTACATCTGGCCCCTGGTCCTGAATTGGAAGGCTGTTAGTTTTGGGGTACCTTGTCTCTCTTAGTCCCATAACCTGTAGATGCACCCTTGGTCCCAACGCTGATAGTTATTGGATGCGGGAGCGAAGGAAGACTCGTGCCTGGCACGAGCCGCTTGTGTGATCCAGCGCCTGGATACCCTCAGGGGTGATTAGCCGCGCTCTACAAATCCCGAGTGATTAATTGATTGGCTCAACTGTAGATACGAGGCTGCCTGTCAATGACGGGCCAGAACAGGGCCGAGCCGGGCTCCTACCCTCTCTAACGCTGTCTTTATTTCAGGAAAAAACAGGCATCACTGACACGCACGTCAAAACGCACCAAAAATCTAAAGTCTTCTTGCTGGAAGCAAGGCATGGGGGAGGAGGCAATTGGGCCTAGATTGCAGATCTGATCCACTGGCCACGTGCCACCCCAGAACTGGCTTGTTGGGCGAGCAGGACCTCGGCATTGGCTAGTGTATGTGACTGCTCTCATTGAAATTAAGTGCTTCTCATATAACAGATTTTTTTTTGTTCTTGAGTCCCAGTATCCTGAGATATTGGCATAGAAATTGAATCTGTTCCACATCTTAATTAATAAAATGCATCCATTTTGTTTTATGCGTTGCTTATAGTTAGCTTTCAAATATTAAATGTAGCTCTTTACAGAAAAACGTGCTAAAATACGTTTAATTTGGTTTAGAAATAGGAACAGAAGAAAATATTGTCCAGTGGCTCTGTTGCAGTCTGCCTCGGAAACGTTCTGCAACTGCCCGCAATGTGTGATCCTGGGTAAATCACTTTAACACGCAGCTCTCAGTATCTTTCTAAACGGATACGCTTGTGAGCTGCTACAAGTGATCCAGTTCGAAGTGTGCGCTTTAGAAAAAAACATCAGCTCATTCATGGTTATTTACTGCGCTTAGATACGACAAAGTGTGCTTCGTAGCACCTTATAAGACAGGGTGCCAGCTACTAATTGGTTTTCCCCACGTTGTGAGCCCTGGCCCTGGCAGAGTGAGTCATTGTCAGTCACAGGTTATCTCAGAGTCCGTCAGCACATACTGATGCCAGCCGCATGCCCTTGGAATACCCTACAAGTGCCACCAGAAGGCTGGAGGGCGCCTAGAAAGCCCGAGCTTGGCACCTGCTGTGTATTGGAGCCTCCTTTGGGGGGCAGGGCCACTACAGACTGCAGGGCGGGAGCTCTTCTAGCAAAACACGTCCCAGCGCGGGAAGGAGGCTGATTATGGCGTTTTTACTGTTTATTTTCAATATTGGTATTAACATCAGTCTCGAGGGTTTCCATACTGAAATGAATACTTCCCGAAGCTCGCCGGGAATTATCTCGCTGCTTTCGTAAACCTCTCATTACAATCATGTTTTGCTCCCTCAGACTCGGAGTAAACAACACCCCGACCTTTAGCATACACTGTTTGCTTACGACACCCACGTACCTCTAGTCCGCCCCCTGCTTGCGCGCAACGAACAATGCGGTTGGTATTTTCCATTGAGAATGTTTCGGTGCTAGAGCGCCACCAAGAGGCAGCTGTGTGTGGTGCATGAGGTTAAATCCTATGAGAGAAGGCGGGACGAGCTGCTAATGAATCACTTTTCTTGTGTTACACCGCACCTCATAGGCCTCGGCGACTTTGCGAAACTCCGCTGATGTTCGGAGATCCTCAGCCTCTCAATGAAGGGAGCTTTTTCTTGGTAATTAGATTTGTGAATCCAAAAGTGATTTTCTTGCCCAACAATTGATTCTTATTTTTTTTTGCTTATGGATACATTAATTTGTGTAATCATTTTTAATGCATTTATAATAATGCAACGTTTAGTCTTCAACATTCCAAAGTTGGGGCGAACGGCAAGAAAGTGGGTTCTTCACGGAGTAAAGAATTTCTCCCATACACACACAAAATAAAGTCAGCATAAATGCCCAGATGTGTTCCATTTAGATGCCTAGAAATGTAGAACATACATTTTCAAATACGTAAATGTTATGCATGTTGGTACTCTGGGAAATCTCTAAGAATTGCAACTCCCTTGGAGTGTTCTTGGAATTATTTCTTGGGTTCACAAAAGTTGGAAATTTGCTCCAAACATAAGTGTTATGCATCGAGAGTAAATTTTCGACAGCAATGGGATGGTCTGGAATCGATAGTTAAATTCTGCAATCATAATAACTCAACAGAAAATATTTGGGCCTAATTTAGAGTTTAGCAGATACAAGAAATCTGCCAAAAATTGAGTATGTCCTGTCCCCCAATAATGCGGTTCACAAACTTTATTTTGAGTTGGGAGCGTACCATATTTCCAACAGCGGGGGCTCATCTTTCGCTATAGGTGGAAAGCTTTGACCAACAACGCATACGTCACTGGGCCATTGGACAGTGCACGATGGAATGCCAGCTGTATGTTGAGCGGTTATTCTATTGTACGTGTTTCTTGTTCGAGACTGCCAGCCCCAGAGACAAAAGAAATAACCCCTCCACCACCTAGGCGCTTGGAGAAAAATCCCAGCATATCAGAAATATTTTTTGTTTTTCACAATATCCATTTTTGAGTGCGTTTTTTTAAATTGCTGAGCAGGCGCATTAAACATTTCACCCGCTCAGCAACGCCCCAGTGCTTTGAGCATAGCTGCGGTGGCTCAGTTAAAGCATAGAGATCTCTGCCCACAGTGCTTAATTTGTGAAAAAAGTAATTGCCAGTGCCCTCTTCAGGAGGCCTCTGCAACGTGCACCATCCATTGTCCTTGTCAGTGCTGCCAATGACAATATCAACACAACCACTAACCATCACACTCCAATAAGTGTGACAGTTCATACTATTCTAAGCCCGGAGAGCTATAAGAATGATGTGGGTGGCAAGAATTAGTCATTATCAGTTAGGCAGAGAGCACCACCATGTGACAGACTCTCATAAGTGCCAGTGCCGAGCACCAGGAACCACTGGCTCAAAATAAGCACCCACTACCATCTTTATGCAGGATGGACTCTCTTCCGCCCGGTCAGTGGAAGTCATCTTTCCACAATTTTATGTTGGTACAGATCACGTAACACACTCTAAGTGAGGCCCTTTGGTTTTTTAATCAGGCCATTGCAGTCTCTGTGGATACGCTAATTCCAACTCAAATGGAGAGGGCTCAACATGAAGCTCGTCTATATGGCTAGATGTCAAAGATGCTATGCCATATGCATAGATTTAGCTATGCCATAACATTATAGCAAAAACATCATTCGGTATATGTCAAAAGAATTGTGCAATGGTAATGAATTGATTCATGCAATTATCAACCAACCACCCTGCAGACGTCACTAAATGTCTGACGTGAGCGGTCACTCTTTTTCTGGCAGAAGGTGGTAAATTATGAGCCGGAAAGGATCACCCAATCAGATGTAATTTCTTCTCTGACTCTTACACTTTTCATAGTTCTACTCTACCAGAAGTTATTTGTCTCCTAAGACCTTTAAAATTAGTGACAATAAGCCATCTGGTTTTCCATTTCACCGCTAACTAGTACATTCTACAGCAAGTAGTCCCTGTTTGCGTACACGCCATGCCAGAAACCACAATTGTGGCAGGCACATGGATAGTACCCGCTGTTACCACCATCCTCAAAAAATCATCATTGAACCTAGAAGACCTAAGGAAATGGCAGTCCATTCACTACGATTCCACGCAGCTACACTGCTCGAAACAGCACGCTGGGCCCAACTCCAAGATACTTAGGGACGATAGACCCTCACATTCTGCAGCATCTTCCAAGGGTCTGTCCTTGGCCTGTTTCTTCTTCTCAATCTACTCTACCAAACAAATTCACATTGGCCTTCGCTTAGGGCTCAACAACCCGACTGTCAAGCAGTCTGGCCCATTTAGATTTTGCCACATGTGCCTCCGCTGACATGGCGGGAGCACTTTCATCAAAGAATAGGACGAATGCCAGCACGTCATGCAGTGGTGGCGTGGCGGCGTGGCACACCCGTCATCGTAGCTTTTTGTTTTACAATCTCAAACCTCAAAATAAAAAAGGAATGGCTGCAACGTGCTGGGGGATTTCTGTGAATGCGCAGGCCACTTTTTTTTTTGGGTGTTTTTCTGCCTGGCGATTATGGACAGTAAAAAAAAGACAACACGAATGACGTTGGAACAATTTGCTCTCAATTGGATGACCCATCTGATGGCATTCTAAGGGACAGATTGGAGAGGGCAGTGTGTGTCCAATGGCAGAGTCAGCTCAGGCTGTTCCATTATAAACAGTGTTTTTTCACCTCTGGATAATGTGGGGGAAAATGTGATAGTTGTGATGAATGTTCAGTTTCTGTCCTAAATGAATGCCCATAATCACCTCACCTGGTTTCTTCCACCTTTTTGTTCCCAATGGCACCCAAATATTTTCCTTCCCTGTCAGTATCTTTTTCTTGCCTCACTGGCTCAGAATCTGAATTTTCATTTCAGCTGCTAAACTAAGTTCTCGGCTTTCCTCACATTCACCAAAAGACTCGCCCAGCATGTGAAGATCTCTCCTGCTTTACCACCCTCCCTGCTAGGTATAATTAACGTACTAGTCACATTTTCGGCCTGTCCCACTATTCATTCCAAACTCTAAAAAATATATCACTTTACCAGTCACATACTTTTAAAACCTTCAATCTCAGCCTCCACCACCGCCCTAGTAACAAAAGACAGACTGTCTCACCGAGTTCTAGAAGGTCTGAGCGTACTAAATTTGTAAGTTATTACAGGTTATTTGCAGTCTGGTATAAAACAAGTTATAAAATACTATATTAAACAAGCATTTCCAATGAAATGGGTCTCCCATTAACTCGAGTTAGAGCTATTAGTGTTGTGAATTACTAACCAGACTTTTCTTGCCACTTAAATTGAAAAGGAAAAGGAAAACAGTTGACATAAGCGAGTCAATTCAAAGCGCCACAGCCCCCAGGAACATGAGTGCGAAGGAGAGACACAAAAAGAAAAACAAGTTCGCTCGCAGTCAAACGTATCGGCAATCGTGCAATTATCCATGTAACAGGGGAGGTCTACAAGGCGATAACAAAACCGCCCCTAGGCGGGACAAACGTAAAGCATTTACCAATGATAACAAAGGATTTTTGAAAGGCAGGCCCAGGAACGAGTGAAAGAGATGGGCGTGCGGTGGGCGTGGTTAAAAGCCCACAATACTTACCACAAGTCATTGCACTTGCACGCTCGACCTAAAGACAAATTATAAACATGGTGTTTATCTATTTATTTATATATGCTCACAGCCTCACCCAGTCCCACCAATCCCTCAGAATATTTCCCTGTGTTAACTAGACATCTCTCCACAGGAGTATGTGTTGGTAGTTTTGGCCTGTTTTTCGTGGTTGAAAGCCTGCCGTTAGGAACCTCTAATCTTTTCCTCAGTAACCTCTCCTGCTCCATTCTCTGCCTTCCCATTGAGCTGTAAGTGCCTCAAGCCAAATTGGCTGTAAGTGCTTTGGAGGCAATACAGGTGTTGGCCAGAAGATGTCACCATTAATCAAAGTCTCTGAGCAGTCTGCTCACAGAGGACTCCTTTGATCTCCGTCATGATATTTCTTATTTTTTGGTTGATTTTTAATATGCTGCATACCCCGCTGTAAGACCATTTATACATAATGTTAGATCTCTGCCATACCTTCATTTTTGTTTATTTGCAATGTGCTTAAGGCTGCTGTGAGACCACCTGACATCACAAGTTCCGTAAAAAGTTACATAATTAGGAAAAAATTAGACCCATATGTATCATTTTTTTAGGCAGTGCACGCAGCACGCCACCTTGCTGCGCTGGGCTGCGTGAAACGTCAGGAATGGGCTGTATTTAACATTACTGCTTCATGGTGCAAGGGTGCCTGCCTTGTAGGCAGGTTTCTTTTTGTGCAGGAAGGGACACTTTCCCGCACAAAAAGAATCCAGAGAGGCTTTTTCCTCTTTCAATGCGTGCTGTCGAATGCAGAACACATTCAAAGGTGGAAAAAATGAGGAGGTATAAAGATATTTCTCCTTGTCACGTTTTATCTGGGGAGGTGTAGACATCTGACACATTCCAGGTCTTCCACTAATGGCGAACCTGGGACTGCGCTGAAATCCATGGACAGATGCTTGGGAACATCCATGCTCCAGCTCCACCAATGAAACACCTCCCTGGGGCAGAGTAACACAAGGTAACAAATTGCACTGCCTTGCGTTACTTTAGATCTATCTAGCCATACAGTGCCAAGCAAGGCGGACTGGAGTGGTTTGATAAATCTCACTTACATTTTTGTCGCCTTTGCCCCCCCCTTGCATGGTGCAAGAACGACGCAAAACCTTGATAAATCCAGCCCTAAATCTCTAATGTGGATGTGCTCAGTGCTTAATTTGTGCTTGTTGTTTCCGGTGCTGAGCACCAGCACTTACTTTAGAAGGCCAGCGCTTATTCTACTGCCTCAACCATTTGCTGCGAGCAAAATACACATTTGGGAAAGACGGAGGAAGAGAAAAACGAAAAAGCGTCCCAATGGGAGAAAGCAGAAAGCTGCAAGAGTGAGCTGAAAGGGCAGGGAGTGGCTATAAATGGATTAAGGGTCCCGAGATGGCTTCTGGATTTGGCTGCCTCAGTATTCTGTGCTCGCACATTTAACTGCAGCAGCTGCGTGTTTCAGAGGAGCGGTCTGAGCACCAGCACGTTTTTATTTACAAATGAAGCACTGGATGTGCTGTTATTAAAATTTAATATATTCTATTCTTTACTTGCATTATAGCTTGGGCCCATGTCTGATGACGACTTTTTACCCATTGTATTGGATGAAGGTACTCTCTCGTGGTCATATATACCTGATTATCACACATATTCTGTTGTAATCGCTATACTTATATTTTTGGGAGTTTTGCCGTCACTTGGACATTCCGGGTTTCAGTGTTTGGGTCTTTCGTCATGCGCTTCACTAAGGTCCTATAGCTTTTTTCGCATAGACACTAGAGGTGTATTAATATACTACATTTCAGAAAAAACTAACAATATCTCTCAATGCACTTCATCTTGGTTTTCCCACATGGTACTCAGGTACTGGTTGAGCATGTTGTATTCTGTCTTTTTCACTTCCACTTGTCATTATATATGAATATATGTACCAAGACCTACATCTATTGTATTTGTGTCATGCAGCCTTGAAAAAGTCACCTACAGTCAAAAAACATGTCGGCTTCCAACTTTTGTATATGAATTTTCAATCAAGATTGTGAACACCTTTGACATTTTATCAATAAGCTACCTGGACTTTTCTTCCAGTCTGGGACGATTTGGCCATACATCTACAAGGACTACATGTGACGTGTGCTTCGGTGTCATTGGCCTTGGTACCAAATGGACCTCCTTCAATCCAGTCTTATACATGGATCTTTCCATTATCCTGAACTCTCTCGAGGAAACTTCCTATGAAGGCAAAACGTGTCCTCCATCCATCATCAAATCGCTCCAAGGAGAAGCTCTGACATCCCTTCTGTACAATATCATCAGCTCCTTAAGCCAAGGAAATTTCCAGATGTCTTTCAGACAGGTCAGATCCTTCCTCTTCGAAAGAAACCATCCCTGGATAAAGCCCACCTCACCAATTTTCGCCCCACGGCCCACCTTCCATTTATAGGGAAAGTGATTGAGAAAGCATTTGCCACCCAGCTACAGGAGCACACGAGGAGAGTAATATTCTACAGGACTCCCATTAAGGCTTCAGAACACTTTGGGGCACTAAGGAAGCCACATTTCAAAATTGCCAATGACACCCTTCTACTTAGTGAGGGGAGTGACCCCCGTCTCCTGATCCTTCTTATCCTCTCTATGTCCTATAACACGGTCGATCATTCAGCTCTGATCAACACCAAGAAAATATGTATGGAATTTTGAGGTGTTTTCTTCAAATGGGACGTATTTCATTAGCTGTTGCAACTTGTGCAAATGGACACTGCCATCGCCTGTCGGGGTATCTGAAGATCCATCCTTTCTCCCATCATCTTTAATTTCTACGTGGAGCCGCTCAGATCCATTCTTGTAGGCAGTCGCAGCAAGATCCATCAATATGCAGATAACACCCAACTCTTCCTAAATATCTACTCTTGCAGCAGCATGCAGGGACTCAAATTCAGTCTCAAACTCATTTTGAAGTCAGCTCACTTCCTAAAGCTAAACCAAGAAAGGACTGAAATCCTCCTGTTGGTCAACAGCACCACCCAATCCCCAGATTCAAGCCTCGCTCTCTACCGTAAACCTTGCAGCATCCCCAGCTAACAGACAAGGTAAATTCTCTGAGATTCACCCTCACAACTTGCCTCTCATTCAAGCAACACATTGCAAGGAAGATCAAGACAGGTTGGTGCAACTCTCCCTCTTGCAGAAGGTGAAACAGTTTCTCCCATAAAAGGACTTCAGAACAGTTACACAAGCCTTATTTCTCTCCCATCTGTGCAAAGGCAATGTCCTGCTTGGTGGTCTCCTTGTTACCAGCCTAACACCGGTGAAAGGTATCCTACCTGCAGCCGCACATCTCATCAAGGGTTTTAGGATATGTACACCGGCTCCTACTTCAAGGCCCGATCATGCTCAGGATGTGTTGCATCACTTATAATGCTCTGACAGCAAGATCCATGATACCTGGTGAACAGATGTGCCGCATCTGGGGTCAACTCCACATAATCCATACGTTTTTAAAGGAGGTCCCATAACCATCCAGTCTACCTGGATTCATCAGGAATTATGTCCGTAGTAAATCATTTGCCAGTGGCCAAACCCAATAAAAACATTTATAACCGGTCAACTAGCCACAAGGCCTGGATCCAGTGTGAGTTGAAGGCAGCGTGAGGAGGTAAGAGGGCCCTAACCCTGAATATGCCTCAAAGCTAAGGGGGAGGATTCATCGTTAATTAAGACACTAGTTATTTGACGGATGAGTTATTGCAATCCTCTTTTTTACATTGGCAACTAACGGAAGCCTTGAATGACTGGTCAGGCGTGATGGATGTGACAGTCCAAAGGAACTTTTCAGACGTCCTATCATCACTCTTTTAAATATCTGCTTCTGAATGCTCTTGGAAGCTACTCGTGTATAATTGTTCCTCACCTTGTGTGAGACAACACTAGAAAACTCCTGAAGTATGGGGACACTGTTCATATTATATACATTGTGTGATAACCAAATGTGACTAATTACTCACATATCTGCATAAGGTAAAAATGGTATCTTTTACAGGTATATTGTTTACTGCATGTAAACATTGACCTGCAAATATGTTAGCGTGAAGTCTGACCCTATTCTCAAAACGATTTGTGAATCTACTTCCATATGTATATGTCGATTGGTTTTGATGTGTGGGGAATCATTGTGCTGTACGTTTTCCTACAGCTGCAAAGTTTAAATGGGAGAGAAAGGGACAGAAATCACTTTTCTCAGGAAAGCGCCATCAAATATTCATTGTGAGTGGGGGAATTCTCTTGCAATTTTTTTTTAAAGAAAGGTTAGTTTTTCAAAATATACAAAACTTTACAAACATCGCAATTGAAGGTTTGTAACGCTGGCAAGACTTTTGCTGCGAAACCTCAATTGCTTACAAGCCACTGAAAAGAAACCAATGCATGCGGCCTTGGTACATGGACCAGATCCGAAGCTCTGGAGACGAACCATGTGAAGGCGATTTGATTAGACGATATGTGATCCAAGCGAAAGGCCCCAGCCTTTGAGCGATTAGGGAGGCTCTCTTGCTCCAAGTGCTGAATATATCAGCACATTCCAAAATCACAAGTGTGGGATCCTATGTGGTCAGCTAAATTGTTTTAGCATTAATATGATCTAGTGCAAATTAGTTGAAAATGTAATCTTGCATTGAAAAGTACATTTGTTTGAATATTCTGGCTCACATTTATTTATGATTTGAACATCTTTTATTTGCCAAATCCAAATCCCCATCCTATCTCACCTGAATCACAAAACTGTGATGCAAGCATTTGTGCCTTATTCCAGATTTAGACGTGACTCATCAATTTCCAGGAATAAGACATACTAACTCACAGAAACAAAATGCTCACTGAAGCAGGGCCGCGCGTCAGCATCTGTTACACCTGGAACGGCAAAAGTAAGATACACCTGCGTTGCTATGTACCTCATTTCCTTTCAAGCAAGATTGCGTTCCTCAAAATATTTTTCTTGCGGAGGTGTTCATTGACGAGCATCCTTCATCCAACTAAAATGCACATTTTTCATTTGGTCTACTTCCTTCAATCTACCAGTCAATGCTTCTAAATTATACTTTCAAGGTCAAAACCGCGTCTCCCAAGGCACCTGGAGAGCCCCATCTACTATGAACTGATTTATGGTATTTTTAATGTCACCTGGCCATCGTAATCTATATTGTGCTTTAACTTCGCAAGATCTCACCGGGTCCATCATTATTTTCTCTAAATCCCATTAGATAGGTTTAAGGGATCATGGTTGCTTACACGACTGTCACTCACCATCCGGGCTACAGATTGCGCTATCTTTCTTCGCATTTATTGCTGCATCATCCTATATATTGATTTAGTGTCCGCATCAAGACTACTGTGACCTAAGCGTTTCATTCCTAACTTTACCATTGAGAATGGCCACTCAATTACCGTCATTAACACAGGATTACTGCGTTAAATGATTCTGCATAGCTGAGCAGTAATTCACAGAAACCGGACCAGGAGATGTTAACCATAAAATGCTAAAGATATGAAAAAACATTGAGTATGTTTCACCAAAAAAACTTGGAAAAGCCAGTTATTCTGGCATTGGCAACCAACCTTTTGGCTTTGTCAGTGCATGTTTTGTTTTGTCATGTGTTTTGTCAAACCTTATTGTTGGGGAAGCTGCTGGGTTCTTGGAGGTATAAAAACAACATTGTTTAGAAGCAAAAATATTTTTGGAATGCCAAAAAAATCACACGTTGCAATAGTGGCCCTTGGCACTGAAGGGAACTACTTTCTCTGTGGATGTGCGCGTGTGAAAGAGCAAATTGCCGAGAACTTAGCCAACAGTGAATGGCTGAAGTAGGCTGACCCATTACCCCATACTGAAGTGGATGGGAAAAAAGTGTGAAATACACAGGAACAGCCCTATAGATAAAGAAGGCTGGATGACAGCCCCCACATGTTGTTTATATGTGTATAACTTCAGTAAATTCAAATAGTCTTTGCTAGCGCCAGACCTAAAATGTGACCACAAACCCAAGTAGGTCATCACTCATCACACATGGGAACACAGCAACAGACCAGAACAAAAATGTCTTGGTCTACCTTTTAACAGCCAGGAAAGGCTTAAATTCTCTGACAGACAATAGTGTGGGCGTGCGCTAACACTATCGCATAGATAATCTACATAATCGTGCACTCAGACCGCAGGATCGAGGACGGCGTTCACCTCAAAAATAGGTGAGGCAATCTGTACCTAAGGATAAGATTAAACAAACAGCCGATCAAAGAACGCAGCCAGGAACAAAGGACTGAATCAAAAAGGTAGTTTGAGATCAGTAATTTGGAGGGATCCATAAAGTTTTATTAAAATTATAAGGCACAATACAGATGTCCCAAAAATATAGCCCGGTTCAGTGCCAATCATGAAACGTAGGAAATCAATTTCCACAGAGACTCTTAGCAATACAAATAAATGCACTGAGTAAAATGGGGAAATAGCCCAAGTTCCAAATGTGCAGCAAATTAGCAGAGAATCGGGCAGAATCCCTAGTAGAAACCCAAAAGAACTGGCTCGCCCTGAAATTCAGGCATCTTATGTAATGAACTGCCCCACAGAAAGCAATGGAAATTTGTACAATCAGCATTGGATGAGCAATGTACCTATTCTTGGGCAAATCACAGTTCAGTATTTCAAAACGTCAGATAAACCCACTAGGTTAACACTAGCCCACTACATGAATATTAATTTGCCCCTTCTAAGCTAATGTAATCAGAGGTACCTTCACAAATAGGTTGCATAAAGAATGCAAGGTCTCATCTGTAGCAACCGGAAAGAGCATTGAATGTTGCAGTTCCCCCCGGAGTTCTTAGAGGACACCATTTCATAACAAAATAAGCAGTGCCCATCTTATGCATATGGTGTCAAAGTGAGAGAAATAAACACTGAATGATTATTATGAGAAAGCAGCAACTGCCTTTTTAAAGATGGAGTCGCGGCCAGTGCTTTATTTGTAAAATGATAAGTGCCGGTGCTCAAAGCGCTTCTCAGACACCCACGGCTGGCGCTATAAAATGTCAGTCATAGCAAGGGTGCGCAGTCACGAACCCACTTCAGACCTCTCCCATTCACTGTCGCAACTCCCTGCTCAGTAATCTCACTCTTACAGGTGTCTGCTTTCTCCCTTGGTGACGCATTTTCTGCATTTCTCTTCCTCCAGTTTTTTGTTTTGTTTGTTTTTCTCTACGTTGGTCTCAGGAAATGTCTCCTGAGTACAAATAAGTGTCAGTTCCCATGAATAAGTGCAGGGGGGCCCTCACTGGCAACCACCGGCTCAAATTAAGCACTGGTCAAATCCTAGTTAAGTAAATGCCAGAAAACCACACTTCTAAACATCTCTGTGTTTTTGATTCATTCGTAATTCATTCATGGTTTTGTCTCAGTCATAATTGATTCATGTCAATAGGCACATATGATTATTAACAACAAATTACTCCAACACAATGAAGGCATTCCAGGGCCTTTCCGTTAGAAATGACACATCAGAGGGGCTCTATTTATTTCTTGGCACTATGTGAAATAATTCATGTTCTCACCACAAGGCCCTGATGTGGCCATAGGCTAATGTGGTGTGTACCACTTTGTGGGGAAAAGTCAGAGCTTTCAAGTGAATGTTGGTTTAGAGCAGAGATCATTAGAGTCATTTAAAGTGTTTTTCCTCCAACATTGAAGTAAATTTCTTTTTTTCAATTTTATTGTGGAAGAAATTTAAAATTACAGCAAAATCAGCAGATAAATTCAATCCATGGTTAATTCATCATTGCTTCTCAATGGATATAAAGAATCACAAACATAACGTTTTGCAATGTCTCCCTCCAGTCACTGAAAGACGGTGTAGGTGATGATTGCCACCTTTGCGTAATGAGGGAGAGTGATATGGAGACTTCCATGAATATAAATCTCTTTTCACATACTAGCCCTTGTAATTAAACTGAAATACCTAGAAGGAGTGTGCCAACATCAGGGTTGATACCATAAATTATTTTGGAACTATAGCATGAAACATTTCCAACCAAATTAGTTGTAACTTAAGACAGCAGCTAATATATTGTGCCACCAATTTTCATCAGTTATCTTGGAATCTAAAAAGTGTGAGTAAGAGTATAATGAATTGATCATTTTGCACAGAAATTCAAATGCCTAAAATTAGCATTCCCGAGAGATTTATTGCTAAATTTTAAGACTTCTGTCCATATCTTGTTGGATATATTGCCGGCACGCTCTAGGATTTCCAAGATTGCTTTTTCTGGCAAGTTTGCTCATGCAAGTTTCCCATTCCTCGTAAAACATGCTTATGGACGTTAGAACAAAATATTAATTTGCATATATAACTATTTCTCTCATTTGTCTGCCCCACAGAAAACAAATGTTTGGGATTTGGCCTCATAGGAACTTCAACATTTACACAGACTCCTAAACTAAATGTTTCACTATAATCCCTGGATTATCTGCCTTGTGCATTTCATATGAATTGTATATTGCTCAATAAATATGAATTTTGTATTAGATTTAATAAAGAATATATAAAATAGGAGTACTCACTGTATTTTTTTTAATTAAGGACTGATGTATTTTGCTGAATTTGTAAAACACTAAAAATAATAATAAAACTATTTGCAAATAAAAATCTATGGGTACTTTATTAAAGTGTCAGAAAAGTTCACATATTTCCCATACACCTCTACATCAAATTCATATTTTTTACTTAGAAATTATTTTCTTTCATTTAAGTAAAAATAAGAAATAAAATATTTTTAGTTCATATTTAAACGGGATGAAATTAAATATAGCTGCAATATTCAAAATGTAGTACTAAACATAAGGGATTAATAACAAATATATGATACACTATTTTAAATAAATTAATACAAAAGGTTTATAGATTTAGGGAAATATAATAAATACAGCATGGCTATTAATACGGCTACATTAAGTTCTAAATCAAAAAAGTCATCCATTACCCATGGTGTGGTACCGTTTCTTTTCTCATGAGTTTAATGTCAGTTAAATGTCCTCTGGTGCAAGATGCTGAGAGAGGCTTGAAACTCTAGGTTAGTAGGGGTTGGCGCTTCAGTTTTTCAAGGCTGGAGTCAAACCCCTAGCTGGTTTCCTTGTGAGTAAACCTTGATTGAAGTCTAGGGCTAGGGGCTGGTGTTCGGGAGGGAGTAGCCACATCTGGTTCTGGTACTTCCTGTACTCTGCCCTCCCTTAGGTCTACTTCTGGGTGCACAAACGGATCAGGCAAATCCTGGCTGGTGTAGCGCTGAGACGTGGGTGACGGGTGGTGTCAAGGAGGGAGAGAGACGACGGAGTGGGATGCTCTGGGGACATTGTTGAGTACTGACATTGCTCCCGTTTGGGCCTGCAAGGAGGTGAGATTGGAAATGGACAAGTAGCATAAAAGTTTTGTGAATTACCTAAACTTCTGATATGATACAACACATGGTAAATAAAATAAGCACGCCCAATTAAAAGTCTAATGTATCACACATGAGCCTAACACAGGGCTGCATTTTCGTATTTCACAAGTGTTGATTATACTCATTGTGAGCTCTGCTATTTAATCCTCCTTTCTTATGGAAGGAAGGGTCACCAGGGCGGCTCTGTCTCGGTTCCTAAAGGTCCATACCTGATCCTACTGAGGAAACCATAGGAATGGCTAATGGCCTGTTAAGCTTTGGAGAGAACAATATGTGTCTTTTGTGTCTAGCCTGACCACCCAATAGCCTGGAACAAGTCTGTACCTCTAAAGACGGATTACCTCCATCTTAAAATGTTAGTAGACCACCCAGTGGTTGAGGGTTTGAGGGTTTATCACTGGCCTGAGGCCCTTTCCCTTCTTCAATGCCAGTGTCAGGGTGCTATAGAAGCCTTCGAAGAAGAGAGAAGGAATGAAGAGACTTTTAAAAAACATTTTTGAGACTTCTCAATCCAGAGTGCTGTTTTCTACGGATAAAGTGATGGGATCGAGGCATTTGCATTGATGAAGAAGAGCCCAGAATTCATTACAGTAACCAGCACAGTCAGGAAGACCCCCCGGACTAAGGTGATAGCAAGTCACTCAGGAAGGAATTGGTAATACAACCTCCCATCATTGGAGTAAAAAAGGGAGAAGTAATGGAAGGTATTACCATGGGCGCGATGATGAAGGGCAGGTTTCTTGAAGGCATGGATGAATCCTCAGAATCCATGTTGTCCAGAAGATAAGAAGGTCAGCAAGGACCAAGAGCCACATGAGAAGTTGGCCAACATGCTGAACTACTAGTAGCAGAAAAAGTGTGAGGTTTGCTGCAAACTCACTTTATTTTAGACCAGGCCCTGTCCAAAAAAAGGAAAATTGCATTTTACTTGAGGAGTGACGTAAAACTTTTATAACAAAAAAGAGGTTGTTTGTGCCCTCTGGTATAGGTTAGGAAGAAGGTCTGTAATTTTTGGGTCCATGCAGAGACGACTGGCTCTATGCCTCTCCATGGAGATGATAGGGGGAGTGTTCCAGAGGAAGACCAGAGGATGATGGGCCCAACTACTAAAGGATCCAGATAAGTTTCAAAAGGATTGGTCCTGGCCTTTCTAGGACATCAGTACAGATGATGGGGCTGGTGATGTCAAAGATCCGTTCCCGACAACCTGTCAGTGCATAACCAACACCTCTGTTGAGATCTCGGCCAGAACGCTCAAGGTTGGCGAGCAGGAACAGATCAATCTTCGGTGGAGCAGGCCCCCCTAGGGATGGAAGAGCAAGGGTACCCAGAAGAGAGAGTGTTCTGAGCTGAATTCCCACGGGGGTCAAACCGGCAGTGGGTAATTTCACATATATGAGAAGATAGAATCCAGTTGCAGCAGTTAGGTGCCTAAGTTCCAAAGAATCAAGCATCAGTTTGAATGACTGTGGTAGATGGGAGGATTGCGATGGAGGAAATTAAAATGGGGGTGGTCTATCCAGTTCAGTGGCATTTGACAGCTGAATGATGGCATGGATGTGAGGGCAAGATCTAGGGCGGTGCCTTGGGAGCATGGGATGGTCGGGGTAGCAAGAAGGTCAGGAATGTTCCTTTCATTTTCTTGATGGATAAGTCCTAAAGGAGGTTGAGCCTCCTGGAGTTACTGGAGTGACAGGAGGATTTGGAGGATGGGGTAATGAAGAAGTTGGCGGTTGCCATACTGAACTTTGTTTTTGACAGTGGTGGTCAGTAGATCCGATGGAAGGTGACGGTGTGTGACATGAGAAAGAGACGTGGAGAGTAAGGAGCCTAAGGAGACTGGAGACGGTGGGCCTCTGCATGCTGGAGCACCAGCAGGGCTTGTGGTTGGTTGTGTATTCTCCACTGGTCTTTTTACACTGTTTATTTGCTGTTAATTGTTTCCTGTTGGGAAGGGAGGCCTGAGAGCGCGCATGAACGTGTATGTGATGTTCTGTGAAGACTTCACAGAGAACATCTCTGGTGATGGTGCCAGTAATGTCTGAACCATGAAAAACCAGCGAGTGTACGTTGATGCACATCAATTGTGATGTTTATTCAGCCAGTAGACCAAGACGTGGCAGTAAATGTATCAGGTAGTTGAGTTTGGAAGTATGCATGTGTTTGCCGTGTGTATTTGATATGGGTTTTTGTAAATATTAGAAAAGGGATTGTATGCGGGAGGTGGGATCAGGCAATTGATATTAACTGACTTACAATGCAAGAACGGGACCTGGCTATTGGCCCTTAAAAAGGCCGATGGAGGACCAAGTCAATATGCCCTTGTGTTCAGCTTGGACACCAAAGCCAGTATGCTTAGGCCCAGTGAATGAGTATTGTAGGAGTACCCAGTGAATGAGTATTGTAGGAGTAGTCAAGATGTGGAGGAAGGCCAGCGATTGGCTGCTGGGCTCTGAGCATTTGCTGCTGGGCTTTGGATGGCCAAGCAGTGGTGTTTATGCCCACAGCACAGCCTGTTTCTATTGAATAGGTTTCACATCAACTTTTATACTCTGAAAGTTGTGCAACTTTAATAACATCTTTCTGTTGTTCCATTCAAGATGCAAACAATAACTATTTGGGAATAATATTTAGAATTGTGTCTGCTGATTGTGAATAATGTTCCCTGTATTTTCTAAAGCACAGGGATCCCTTACTTTTGTGTAGTAAGACGTCACTATTGCTAAATAATGACTTAAACGTGCTATAATATTCTCCCTTTCAGCAAGTTACATACTGCAGAATCCAGGTGGACCTTCTTAGAAGGCCTTTATAACACCGGGAGTAACATTATGCAAAGTTTGCCCGTCTGCATCGCATCCAAATGCACCTGTCGCTGTTTTGACTGAGTAAAAGGGATAGAGCGAACTGCAACATTGTTACATTGAAGGCAAAGGGTTGTAAAATGATTACAAAAAAGATTAAACATCCGCAACAATATTAAAAGTCTGATGCACGAGTAACCTTATCATGTAAACAGCAAACCTATGCAGCAGTTTTCAAGCTGCTTTCTAAATAAACATAAATAACTTTACCCAAGCTTATTTTATTTTTCAAAATTCAAAAAGTGGAGATATATGTATTTATTGTATGGCACTTCTTATGATCTAAATTCAACAAAAACAGAGCAGACTCAATGTTATCAAATCGCATCGAAGGTACAAACTCTTCACATAACATGAACTGGAGCGAGACACTTAAACTTAATTTCTTTTTATCCAAGAAGCAGAAATGGCCTGAAAAGGATTGGCTCAATTTTTTGCACGAGAACAACGGTTGGTTGGTCTGGCACTAGATGTGCCCTCCTGATGAAACAAACATTAACTACATATATGGCATTGCATCCATTCTGCACTTCTTCGACCCTTGGTGGCCAACGTGTGCTGTATTTTATGGACACTTATAATGCCCTTTTTGTATCCCTTGGTCTGAGTGGTCCGGTGCCTGAATTTATATATTACAAATACTGCTCTGATTTCACGTTCACCTCTTAGTTTTCATAAACCCCAATATCACAGTCTCCCTGACCTTTGCCCTGACAGGGGTGATAGCCAGGCAAACACTGACTGACGCTGTGTTGGGGGGTATCTTACCCAGCAATTGACCTGCATTTACAGGGTAGGCGTTACCCTAGAAACAGGTCCCAGGGTGTAAGGCCTCCTCGAAGATGGAGGTCCTTTACTACTCACCCGGCTGAAAGGGAGTCCTCTTCCACTGCTTGTGTTAATGCCTCCAACCCTATTGCATTCATTATGATGTCACATATGGGCATGCACCCTGGTGCTCTGTGATGTCACGCTAACCCTCGAGTTACAAAAAAGCAAAGAATCTGTGACTAATTGTGACATTACACTGAACAAAACCGCTGGCTGAGTGTGACATCACAGAGGCAAGACTGCTGGCTATGTGTGACATCACAGAGGACAAGACTGCTGGCTATGTGTGACATCACAGAGGACACGACTGCTGGCTATGTGTGACATCACAGAGGACAAGGCTGCAGGCCGAGTGTGACATCACAGAGGACAGGGTTGCAGGCTGAATGTCACATCACAGAAGACAAAGATGCAGACTGAATGCGACATCACAGAGGACAAGGCTGCAGCCTGAATGTGACATCACAGATGAAAAGGCAGCTGACTGAATGTGACATCACAGAGGAAAAGGCAGCTGGCTGAGTGTGACATTCCAGAGGACAAGGATGCAGGCTGAATGTGACTTCACAGAGAACAAGGCCGCAGGCTGAATGTGACATCACACAGGACAGGGCTGACGGCTGAATGAGACATCACAGACGACAGGGCTGCCGGCCGAATGTGACATCACAGAGGACAAGGCTGCAGGCTGGATGTGACATCACAGAGGACAAGGCTGCAGGCCGAGGCTGAAGGCCGAGTGTGACAAGGCTGCTGGCCTGGTGTGACATCTTAGCAGACAAGGCTGAAGGCTGTCTGTGACATCACAGAGGACATGGTGCAGGCGGAATGTGACATCACCGAGGACAAGACTGAAGGATGAATGTGACATCACAGAGGAAAAGTCTGTTGGCCGAGTGTGGCATCACAGAGGGCAACACTGCAGGCTGATTATAACATCCAAATAGTACAAGGACAAGGCTGCAGGCCGAGTGTGACATCACAGAGAACAAAGCTGCAGGTCGAATGTGACAATACAGAGGACAAGGCTGCAGGCTGAATGTGACATCACAAAGGACAAGGCTGCAGGCTGAAGATGACATCACAGAGGACAAGGGTGCAGGCTGAATGTGACCTCACAGAGCCCAGGGCTGCAGGCTGAATGTGACATCACAGAGGACAAGGCAGCAGGCTGAATGTGACATCACAGAGGACAAGGCTGCAGGCTAAATATAACACCACGGAGCACAAGGTTGTAAACCAAGCTGCGACGAAAGTGGCTTTGTTACTCTACTGTAATACGTTATTACTGTTGCGCTGTGGAATCCCAGCACCTCCTGTCAGAAGCATCTGACATCGTGAAGGGCAAGAAGGTGACAAACTAGAATTAAAGCTGCTGTTTAAACAATGAAATGGAAACTAGCAACCCTATCTTCTGAGACATTAGCTGATAGACAGCCATTCATGTGTTATTTTTATTTGTTGCACTGTTGGAGTTGAATGGTGTGACATTGTATTATAAGGAATAAAATACCCCCACAGCACACTATAGGTTTACAGCAAGTCACCTCAGAGTTCTTTGAGTTTTTAAGAAACTTTGCCCTTAGCCTCTATCCTTTACATGATCACAGTACAAAGGACTTGATGTGCAAAGTGGGTTGGCGGTTGCAAACCCTGTAACTCATTTAAGGAATCCAAACCGTCTCATCAGGGGCGGCCCCTCAGCATTGCGGAGGAGCATCGCCCAGGTGCTGAAAGCAGAAAAATAAAGAGGTAATAAAAGTATTTTATTATTCCTTTATTTTTCCGCTTTTGTAGGGCGGTGCCAGCCTCCTCCACGTTGACAAGTGGAGGAGGAGTAGTGGTACGCTTCTAAGTGTGCATGCCAGTTTGGTCAGACGTCCGAGGCCGGCCAAACTGACATGCGCACTTAGAAACTCTCCACCTGGCTGTATTTCACAGCCGGTTGGAGGCCAAAAGCAGTGCCCCACTCCCTCCCTGAGTGGCATTTCCGCCCACTCAGGCCAATTGCGACACTTCTGTGTAACAGCATGAGAGAAGCGTCAGGACTGGTTGGGGAGGGAAGAAGACGAAAGGCGGCTGGAGGGGAAGCGGCAGGTCATGGGGTCAGGGGTCAGGTAAGTGTGTTAAAACATTTTTTTTACTGGCAGCAGCAGCAGCCGCAACTGCGTCTCAGTGATGGCGGTCTGCTGGTCATTGCAGACCACTATCCTTATGTTGCAAAGTGCAAGCTGCACAACTAGTAATCACGGCACAAGTCCTAAAAAAAAAGTGGGGTGACTAACCAAGTTAGGCAGTATGCAAATGACATCATGATGCTTGACATCACAGCGTGACATCACACTTTCACAGGAAGTGATATCACAACCCATGGCCTCACAGTAAGTGACATCACAAGAAGTGACATCAGATCTTCATTCTTCACACACGTTTCGCAGTTCTATCATGAGTATTTTTTAGCACATTATGAGATTTAACAAATTAAATTTTGTTTCTGGTTTGTAACTAAATCGTGACGCAACTCGACACAATATGTGGACCTCAATTTGTCCATTTTTTTTTTAACTCTGCCACAAAGACGTTCGCAACAAGGAGAAACGTAGCAGTAAATCTATTTTGCTTAATCGGTTGCAAAGTGTGCATTTTAAAATATCTTATGCTGTTAAGGCGCCTTCTGCAGAGATCTTTGTGTGCCCAGTATATACCAGAGGATAATAATGATGGTAATAAAACTTTGGAGGGTAATACATTACCTGGTGAGACCTGTATTTGCGCTAGTCCCAATTTTGACTTGGTGTAGCGTGGAGGGTTAATGCGTCTCCTGCAAAGCATCTGCAGATGACAGATTTTTATTTTATGTCCTGAGTTACTGCTTTTAACACAAACATTATTTTGTTACTCTCAGTTCATAAATTGGAACCCTTCAGGAAATGTGACCCCCGACACCTTGTAACCCTTATGCCCTTATGTAAAACATATTGTACAGTGATTTACACATTTATAGGATTCATTGTCAATGTATAATGTGTACATTTAATGTAAAGCGCTCAGACGGCTTGCATTGGATTAAGTAGCGCTATAAAAGAAATAAAAATAGTGGTATTTAAACTGTGTATTTGTGTACCTACTGGGACAGACCAACCCGACTAGCATTCACACAGTACATGCATATCTTTTATGTACAGGGATGGAACACGTAAAAAGCAGGCCTCTCTTAAATATTTGTGAAGTGATAACAACAAGCTGTGTGCCTTTGTTTGCCCTCCCTTGCATTTGCATCTAGGTGTGAGGTTCCGGTGGATCCAGTCAGGATGGTGGAATAGAAGGTGGCCTGATGGACACTTAATTTCGGCCTCTGTTATTGGCCCGGGAGGTGTCTGAAACATGAAAGCCCCTCCCCACCTGCACGTTGCTGCTCGAAACGAGAGCAGACGAGCTGCAGGCGCTGCAGATCGTGGAGGTGTCTGAAAATTACACCGGGACATGTTCAGCATATTTCAGTGGGGCCCGCTTCTTGCAGGGTGGACAGCGTCCACCCGATAAAAGTACTGCGTGGACGCCGTGAACCTGCGTGGACCCCCGACTTGTGCCCTACTGTTAATAACTAGGCAGTTTGTTCCGTCACTCCGTGCAATATTTTTTGCAAACAGACCTATTATTACATAGGTCGGTTTGCAAAATCGGATTCCATTCGCAAAAAGCCAGCTCGCAATTTGCAAACACTTTTTTGGGTATTTGTAATCCTTTTACATCAGGCCCTATGTCCTTACAATATACAGTGGGGGTGATTGGTCCCATATACTGTCAGCACTTGGCAATGTGACCTATGGCTACATTGCTATAGCAACGCTTTGCAGCTGCCAAAAGACACGTATTAACTAATGTCACCAACCGCATGCAGTCGCTCTGGGATGCCACAGCCCAAGGCAGGGCAGGGAGGGGCAGGACTTTGCAATGCAAATGTACCTCCACCCATTTATGAGGGTAAAAATAGCAGCCAGTGGGTGGACGAGCCCCACCCCTTCCACCCAGCTCGTTGCCTTTGATCGTCTGCCAGAGTCTAAGCATGGGAGGCTGAGTCAGGGCAGGGTGATGGAAGCAGGAGGGGTGGCAGAGTGGCCTCTTCCAGCCCCTGCTCTGAGCATGAAACTCCTAGGAGCTGTGTGGACCCTCCCATCAGCCCTGGGGGGACAGGAAGTGGTGCCTGGCTGTTTGGATCTAGCATTAAAGGCATCTGCTTGCAGGATAGGCTTGAAGAATGTGCTTCAGTGTACTAATGCAAGAGAAAGGGCCCACTTCCAAAAACATGTGTGACTAGGGTAACCACTCCTCAATGTGCGTGGAACTGAAGAATCAACACAAATCCCCTTTAGTTTTAACTTCATATTCTGAAAATCTGACTTTAACAAAACAGATATTTGCACTAGAATTCGGATTTACTGTATAACAAGGCTTCACTCCAGAAAAGCATGAATCTAGCTGTGCGTCATTGCACATTCAGAACTACTGGTGGTTGTGAAAGTGGCATTTAAAAATAGCTACATTATCTTGCTGAGGGATGGAGTCTTTCCTTTTTAGGTCGAGTATGCAAGCGCTGCTTTTCCACCTTGTTGATATCTATTTTGGCTTTTAACTACAGCCACCCCACACCCATCACTGTCACTCGTTCATGGCCTTGCCCCTCAAAAATCCTTTGTTATCATTGGTAAATGCTTTACGTTTGTCCCTCCTTGGGGCGGTTTGGTTACCGCCTTGTACACCGACCCTGCTACATGGATAATTGCACTTTTGCAGATACGTTTTACTGCGAGCAAACTTCTTTTTCCTTTTGTGTCTCTCCTTCAAGCTCATGGCGTGGTGCTTTGAGTCAGCTCGCTTATGTGAAACTGTATTACTTTTCATTTTCAATGTATGTGTCAACAAGAGTCGGGTTAGGAGTTTATAACGCGAATAGCTGTAACTCGAGCAAACGCAAGACCCACTGCATTGCAAATGCTTGTTATTAGGTCCGGCTCACAGTGCTGTGCAGACATTGTGTTCTGTCGCCCAGAGGAGGCTTCCTTCTCACTTCATACCACTGGCTGCTTGGTGTATCATTGCCCCCTTCTATGAAGAACTAGCCTAGCAATGTACATCGCAAAAGTGCACTCAGTCACCACACTAAGGGCCAGATGTAGCAAAGGGTTTTTCCCATTATGTGTCAATGGGAAAATGTGTTCGTACATATGCCACTAAATTATCTCAGGTGCATTGTTTACAGAAAACCTTTCTTTGTGTTTCCACTGCAATATTTTAGGTAGGACTTAAAGTTGCAAGCCAGGCCTATTGGCTTAGCCACTGCTATAAATCAGAATCTGAAGGTTTTCCAAAATGTACTCCTGTGAACACATGTACAAAACTAAAGGGCAGTATTCACGTTGTACATAATTTAGCAATTTCTCCCACTTTGCTTCCGACATCTGGCTGCCAGATGTGGCGATCTCCTCTCTCCCATCCTCAGAAGCTCTGAGGGCCGCTCCAGCTGTACAACAATATCACAGGGTTCAGTCGTACTTAAAACACATTTCTTTCATCTGGCCACCTTTCTTGACTGAGAAACGTCCTCATCAACAAGCATTGGCAAAGCCAGTTTTTCTGCCAGCCTTTTTTGATGTATCAATGCTTTTTGGTATGTTATGAAACATTGTTCATGGAGCTGCCAGGCTTTTGCCAATAATGGTCTCAGAGGGCACAATTGTCTGTGGTACTCGCTGGCACTGAAGGGAACTGCTTTGTGTGCAGATGTGCACCTTGTGAGAGAACAGAATGCAGTCCCTACGCGCTGTAAGGAACGTTTTACCTAATAGTTCTTATCTAGCTCATAGCATTTCTTCTTATGATCTCATGATGACGTGTTCCACTGGACACAACATTTTGACCTGTTACTGTAGGTTGCACACATATAAATTGAGACGTCCCTTTACTCGCTGAGCTATCTTAGCACGCATAGTGTACAAATGTTTGTGTTCCATTTTTTTCATCTCACACATACATCTTTTTTCTGACAACGAAAAGCTTTGTGAATATGCCTCATGACCTTTAAATCTCTGTCCGTATGGTTAGCATTTTAAATGTGCAACATTTCGGCTGCATCCAAGTGGCTGTGAGCATGACGCTGGCTGCTTAGACACGACACGCTAGGATATGTTCTGCCTGCACCTACACGGAGCAGGATATTAGACCCTTTTATAAGTCCTGTTCCCGGAAAAGATTATTGCTGGGGTTTCAGTAAAACAACTGCAGATGTGTGGCACCGCCACAGGACGTCACAAGAGGGCGCTTGTGTGCACCCGAGGTTTAACAATGCCCCGTTGCTAGGGGAGGGTGCGCGTGGACATCACCATGCATGGATGCTCAGGGCTTTGGACATTATTGCACCGTCCCGACCGCTATTACTGTTCCCTGACTCCTACCCTGGGGTCATGGAAAGAGGCCTCGAAGTACAAACAGCACGGCATGGACATCAGGCGGGTTGAGGTTTCAGCACACGTGTAGCCATCTCTTAAAGCAGAGATTTAAAGGTAATTGTTTTGTACATACGTGCATTCATATATGATAGAGATAAGACATCATGAATGCCCCAGATGCGTTCACCAATCATTACATTTTAAGTGCTTTAGAAACGCATCCATTTACTTCTGAGTCGAGCACGATTCAGGGTTCCTGAGGGAGTGTATAGGACCACTGGCCAGCTCCCAAAACTCCTTCCAGGGTGCTAAGAAAACTGCAAATTTAAGTTCTTCCAGAGTTCCCTGCTCAGGAAATTCAGACCTCAAATAAATGAAATTAGTATTCGAATTGCTTTCAAAAGGTTTCTATAATTCGATTGGTTAAGAATTTTTAGGGTTTTAGGGATAGATTTCATGAGCTTCTCTGCCTCAGAATTAAATTTGCTGTCACAGTTTCGATTTTCTCTATAATACTACGTACAAAGGTATTATGTCCCACTGTGCACGTCACACATCCTGCTGCTAAGCATCCCTTGTTCAACCCCCAGCTCCAGCAAATGTTGGGAACGTGTCCCATGATAAGGTCTGAAAACTACCCAAACAAGCCCACAAAGCTTAACCGGACCCTCTTGGAAAGTCCTAAAAGAAACATTTCGGAGAAGATCTTTAAAAAAAAAAAAACATACCCAAGACATACTCTGGATTATTTCTTCGACCAACCCCACATTTAATGCAGGTGTTCCTATTGCAGTGAAGCTTATACTACGCTATACTGAATATACTGTCTATTCATTCTCAGAAGAGCGAATATCTCCCAGGAGGTAGGAGTTTTACTGTCTGCACCAAAAACGTAGAAAACCAAGCCTAGTCCTGTTAGTTATCCAAAGCCTTATGGTAATCTCTAAACTCTTATTTTTTTTGTTGGGAAAACCAATGAGAAACCATTGTCCCCATAACTCCTTTCACATATCCCCAATAATAACTTTCAAAACTCCTTCAAAACTTGGTTCAGACTCAGATGAGGCAGCAACTCTCCAACTATTGGACGATACTTCGCACACAAGGGACAGTCGTGAAGCTTGCCTCTTGGGGCTGCTCAAATTGTCAGCGGTATTTGACACTATTGACCATGGGCTGCCACTCTGCAGTTGATCAAACGAGATGGACTTTTATAGCTGTGTTCTAGACTGTTCTCCTCTTCCCATTCCTTCAGATCCAAGCTAAGTGCCTTCAGTTCTATCGCCCTTCCAGGGCCAATCCCAGAGTTCCATCATCTCATCCTCGCTGTTCAATCTGTAAGTGTAATCTGTTGCTACTAGACAGAAACATCCACGTGCACCAAAATGCAAACATCGCAGAGCCCTATCTCGAAGTAATCGACCCACCTGACAGTGCAACTCCGAAATCCTTCCTTTAAATTCTGACAAATAGCAATGGCTTTTTTACATGCAGTTAAACCCAGGAAAATAGAAATTTCTTCTGTACTCCATTGAAACACCCTCTCCAATTGTCATCAGCATAGGGCTGAGCGAACTTTTCACCCTGGTCAGGATCGGTGTCAGAGTGCGTGTCAAAAAGAGAATAAAAACAGTGTTGCCTGCCTGGTAGTAAGGCGAGAACAAAGGCCTTTGTTGGATTCAGTTTTGATATCAGTCAAATTTGGAGCATTATCGAGCTGGCATCAAAAGGACAGTAGGGGACACTTCTTAGGGTAGCAAAGTCCCCCTTAATCAGTCCTTTTATCTTCCCTGGCCCGGCCACGGAAGAATCTGCATCCTACGCCATGGTTATGCGTAGGGCACCCGAAGTCCTTCACCCTAGCTTCCCACTGTGGAGGTGAAAAGTAATGTCCTGACAGAAGCCCTGTACCTTGGTAAAACTGCTTCTAAGTTTCTACTACCTTCCAATGAGGCCTTGACAGATACCCTACTAAGGGCTTGGGCTAAGCCTTGTACCATTCCTCCTGTTCATCAGCAGAATGCCTGAAGCCATTTCCCTGCTCAAGGTGACCTGGCCTTTTCATCGCAGCATCCTTATCTAGAGAGCCTCGTGATGCGGGCCTCCAAAAGTGGGACCAACTTCAACAATTTTGTTTTACCATTCCTTCCGACAGGTAATCGAAACAAGTAGAGATGTTTGATAACCGTTTCTTCTCATCCACCAGTTTGGACCTACGGCCCATTAATGCTTCCTCCCTACTAGGCCGCTACACTCATGCTCCTTGGGACTTTGTGGTGCAAGCGCCCCCAGATGTTCCTGAAGACCTTGAAGCTCTTCTGTCACAGGCTATTCAGGATGCTTGTGATGCGGCCAAGTTCACAGTTTATTGAGTCGTGGACATCATCTACTCCGTCAGACGGGCTATAGGCAGCAGTGTTACTATTTATCATCATGCATGGCTACATTCAACTGGGTTTTCTGGCAATGCCCAGTCCTCCCTGATGGACATGCCATTCGATGGTACTCACCTGTTTGGGGGCAAGGCTGATTCTGCCCTTGAACACTTCAAGGAGAGTGGGGCTACTGCTCGCTCCCTGGTCCTATCTACCCAGCCTCACCAACAGCACTTTAAGCATTCCGTTCATGGCTTTGGATATGGCGTTCCATACCGTCAGTTCTTTCATTCCCTAACAATTTCACAGAAGAGGCTGAGGTGCCCACCGTCCCCGCAGCCAAGGTGAGCATGCTGCTCAATACCCCAGCCCCCTTTACCACCCCACCTGCCAAATCTATTTAGTATATCCTTATAGAGTCACTGGCAAGTGGTGGGAAGCAGAATCCACTGATTCTGTCTGGGTTGGCAGGAGATCACATCAAGCACATGGGTTCTGCATATTGTCCATAATTGGAGATTCTCACCTTTGTGCAGCAAGAAGTGCAAGCCTTTTTGGCCAAGGGAGTTGTCAAGAGGGTGCCGGCACAAGAAGTAGGTCATGGTTGTTATTCCTGCTACTTTCTGGTGCCTAAGAAGGACGGAGGTCTTCGGCCTATTCAAAACTTTCACTCTCTCAATGCCTTCCTCCTGAAGGAGAAATTCAACGTACTCACCATCACCCAGGTTTTGTCTGCTCTCGACCCAAGGGACGTGATGGGGGCTTTGGATCTGCAGGGTGCCTATTTCCATATTCCTGTCCTGCAGACCCATTGGTGCTACCTTTGGCTCGAGGTAGGGGAGGAGCGTTTTCAGTTCACTGTGCTCCCCTTTGGTCTCACCAGTGCCCCTCAGGTGTTAATGAACTTGATGGCAGTAGTGACAGCACACCATCGGGGTGCCTGTACTCCCCTATCTCGATGAATGGCTGTTGAAGTCAGACTTGCCCCAGGCAGTCGTCAACCGCCTCCAGGCTACTGCGAACCTGTTATCATCCTCGGGGTTCACTATCAACACGCCAAAGTAACACCTGACTCCTTCTCAGGCACCTCCCCTCGTCGGAGCGATTCTGGACAGGATTTGGTTTTGCACCTTTCCTCAAATAATGAGAGTCTAGGACTTTCAGGCTATGATGCTGATCTTTCAGCCTCGGTCCTGGATTTCAGTGAAGTCAACTCTGAGGCAGCTAGGACTGATGACCTTCTGCATCCTGGTGGTCGAGAATGCCAGGTGGGATGTGCAGGCCCTACAGTGGTGCAACATCAATGAGACCTCTCCAAACACGCCCTGGTTTTGGAGCAGACTGCAAAGGATCTGCAGTGGTGGTTGGTGAACCACGATTGGGACGCAGATTGGACAGTGGTGACTGATGCATCGCTTTTGGGATGGGACAGCCATCTGGGAGGGGTGGAGATCAGGGACCTCTGGTATCGGGGGGAGTCCCGGCTCCACATCGACTTCTGGAGCTGAGGGCAATCTGCTTGATGCTGAAAGCCTTCCTACCATCTATCAAAGGGAGGGTGTTGCTGGTAAAAAGAGGTAACACCATCACTGTATGGTACTGCATCATACATGGATGAGTGGGTCATAGACCCTGTGCTAGTAGGCTGTTTCCCTCTGGATATAGCCGGACAGTCCAGGAATTTTCCTGGTAGTGGACCACCTGGCACAATCTTTGAATGTCAGGGCGGACAAGCTCAGCTGTGCCTAGTGGATCACAAGTGGCAGATGCACCCGAAGGTGGCTCAAGGTCTCTGCCGTGAATAGGGAGAATCTTGGGTTGATATGTTCGCCACTGCAGAGAACGTACAATGTCATGACTTCTGCATGTTGGAGTTTCCAAGGCGTCTACCACTTGGCGACGTGTTCCACCTGAGATGGAATTTAGGACTCTTGTATGCCTTCCCGCCAATACCACTCCTGGCTTGTGTTCTCAAGAAGATCAGGGTAGACCAGGCCCAAGTCA
Organism: Pleurodeles waltl; assembly: GCF_031143425.1. Taxonomy (NCBI): domain Eukaryota; kingdom Metazoa; phylum Chordata; class Amphibia; order Caudata; family Salamandridae; genus Pleurodeles; species Pleurodeles waltl. Next base: position 24,326,659 of record NC_090450.1, read on the forward strand.
TCCTCGTGGCTCCAGATTGGGCACAGAGAGTTTTGTATCCAGACCTCCTGGGCTTGAAAATATCTCCTTTGATCAGCCTGCTCCTCCAGGAGGACCTGCTGTCGCTGCAACAGGGCAGGGGTCTGCAGCCAGGTCTTCAAAACCTCCACCTTAGTGCATGGAGATTGAGAGGCAGCAGCTGTGCACCTATGACCTTCTGTCCGAAAGTGGTGGATGTCGTGTTGGCAGATACGCGCCCCTTGAAGAAAATTGTATAGGCCCTTCAATAAGACACATTTGTGGTATGGTGCTGCACTCACCAGGTTGACCCCTCCAGGCGAAATTGTCTGATGTTTTGTTGTATGTTATGTCTCTTGCCCAACAAGGTTTTGCTCTAGGCATCTTTCGGCACTCTCAGCTTTCATATGGTTGCCTGATCCGCCCTCCATTTAAATCACCAATTGTGATGCAATTCCTGAAAGGGCTGTAACATATGTTTCCCTCTTCTCCATTTGTAATGTCCTAATGGGACCTCAATCTTGTCCTTAGTTATTTAATGTGTACTTCCTTCCGGCTGCTCCGCAACTGTCCTTTGCAGTTTCTCACATTAAAAATGTGTTCATGATTGCCATCACCTCTGCCCGGCCTGTGAGTGAGCTTCAGGCTCCCTCCTTCCATTTGCAGATTCACGCAGCCTTCCTGCCATGAGTTGTGACGCTGTTTCACATCAGTCAAACCATCACCCTGCCAGTGTTCCATTCTCTGCCTCACCCCTCAAAGAAGAGGAGGGCTCCATCTGCTAGAGCTTTAAATAGTGCTCAGTTTCTACATCAATCATGTCAAACACCAGAGGGTGGATGATCTGCTATTTTTGGGGCTTGCTGGAGCAAAAAAAGACAAGGCTGTGCTGAAGTGTGCCATCTCACGCTGCGTCGTGCTCTCCATTCAGATCTGCTACACAAAAAGGCAGCCACCAGAAGCCAAGCACAACCACTCCACCAGTGCCAAAGTGACTACCACTACGTTAGCATGCGGAGTCCCTGTTCTAGGCATCTTCCAGGCAGCTACATAGGTGTCCCTCCATAAGTTCACAAAGCACTATTGTCTGGACAGTCAGGTTTGCCAAAAGGGGATTTTTGCGGTCCTCAGGATTTTCAGGTTTGAGTCTGGCCACAGACCCACCTCCAAGGAGGTACTGCTTTGGTATCTATTCAAAAGGTGATTAGACCTTGGCTAGCAGTCTCTATCAGAAGAAAAGTTACCTATCTACGGTAACGCTCCTTCTGGTGGAGACTCCATCCAGCCATAGGTTCCTTGTCAACACTCCTATTCTCTCCATTCCGTGATTGGCCTCTACCTCTTAATAAAGGTAGAGACCAGGACTATGCACACTGATATACCAAATCACTTTTGGGGCTCCACATCTGGAGATGCAGAAAGTCTCAAAAGCAACTGATGCCAGCGTGTGGGAGTGGCACAGGCCCAGCACTTTATTTCTATAGCGGAACTGTGTCATTGCAGAGCCATAAGACGGCACCTCCCAGAACGCAGAGGCTCTAAGGAAAAAGTTTCTGAATCCAATCTGATTCCTATGGAATATTCAAGAAGTCAGGAATCTGGGGCTAAATAGAGTCTCTACAAGAAAAGGCGTTACAGAAGGTACGTAATTTATTCTTTAAAGTGATTTTTTCCAATGCTTTTTCACGTCCCCTAGGGTGATTTAAACAAACCATATCATCACTTTATTCATGTTTTTTCAGTGTATTTCTGTTTTTTTTTAATTCATACACTACATCCAGTTCTTAATTTGTAAATAAAAAGGTGCAGGTGCTCACAGCCCTCCTCTTAAGCACGCAGCTGCTGCAATTGAATGTGCAAACACGGAATACTGTGGCAGCGTAATCTTAAAGCCATCTTGGGCCTCTTCAATCCATTTAAAGCCACTCCCTGCCCCTCAGCTCACTCTTGCAGCTTTCTGCTTTCTCCCATTGTGACGCCTTTTCGTTTTTCCGTTCCTCCGTCTTTCCAATGTGTGTCTTTTGCTCGCAGTAAATGCTTGAGGCAGAAAAATAAGCGCCAGCCCTCAAAAATAAGTGCTGGTGCTCAGCACCGGAAACAACAAGTACAAATTAAGCACTGACTACATCTAACTTCTATGAAACTGTAGCATACCCTATTGCACATGTACTTCAGCAGCGTGCACTGGGAATAGGACGTAGGGCCTGAAATGTGGCTAGGCTGGCCATGCGATCAACACCTGCTGCTCACGGCTTGTGTCCATGCACTGTGATGATTGTCCACAGGGAACAGCTTTTGTTTTATATTTTATAACCCAGAGGAAATTACCCCTCTTTCAGCCAAAGGGTCAAGGTAAGCTCCCCTGCCACCTAATGGATTCTTCATGGGGATCTAGTCCCTAAGTACAGTGATGGTGATTGCAACAATAGTCATCAGGTAGTAGTGAATCAGAGAACCTCTGCTCCTGGTCCTTGGACCAGACATGGATGACAGGAAAATCATCCAATCAGATTTGTTTTAAAATGTGTGTATGTGAAAGGTGCACTATAATGTGGTCATATATGTGTATATATATATATATATATATATATATATATATATATACAGATATATATATATATATAATATATATATATATGCATGTATATATATATATATATATATATATATATATATATATATATATATATATATAAAAAAGAAGTGACTCAAACAGATGATCTCACTAAAGAAAAAAAAAATATTTCTACTACAACGTTTCAGCTTCCGCCTTCGTCAGGTAGCACAAGATGGTTTGCTCAGTAGCTGCACAGCTGACACTGCTGGATTTTCAGAAAGCATCATGAGTGAAGATCCAATTGGAATGTGGAATCAATGCAGTCCAGAGAACTCTTCAATTATGCAGAAATCAAGTGGTATTGTCAGTGATGTTCAGTCCATCTGGAAGCAGTGATTTTAAACGGTACATCCAGAACTTTTCTCTGATTTTCTGAAATTTTCAGCTGTGCTGCCACTGAACGAACTATCTTGTACTACCTGAGGAAGGCGGAAGCTGAAACGTTGTGGTAGAAATATATTTTTGTTCTTTAGTGAGATCATCTGTTTGAGTCATTTCTTTTTTGGATATTACATTTTCTTGTGACTCATTGTATCCTTTGGGATTCCAGATTTTTGCCCTGGCTGGCTGTTGTTTTCTTGTGATCCTTCATCTTCCAGGATATATATATATATATATATATATATATATATATATATATATATATATATATATATGTATATGTATATATGTATATATATGTGTATATATATATATATATATATATATATATATATATATGTATATGTATATATATATATATATATATATATATATATATATATATATATATATATATATATATATATGCACAGAGTCAGATACCGAATCTGTAGTTTGTTAGGCTAGAGCATTTTGCTTTCTTAATAACTTTGTGCAGTTCAACATATTTACACATTTTCAAAAAAAGTGACGTTCCCTATTTTAAGTCGCACATGAACATTTACTTTCTCATATATAAATAAAACTGAGCAGAATTACATCAAACTTGGCCAAAAAGTAGAACTCTACTCAAGGACATGCCTTTGCGTATTTTGGTGGGTGTAAATCTGGTCAGTAACTTTGGAGAAATTAGTGATTTAAAACATTTTGGGGTGGACTTGAAAGTGTTACAAAGTTGGAGATATTGTGACCATATAATATGGATTTACAGATCTTCCATTGTCCTACATTTAAAAACAAAAACAAATCTGATATATAAAAACAATGCCATTTCAAGCTTAGAGTGTATTATAAATTATGCAAGGGACAGCAAGGAACCCTGGGTAGTTCCCAAGTTTAAGCGAAAGCAGTTCCTTTATAGATAACACTTCACAACACCACCACTCCAAACCTATTCACTTCAAATGTCTGTTTCTGTAGCAGTTTTAAGCATAGGATTAGCTCAGTGCCATCCACACTGAGCTAGAAAGTGACCACGCCTCTTGCCATTTTTTACAGCAAATTCTTTAAGCATAGGATTACTAAGCCAACCTGGAATGGATAAAAGCAACCCCCATCTAAGTCAACCTGGAACGAATAAGAGTATCTTCTGACACAAATGTGTTACTCTTATTAGAGCTCTCAGAAAGGTATTGCTTTGTCCAGACACAAGGGAGCAACCAGTATAAGACAAAACAATGCCCACCCAGGCTTAGAGTTCTGCATACATTATGCAAAGGAGAGCAGGGAACTTTGGTAGTTCCAAGGATTTCACCCCCCACCCCCCAAACCTTCTCACTGCAAATGTCTCTTTTTCTAGCAGAGTTTTTAAGCATACTGAGCTAGAAAGTGACCAAGCCTCTTGCATTTTTACATCAAATACTTTAAGCTTAGGATCAGCAAGTGCCATCCAAGCAGAGTTGAAAAATGACAAAAGCCCTTTACCATTCCAGGCTCAGTATTACATCTTTGGATGGGTAAAATACCACTCAGCAAACCTAGAAAGGATAACATCAACCCCCAACATATGTTTTTCATGCAAGAGCTATAGCTTTGGGCAGACATAAGGGAGCAATCAGTATAAGCCAAAACAATGCCCTTTCAGGCTTAGATTTCCCTATAAATAAAACAAAAGTGATAAGGGGGCCCTGTGTATTTCACACGTTTTAGGGGGGAGAGCAGTTCCTTGGAAATATTGGGACCGTTTCAATGCCCTTTCAGTCTTAGATTGCCCTATAAGTAATACAAAAGAGAGCAGAGGACCCTGTGTATTTCACAAGTTTTAGGATGAGAGCAGTTCCTTGGAGATATTGTGACCATTTCAATGCCCTTTCAAGCTTTGATTGCCCTTTAAATTATACAAAATATAGCAGGGGACCCTGGGTATTTCACAAGTTTTAGGGGGAGAGCAGTTCCTTGGAGATATTGGGACCATTTCAATGCCCTTTCAAGCTTAGATTGCCCTATAAATTATACAAAAGATAGTAGGGGACCCTGGGTATTTCACAGGTTTTAGGGGGAGAGCAGTTCCTAGGAGATATTGGGACCGTTTCAATGCCCTTTCAGGCTTAGATTTCCATATAAATTATACAAAAGGTAGTAGGGGACCCTTGGTATTTCACACGTTTTAGGGTGAGAGCAGTTCCCTGGGACCGTTATTCCACAAAGGTCTTCAACCTGGGTTTACAGACCTTCCATGGACCTACATTTAAATACAAAAACAAATATGAGATATATAGTTTATGGGCAAGCCACCATCTCCACGAGTGTGCCCTCTTCTGCCAGGTGATGCTGACAATTTCCACATGCTGCCAACACCTTCTTGATTGCCAAAATCTCTGTGCAAGCTGGTTTTGAGCGTCTTGCTGCTACATTTCTTGGAACACAGGTCCCCAGTCCCATTTTGTTATCAACTCCCTGATAGTTTCTTCCTCAATGCTATGAATTTTTTTTTTTTTTGCTCACCTCTTCTGAGCCACTAACTTCAGATGTAGCAGTCATAGGTCAAAATATAATGCAAGGTGTCTGAATTTCTCTACTTTTATTACGTCATCAACAACAGGTGGTTCAGTATTGTTGCATTGATAATTCAGTTGACTGTAATATTCTAAAGACGGGGATTTATAAGGGATTTTGTTTGTTTAGTTTATTATAAATGTTTCAGCTTAAAGCGATAACATAAAAACACAGTACGGAAACCAGATATAAATGGTACAAAGATTGGAACCATGCAAATTAAATTGAGGGATAAAAGTTGAATACAACTATGTTAAAATCACAGTAGAGCGATAAAACCTCACAAAAAATCATTATAGTTCATAATACATAGAGCATGGGATATACAATTTTTGCCAGCAGACCATGCATCGTTCAAGGAATAACAGAACTGGAATCCCAAATCAAGCACAAAATGCGCCTATTTTTTCAAAATTCGTACCAAAGGCAGACTGGGCTGGCGCAAACAAGAGGACCCCAGTGCGCGTGCATGCATATTCACTGGACACTCTGATGGACTTTTGTTCTAATGCTAATAAAGCTTGTGAGAAAAACAAAAGAAACTCTGCTTGATTCACAAGTGGGTGGACAAACATGTCCACTTATAAATACCCCACTGTGGCCCTTTATCAGCCTGGAGCAAAATTAATTAAAGACGCCTTTGCTAAGAGGTCATGCCTACCTCCTTGTCTTGCACATGGGTGAGGGGTGGAAAATTGCTCCTTCCCCAAGACTGCAGAAATGCAGGGGGGCAATAGAACTTAATTCCTCCATCATGACATTGCTGAAATCCACAGGGTACATCACTTGGAACCCCCTCGTGTAGCCCCAGGGGTGAGATGTAAGTACCTCCCCGAACACTGCCAAAGAGAGTGGACTGAAATAGGAAGGCAGAATTAGATGTGAAATAACCACCAGCTACCCTTGCTCCATCTTAATAATTGGAGGCCTGGTCACACCAGGAGACATGCTGCTCTCTGGGCCTCACAGTGCTTGAGGCCGTAAGCGAAGTGGGTAAGATGCACCCGTCCTCTCGTCCCATTGGTGAGCGGGTACTTCAATAGGTAAGAAACTGTCTCCCACTCCTGTGACAAAGGTGAGTGTCACAGTCCCACGACCCTCGGGCAACATTAGGGCAGTGCTTAATTGAAGCCGGTGCTTTCCGGTGCTGACCACAGGCACTTAATTGTCAACACCGGCTCTTATGACTGTCTGCCACATGGTGGCACCATTTGTCTAAATTAGAGATGAACACAACAACAGTTGTTTATTAATTCTTTGTAGACTAAAATTGACCAATACCTACCGCCTAAGCCGTTCTTACAGTTTTGGGAGACCTGGACTAGTCTGAATTGTCACTCATGTAAGGTGTGATGGTTAGTAGTTGTACTGGTTCTGTCACTGGGTGGTGCAAGCTGCACGGCTTCCTGACAAGGGGCCAGACACTTATTTTTTGTTTTTACAAATTAAGCACTGCGTGAGGGTTGGTTTTAAGCATAATCCCCTTGCACATTAGAGCATATTGTCCCTCATGAACAGGTCTGTGTGTGTGTGCTGTGCCTGCTCTGGTTATGTAATGTTTGTACACATTGCCACTGCTCTATCTGAAGTGTGCCTCAGGTCACACATGTTGTTTATCCACCTGTCCTTGCATTTCACGAAAGCATGCATTGTCTTTGGTTGTGCTGTACTTCTTCTGGGTGAGCAGTGCTTGCATGCCACCCGAAGGCCGCACAGTGTCACGTGTTTTTACTGCCTCACACGTGATCGAGGGAGGCATGCATTGCCTATGGTCACGCTGTTTGTGTTCCTGTTATACAGGGAAGCTTACACAGTGGATGCTTGTGCGTTGTCTGTTCTACCTGTAATTATGTTTTTCGCATGTGAAATTGCAGCACCTTCTCTGTCTTGGATACCGAATGATGTGTGTGCGTCTCTCTCTCTCTCTCTCTCTCTCTCTCTCTGTCTCTCTCTCTCTCATCCATAGCTTGCTGTACCTCTGGCTACACTGTGCCTGCTCTGTGTACAGATAGCCAGATATGTGTGCTGCATGAAAATATTCCTGTTTTACGTCTTTTCAAGACAAACGCCAACATAATACATTTTTACCGAGATTAGGTGGTAAATAATCAGTGCTTAATTTTAGCCGGAGGTTTCTGGTGCTTGGCACCAGTACTTAATTATCAACATCAGCACTTATGACAGTCCACCATATGGTGGCGCTGTTTGCCTAATTTACAAACGAGAACAACAACAGTTGCTTGATAATTCAATATAGATTAAAAATGAATAACACCTGCCGCTCAAGGCATTCTTATGGCTTTGGGGACTGGAATAGTTTGAATTGTCCGACTTGTAGGAGGGTCCTAGTTGGTAGTTGTGTTGGTACTGTCATAGGCAGTGTTGGCGGGGGCAGTTGCAGAGGCCCCCTGACAAGGGCCCGGGCACTTATTCTTTCTACAAGTTAAGCACTGCGAATAATAGAGTGAGGAAAAACTCCCAACGTAATATACAGCAGAACAAACAAATCCACTGTGATAATTAACATCTCTGGCAACTTACAATCGTCATACTTGGTGCTTTACTTCTTCCAACTCCATCACGCCCATGAGTCCAATACATGCCTGTGATTGTTGAACGTCTTTGAGGGAAGAGGTGGTCTTCAGATGACTAGTAACTCTTGAAGCAACTTGACTTTTTACTGTACCATTATTCTGAGGGTTTTTTCCTGGGGATCATTGAAATTATGTAAAGGTTTGAATATTTGTGGCTTCTGGCTTGAAGAAAGATGTAAGTAGTCTATTAAGAGGGCTTCAGGGCGCCCTGAGGGGTGTAGACTATCCTAAGCGCTTTATGCTTTCTTCTCCAAGTTGAATCTGGGGCATTTTTCAGCTCCACAAACATTACATGGACAGAGAGTGTGTGGGGAGGACGTGATCCCTTGGTGGGAGTCGGCCTATGCCTGGCTGGTGGAACAGGCTGAGCAGGTGCCAGCCTGACTCAGACCTGCAGACGCTAAATATGGCTCTGTGAGCTGCTACAGTCTGGTCATCGGTATGCAACAACAAAGGCAAGTGCCAGGAACAGCAACCTCAGAAAGAGAACACAGCACAGGGGACATGTCATAGGAAAGGGGGGCTCCTAACCCAGGGGTCACTTATCATGGTGGGGCAGAAAACAAGCAGTGGCCACTGCAAACAAAAACTCTAAATCAAGAAACAAGGGGGATTATGTAGTCCAGAAGTGGCACTCACATAAAAAAAATGTGCAATCAAGAACGCATTAATGAGATAAAAATAAAAGCTTTACGATGGGCACGGTGGGACTGGGATTACAAGTACTGTATGAAAACTGAAGGATTGCGAAAACAAGCATGGGAGGTGACGGCGCAGTGTTTGCCAACACCAAACATACGGTGATCCAGGCCATTAACTCAATTGAAAGGACTCGCCCAAATTTGAGAGTTACTGTTACAAGCGAGTAAAACAAGTTGAGCAAAAATCCGAGTCACTGTTGCATACTTAGAGGAGACAATTGAGTCATTGCTTAAGCACACTTGGCTTCTTGGCACTAGAAGCTGGGCCTCTGGGAGGAGTGAGGGAAAAGCTGCTTTGGATTACAGAGAAGGAATGGCAACAATTTTCATGTCACAAGATTAAAAACATCGGAGGCGAACATGACTGCTCAGGATGGCATCTAGTCTATATGTTGACAGCAAGCGGTTGATGGTTTAAGGTACACAGTGTTCATACCCAAGGGGCACTTAGATACCTGTCCCTTGGTTTTATGCCAAAATCTGACTCAATTTGCATGTCCTTTGTAGGTCGAGTGCGCAAGCGCTTTGACCTATTGCGAGTATTGTGGGCTTTTAACCACGCCCACTTCACGCCCATCACTTTCACTCGCTCGTGGGCTTGCCTTTCAAAAACCTTTTGTTATCATTAGTAAATGCTTTACGTTTGTTCCCCCCTTGCGGAGGTTTTGGCACCGCCGTGGATACTGAACCTGTTACATGGATAATTGCATGTTTGCCGATACGTTTGACTGCGAGCGAACTTCTTTTTCCTTTTGTGTGTCTCCTGCTCATGGCAGCCGTGGCGCTTTGAATCAGCTTACTTATGTGAACTGTTTTACTTTTCATTTTCAGTTTATGTGACAAGAAAAGTCCAGTTAGGAATTTGCAACTCTAATATCTCTAACTCGAGCAAAAGGGAGACCCATTGCATTGCAAATGCTTGTTCTCACCATGACTTCTCTGGACTGTAGTTGCTAGGATCTGAGGCATGTTTGATTTCTGATCAATGCCCTTGTCCGTGAGTAGCTACGCCTTTGGGCAGAAACATGTTGATTCATTAAAATATTGAAAGGTCCTAAAAAGGTCCAAAAATACTGTATGTCATTGCCACAGTTTATAGTGCTGTGATAGGAAGGTGAAAATAAAAACACACTACACAAATCTCCCACTCCACATTTTTTTTTATCGACCCTCTGCGATGAAGTACTATATTCAACCCTGAAGACAGCTTCTTAATAATGAGTGATGTGAGAACTACGTAAGGTCAAACTGGTAGAAGCGGACTGTGGACACAGGTCCGCAATTAAGAGTGGACCCGATGATGGCTCCTGCAACCTAAAGTAGGTGACGGTCCAGCAGTCTCTCAAATGAGCTTCGTTCTAAAACATCACTGTCAGTGCCCCTATAGGAATATATCATAACGGAGGCTTCTTCAATTCTGCCACATAGTCCATCATCTGCTATCTAATCTGCAGATTTAAAAAAAAAAAATGTGTTTCTAGTTCAAATAGATCAAAAGTTACTAAAACACAGCAAGATGTGTTGCAGCGCCATGGAAAGCTCTTCACAAAGATTGACTGCCCAACTTTCAGTTGCTTATTGATGTGTTTGGGTTTTAAACTTTTACTAATGAGGTACCCATGCACTGTTAAAATGAGTTAAAGAAACTAGTTAAGTAATATTACAAAACGCTGTTAACCAGCATGAGAGAAGCGCCAGGATTGGAGGGAGCGGTCTCTCTCAGTGCTCTCAAGAGCCCTCGAGGCCTGTGCGTTCTCTAACTCGGCTAAGACAGCTGCGAGGGAGAGGTTTAAAAGGCGCGTGTCTGGTTGACCGTCGCAAGACAGCTGGCCAAAGAGACATGCGTATTTTAAACTTAAGTAAACAGCTCACTGCTACCACTCGGCATCAATTTCCCCGCCCCATCCTTACAGTCGGTTCGGGACGGGTTGGTGAATAATAAAATGGGAATGAACTAACTTTATTACTACTTTAGTTTTTATCTCTGCGGTTTTTCTGGGGGCATTTTTCGTGGAGCAGCGCCCCTCCGCCATAACGGAGGAGCCACTTCTTCAGCTTTGAGATACTCAGCGTGCAAACAGAACAAGAATAGATGTCAGAGCACTCATGATTTCCTAATTAAGAGTTGTTAATGTATCCAGTCTTCTTAGTCAATTAATCACCGACTCATGTTCATCTCCAAGTCCAGAATTTATTCACAATGTTCAAAACTCTCCATAAGTATAACATAGTACAGCCAACACGTGTTTCATCCTATGAGAAATTATTCTCTTAAGGACTTCATCAGGGATTCTGTAATAGATTATCAGAGTATATATAGGGAACCAGTCCCGGAGTCAAATGCACCCCGCAACGTCCCAGTTACAGCGTGCACCCCATTAAAAAAACTGGGCTCAGGTGGGAGAAGAGGACCAGAGGGCTCAGGCGGGAGAACAAGAAGCGTAGGCGGGTGGAGATGAGCCTTCTTAACCACAGGGCACAGGCTGCCTCTGTACCCCTTTCCCCTTAACATGGCACCTCTACCAACATGGGCCCATGCCCACAACTTCAGCTATAGGTTCTGTGGGATTGTGGCTCCGGAAGAGAAAGCCATCTGGTATAACTCAAACTGATAACTTTGTGTGACTGGGGTAGTACATGGTGTGTATGGGGTCTGCCTAGATTTCAGAAAAGTCCCACTGTTCCACCCTAGTGCTTAGTTTGTAAAAACATAAGTGCAGGGCCTGCCGCCGGTTCCCCGAATGCCAACATTGCTAAACACCAGGGCTCCCTAGTAAATCTGCTAAACACTTCAAGAGTTCCCCCTATAATTCAAGATGAGTTTCATCAAATATCTGACCTTATTCAAACAGCAGTATACATATATGTAGGCACATTTGCATGTACTTAAATGAAATGTATAACCACGTTACACACATCAGTAAGTGACAGCCAATGCAATGAGGTTTAAAACATAGTAACGCTGAATATATCTTATATGCACTAAAACCCTTTTTACCTCCTAAGTACCATGTGTGACATCCATCACCATCACCATTAGTGCCTTGTTTATGAAGGAACTTTGTGGACCATCAATTAAAGTATAGAGGGTGAGCGCTGGTACCCACCACCTGCAACCACCGTCAGAAATTAAGCACAGGTCCCACATGAAGTTAGTCCCACAGTACTGAACTAGTTTTGAAGATGTGAGCGCTTTTTTTCTTTTTGTGTACTGATCCAAGGGGCAGATTTTGAGCCCCTAATGCCTCCTGGTGCCACCTTAGCATCATTGTTTTTACGCTGATGTGGCCCAAAGAGCCAAAATCGCTGGGCCAAATCTACAAAGTGGCACAATGCATGCATTGCACCACTTTGTAACCCTTTGCACTATATTATGCCTGCGCCAGGCATAATGTATGCAACGGGGGGGGTTCCCCCGTTAGGAGGGGCCAATAACACAGCACAAAGATATCTAAGGGATTTCTTTGTGTCATTTGTTTGGCACTTTTAACGCCTGATCAGAGCAGGCGTTAAAAGGAGGCGCACTATTGTTTACAATAGGCCTCAGTGGGCTTTATAGGATTAGTGTTCAAATTTTTAACGCAAATCCAGCAAAGCTCCGAACTAGCATCAAAATTTTTGCCGCAAGTTCCCTAACTAGTTCCATGGTGCACCATCTCTTAGAAACAGCGCCCTACGCACTACTGCATTGCGCCCGCTCCAATTACAAGCCGAAGACAATGCTGTAGGCCATTTCCCGCTGGGCCAGTGGGTGAAAACTCTGTTTCCGGCCGCTGACCCAGCGGGAAACTCGTAATGGTGCTGGCAGGGAGGCGACCACACTGGCGGCAACCTACCCATCGGGACTTCAGCGGACTGGCTTTTCCATCCATCGAAGTCATAATGACCCCCAATATGTCTTGCAACAGACAATGCATGCGCTGTCTAGTAGGTAAGACCTAAAAATATTGTTTTGGGTGAATCTCTGTATACAAGATTTTATTTATAATGATGAATTTTTCTTGAAGAAGTACTGGCAATTGTGCATTCTGCCATTTCATACCACTGTACATATAAGTTGTTACCATTGCCCATCTCAGCTCTATCCATGTTATCAATCTTGTAATAATGGCCAAATGTCTCTCCCACTGGAATATTACCCGCTGTTTTAATATAAATGTCAGTAACTCTCCAAAGGAATTGATTCACAACATTGCAGTAAATGAAAAAAACACCGCATGAAGACATCAATCTAAAAATATGGATTTGTAGAGAAATTCTTAAAATAAATGTTAAGAACACATGGGACTAGCTTCAGGGTTTTTTTTTTTAACCAAGCCGCGTGTTTTGTGAATACATTCATTCGCAAAAGATAATTTGTGCATACACAAAATGTGGTGTTTGCTCGCGGCTTTCTTTTTTCACTGCCATGTGTCCTTGGTGTAAAATTTGCGTTAGGAGAATTGGCGAAGGGCACAGAAGGTGTGGATTCGAGCGCGACATGAGGCGTAACTGCAGATCTCACCTACAACCTGGGGCATAGCTGCTTTTGGTGCATCAGTGCCAGAGTAAGGGGGCGCTTGCCCCCCTGGATTTAGGTACAGCCTGGTGTGCAGGCTCACAGTGCAGCGTAACGCTACGGCTGCCTTAGTATTACGCTGCCTAAGCTTGGTTCTCCTTGCAGGAGAAATTTAAAGGGATTTTGGCATTATGCCCCTCCCCTGAAAAATGAGGGCCCTTAGCCCTGAATGGCCCATTGAACCCTGATAATTGCTGTATTTCACTACCCCGACAACATTCAAAGTGGCCATTTTCCTTGTTTGCAGCAGGGCCCATAGCATCCTTTCTACGCCACTGCCCGGCACAGATTATCCGCAGAAAAAGCAGCAATGCAGACAGGGGCCTTTAATGCCCACGGACAATATGAAAATCCTTACTGAACAATTCATGAAATACATAAAAGATGAAGTCCAGATTCCACCCCTAAAATAGGAATGTAAATTTAATTCAAAGCTTTTACATAAGCATGGCCTTTAACACTTGTACATGCCAATAAAGCCCCCTTTTGTTTATTGATGGAGCGTGCTGACGTCAGCAGATCTCATCCCCAGGCCTTGATGGCTCATGGGAGTCAACTTGTAAGGGAGCAGTGGGCGCGTGCTTAGTGGAAACTGCACGTACAGCCTGTGTTCTCCTGCCCTTTCCCTTGCTCGGGCTGAAGCTCCCATTGGGTTGATCGGGATCTGTTGTAAAGGCAGATCGGCTGCATATTTTCGTGAGGCTTTTGCAGCTCACAAACAGCGCTGGCTTTGTGGCAGTGCAAACGTGTCATGATAACTCTTGTGATGAACATTCCTGCTAGAGAGAGAGTCTGAAGTTTTGTCCTCGCCATAAAGTAGCACAGAGGGTTAACACGCCTGCTGCAAAGTACAGATCTGTATTTTATGTGGATAGCTTAGTGGATTAGTAAAGCCAGACTTTGCCAGGGCTTTAAAACAAATGAAATGTATTTGAGAGAGGAGCTATAGAGATGAGGGACACTTATTCCAGGTGGTAGTGAGGGAATTCGAGGAGGAGGTCATGGGAGGAGGCGGGGGGGGGGGTGGGGCCAAAAAAATGAGGTGTCACCATGGCTAAAGTCTGCTCTTCTCACAGATATTTGTGAATCGAGTCAAGTGGGACTGATAGTGCAAGTTGAGCGCAGATTTGAATTTCAACAATTCTGGCTCGTGCTTTCATCTGTCAGGGACTGATGAGCACCACTGAGTTTGAATACTGGCAAAATATATCATTAGGCATGCAAAGACCATTCAGTTTGTAGTGCACACTGCAGACAATGTGCAATTATTAAAAAACACAGTGCAACATGGTGATAACACCCAAAGGTTCAGAAGACAATGGCTGCTAATACCCCCGAGCCTGTGCACCTGGAGTCCCGGCATGTGATTACCGTCCTTTACCTCTCTGCCTCCCCCGTTTGGTCCACTGCTCCTGGGCTCCTATCCAGAGATGTGTTTACAGTCAGCATAGATACAGTTGCCGAGAGGTGTAAAACCGGTTCCCAGGGATCCGCCTACCAACCGTTTTCTGATCCTATTCAGAATGCAGCGGACATGAAGGTGTAGTCAACAAACAGTGGGAGGGTCATTTGCCCCTGTTAATAATATGTTCAGGCCGAAAGGGGCCGTCGGGCAAGGACAAGACTCCGTTACTTGCCGGTAATCTTCATTACTCTGATTCTTCCTTCCTCGTTTCAGGTTTTACATTGCGTTGAAATGAAAATATCCCAGTAGTGGCATTATCCTCTCTCTTATTATATAATACCCAAAAGAGAATGACGTCCTTTCCATTGTTTCATACCTCGATTACACAGTGTGCTAGAACACTGGAATGTGGGGTGCGTCAATGAACACAAGCACACGTCAGAGGGCCTGTAATGTCTGGCATAGGCCTTCCAGTGGTATAACAAAACCCCTGTAGCCCACATGGTACAGGGGTCCCACTCAGCACAGCACCAGGCCTGAGTGAGTCTGGAAGGGGGGGTCCCTCCATGTTCTTTAGAGGGAGGGGCTTCAGTTTCACCACTGAGGTCTTTATTATCAGCATTCCATTGTTCATCTTTTTGTCTGTTTTTTCTCCTTTAGAACATTGTCAGTGGGAGGCATGTTCTAATCGCATTATACCCCTTTTGTCTCTGTTGTATAGGGCACCAAATGTAGATTAAAAAAACAATTCCCTTTACCTTAGTTTGCATCTCTAACAAATACCACCAGCAGGCATTCTAGAATGTTACTTTGTTTGATGCCAGCCTGGGTTTTGAGATGCATTGTGACATCATTCACCTGTGAGCTCTTTAAAGGCATTTTCCCTCATTATAGCCCTCGCCTCTAGCATTGACCTATATCTCCGGTAGTGGGCCTTTCACAGCCCGAGTAGCCCTGGATGGTGACACTTACTGCACTAATACATTGGTTCTTAACAATTTGACGTCTGTGGACACCCACTAGATCATTACTGAATCTCAGGGACCCCCATTGAATCATTATTAGAATCCAGGGATCCCCACTGAGCCATTACTGAAAGCTGTGTACCCTAGTCTAAGCAATTTCAACAATTTAAACCACAAAACTATTCACAAAAATACAGAAACAAGCATTCATCAAACACAGAAATAATGATATATTTGTCTTTATTTATTTAAAAAAAGTTTATATAGCACAAGCATGACCCCAGGGAGTATCAGAGCGCTTTACAAAGAATCAGGAGAAGAGGCAGGTAGTGTAAACAACAGAGTAAACACAAACATTACATGATACTTGATATAATAGCGATGGGCCAGCAAGATAAGAGACACAATCGTAAAAGTTAAGTAATAAGCAGGACTATAGATAATGTGTCAACTAGGTCCAAAGAGAGGAGGTCCTGTGTTCTAGGGCAGAAATGTGTTCATCAAGAGCATTTTAACTTTAATATTGAATGATGCCATTGAGGGGTTCAGTCTGATAGCAGGGGGCAGTGAGTTCCAGATTCTCGGGGCTTTACCGGAGAAGGCTTGGTTGTAAGTTTTCATTTTATGGAATTGCTGTGGTTTCAGCAGCAAGGAGTTGGTACTTCTGGAGGATCTGCAACCACCAGATAGCTCTAGTTTTTGTGCGAGGTATATCGGGGTGTTGAAGTGTAGGGCTTTGTGAGTCAAACAGCCAATTGTTAGCTGAATCCTTGCTTCAGATGGGAGCCAGTTTAGAGATTTCAGATCAGTAGTAATGTTATTGTTTTTTTGATCCAGTGATGAGCCTTGCAGCAGAATTAAGAGAGCCTCTCAGAGGAGCTATAGTAGATCTCGGAAGGCCACAGGGGGTTGCACTTCCACAGTCCAACCCAGAAATCACTAGGGATTGCTCTTTAGGCTTGACGTCATTGAAGGGTAAGAAGGGTTTTATTTTCCTTAGAATGTTCGAATGGAAGTTTGCTCATTTGGGGGCCGCACTGATGTGCTTCTGCATGTTCAAGTTCTAGTCTAGCGTTATTCCTAGTGATCTGGTGGAATCTATATAATGTGGTACGCAGTTAAGAGCTGTTCGTTGCTTCATCCGTTTTTTGATAGAGGGTGACTGTTTAGGAGGGGCGATTACGTGGAATTCCATTTTGGACGTATTTAATTTGAGGTGGTTGTAGGATAGCCAGTTTTTTGCGGAGTAGTGTTGAGGTGGTTCATGTCCTCGAGGGGGGAAACTTTCAGGTACATTTGGGTGTTTTCTGCATACATGTGATAGTGAATGTAGGACAGTTTCAAAATTTCGGTTAACAGCTCCATAAATAGGTTGAAGAGAGTGGGTGAGAGCATGGACCCCTGTAGCACCCCCAATGGAGACAAGTGTGTTATTGAATAGGGACTGATTAACCTTTAATTTTTGAGTTCTGTCATGGAGAAACAAGGTGAACCTGTTGAAAACAGACCCTGAAAGGCCCATCCTATGTTCCAATAAATCGAGTAGGCTGTCATGTTTAACCGAATCGAAGGCTGACGATAGGTCAAGGAGGATTAGAAGGCAAAAATCGTTTTGATCCAGTATTTTTAACACGTCATCCACAATGTGCGTGAGTGCGGATTCAGTGCTGTGGCCATGATGGAAGCTGGATTGGAATTGACTTTACAGTTGGAATTGTTCTATGTCGTTACATAGTTAGACGTCAACACATTTTCCGAGGAGCTTCGCCAGAGTCAGAATGATGGTGATTGGGCGGAAGTTGTTTAGGTCCGCAGGGTCAGCAGTGGATTTCTTTAGAATAGCGGTGACCTGCCCAGACTTTAGGCAGTCAGGGATAGAGCCTTGAAGTAGTGAGGCATTAACTATCTTAGACCAGATAGGGAGTTAATGGGGTTTGATCTCACTAAAGACATTCGATGGCAAGGATCGCTGGAGAGGTTAGAAGATTTTAAAGTTGCAAGAATGTTGAAAATGTCTCTTTAATTGTCTCTTTAATCAAAGGCTTTGAATAGATTCCATGAAGCATTGTTTTTGGCTGTGTGTATAGGGAGGCATAACGGTCTGGGGAGGGGGAGGCTGGTAATAGCCATGATTGTAAGGGGCTTCAAGGAAGAAGATGACGAAATCCTCGCAGTTTGGATGCATTGTAGATCGAGCAAGGGAAGAGTTTGGTTGGTTATTAGATTGAAGTTTGATGAGTTCAAACAGTTCTGAGGTCGATTTCTATCTTGATCAAGCTGGTTTCTGAAGTAAATCACTTTGGAGCTTCTAATGTGTTTGTTCTAGATGTTCCTCAGAGATCTCAGATGCTTGAAGATGCTTGAGGTGCTCGAGGGATGGAAAGGATCTCCAGGATCACTCCACAAGTCTCAGATTGCATCTTTCTGCATTTAGAGTACCATTCTACCATGGTTTGGAGATTTTGGCGAACATTCTTTTTTGCTGTAAGGGCACAATCAAGTCTAAAATGTTCATCATGAACCTGTTGTAGTGATCTGTAAGGTCAGGGACATCTGACATGTCAATTGGAGGAGGCAAGATGTTGTTGCTGAGGGCTGGCAGTTCATTCAAGTTAATGTTAAGCATGTTTCTTTCCCAGTGTTGGGTTTCTTGGATCGAGCCTTATTAGTTCTCCCATTGATGAGGAAGGTGATCCAGTAGTGGTCTGACCAGTCACAAGGGATGACAGATTCAAGTTGAATGGTATTGACCTTAGCAATGACTAGATCAAGGGTTGCTCCTTTGTTGTGTGTAGGACTGTCACAAATTTGGATCATGTTGTGGTCAGCTAGGAAGGTTTTTAAACTGTTAACAACAGGGTCATTCAGATAATTCCAGTAGAAGTTGAAATCGCCAAGAAAGAACTGGGCGCCGTGATGATCCGGGTTAGTAGCAATGGTTTCCATAATTTGTTCTATGAAAGAAAGGTTGTCACTTGATGGGTGGTAGATAACGTGAAGTTTGAAAAGTGACCTGTTCTACATGCAATATCAGTGCACAGGTATTCGCATGAGGATAGAACGGCAATTTGTGACTGTTTCACTGAGGGATTGTTATGGTGCATGCATGCAATACGTCCACCTGGTCTACTAAGTCTAGCTTGTCTAATGATGTCATGGCTAGGAGGGACTAGTAAGACAGATGTAGGTGCAGAGGAGTAAGTTAGCCAAGTTTCAGTCAGTATTAAGAGGTCAGGCTCCTATGCGAGGATGAGGTCAGAGATGTCTGCCGCATGACTAACTGCCGATCTGCAGTTGAGCAGCATGTATTTCAATGGAGACTTGGAGTCAGCTAAGGTAGCTATGGTTGTGGTGACTTGCTTGAGGTTTTATTTGTTTACGACTCTGGAATTGAACCTAGGTTCTCTATAAGGGTCCAAGGAGATGGTTTCAATTTGGCCCAGAGTGTCTGTGTTAACAGAGAGAGAGAGGGATTATAAGAGAGGAGGAGGGAGTGAATAGCCCTCTAAGACAGTGCATCTTTCAAACTAATAGGCCAATTGAGGGCGTTGGGATAGGGTGAAGGTTTTCAGCTTGGTTGAGGGGAGGTTTCAGAGCATGTTGATTGAGGGGTGTGCAGGAAGCCTAGTGCAGTAGTTAGTGGGTTGCATATAGTAGTGATCATTTATCTTGGTGGTCCTGACTTGCCACCCGATGTCCGCCAGCACTTTTGTGATGTGTAATAGGCTTTGCAGGTCAGCTTTAAGTTGTTGAAGATCTAGTGTGGTCGCATCAAGTATGCATTTTAACGAGGTTTGGAGACGGGTTGTTGAGTCATGGAGCAGGGATGTCAAGTCACGCTAAAAGGGTCTAGGAGGATGGGGTGTGCCCAAGATTGTAGTATTGGAGTGCTGCTGGCATTAGAGAACCGATGGAGGTGAGTTCAGGTTGGGAACAGGATTAAGTTGAGGAGAGGAAGTGGAGAGCTTGTACACCGGCTGAGTGGGAGAGCTGGGGTCAAATAGTCAAGTTGCTAGCCTGGTTTTGGGATTCGGTGTTCAGAAGCATCAACAGTTGCGTCATGGGGAGTGTAGTAAGGATACTGGTAGTATCCTGGATAGTGTGTTCAGAGCTCAAGGGTACAGTTGGGGAGATAATATTACTTCAGAAGATTTGTGACTGAGATAGCAGTAGAGGTTTGATGAGCGGGTCACCTAGCTTGGTGATTCATGGGGGGAATATAGATCCAGTGAGTGGAATTGAAGAATTGGAGTTGAGTATGTTAGTCACTGCGGAGGAGCAAGTGGGGGGGAGGGGAGATGCAAATGATAGGGTGAGTGTATGCGAGGGCACTACTCGAGGCTCCTGTGGATTGCCTGAAGAGCAAGGATGTCCTTGGGAGGGGGGGGTATGGTCTTAGTCAGGGTTTTTTTGATGTCGGGGAAAATACAATCAAAAATTTCTAGGTTGAGGTTTGATGACTGGATGAGGATAATTCCATTGTTATAGAGGACATGGTGGATTCTGCTCAGTAAACAGGTGAGAGGCTAGCCAAACGCTTAGACCATGCGGAGTTTTCCTGGATGTGGTGATCCGGAGCAGTGAATATAAAGCTTTCCTCCACTGAACTCTGCATTTCCTATAGAAGATAAGATCATTTGTTATATCTCCTATTTTTAGGCAGAAGTAGGGGTCCGAAATTAGAGTTTCTGGATGAGATTTGAGGAGTGAGTGTTTAAGGTTCTTGGATGCGTTTTTCATTAGATTAGAAGGGTACCTAATTATAAAACCATCACGGCTGATGGCTCCAGGTTAGTGGCAATTGAACTTAGTGAGATATAATCCATGTCTGAACGTGAGATAACAGAGGAAGAATTAACTTCACAATTATGAAATAAAAATCAAGTAGGTAAGTTAAATGAGATGGTTGGAGCTTTTCTAAAGTGAACTGAGGCCACCCATGGTTCATACTATATTCTGTTTGATGCACTTGCACTGTTACACAAATCAGTCTGAGGATGGCCACTTAATTTTTAGCCTCCAATTTTACAATCTTTCACATTTACAAAATGTTTACATGTTCTAATTTGTATTTGCTTCTTTAACAATATACACTTTATTAAGCTGTTAACGTTATTTAACTTTCTTAGCTGTTGAGGACCCCCCTGAATTGGCCTTGCGTTCGTCCAGGGGTCCGGGGACCACAGGCTAAGAACCGCTGCTCTAATTGATGGAATAGGTGCTCTTCGGGTCTAATTCTGCTAGGTCAGCTTGTCCACCGCACTGATTTCCAATCAATTTTTCCAAGTGTCGCAAAATGCATCAATTACACTCAAAAGCTATAACCAGTCATCACAATATGAAACCAGAGCTTTACAAAGATGAACAGTTTTCCTCTGTTACACTTCCTCCCTGTTCTTATGAATGCTATGATTACCATCCACCATTCGCAAATAAAATTTGCATGTGGGTTTTCCCCTTTAACTTCTGGACCTATAGTCTCCTTCGATGTTGTTTCAATAAAAAAAATCACCAACCTCAATCCATGTTCAAAGTCATGCCGAAAGATAGCTGATGTGACAATGGCCCATCCTATTTAACCAGCAACTCCTACTTGGGAAGAGAGTATGTACCAAGTGCATATGGAGAGGGGATACAAGTTGAGTAACAATCAGAATGGACACACACTTCACTCTTATATTTAGAAAGGAGCACTCCCTACATATTGAAACAGAGTTTTCAAACCCCCATCCTATTTCACAGCTCAGTTCTGTTAAATAAAAATACCAGATAATAGAGTTCAGAATAGACTTCAGGAGACATACCAGCTCAACATTCACATTAATACTAATGTCCAGATTGATAGCACCTAACCACATGAGACAACTCTTGCCCTATAAACCACCACCATCAAGCCCACCTGCTCAAGATCCTGGATATTCACAAGATCTGTGGAAGGAAAATGATCATTGATTTACTCAGATAAGTCAGACATGCATGAAAGGCGACCAAACATCATCTTCTTTACTCATCAAAACAGAAGAGAAAACTCAACACAAAGTCACAGAAGACAAGCAAAAATAATCCGGCGAATCCTGGAGAAGAAACAGCTGCCAATGCAGTCGAAAGCCACCTGTCCATGCCATCCACATGGCCATCCACACTCCTCAGAACTAGAGGAGAAACCAGCAGAGAGTAATAATGTCAGACAGCATGAGGTCCTTGGCACAAGTCCTAAACTATCACAAAATGCTGCCATGTTTCCATGTGATAGGTACAACTATTTTGAGAAGGGGAATGCCATGCTCAGATGACCTACTGATGTTGTTTACATTCCTGTCTCAACCCAGATGGCATTCTGAAACTGCTTGTGAAGAGGAAATATAAGAAACCTATATTTCAGACTGAGGGAGCAAGATGCCCTATAGGGGCGGCCCCTTCGCAATGGCGGAGGAACGTCGCTAAGAGCCAGTAGATGAAAAATAAAATGATAGTTTACTATTGTTTTATCTTTCATCTGTTGGCTCAGTCAGCAGCGCAGGAGGGGGGTGGGGCTGGGCCACGGCGGGGGGGGGGGGGGAGAGTGAAGTGCACTAAGTCCCATATTTATACTTTTTTTGCGCTGCACTTTAGTCACTTTTTGACGCAAAATTAGCACAAACTTACAAAATACAGCTGTATTTTGTAAGTTTGCACCGATTTTGCGTCAAAAAGGGACGCAAATTTTGCACTAAAAAAGTATAAACATGGGCCTAAGTGCGCATGTGTGGTTCGCCGGGCCGTCTTAGGATGGTCAATACCACATGCGCACTTAGGTTTCTCCAAGCCGGCTTTGTTGAACAGCCGGACTGGACAAACTGCACAGACCCCACTGCACTGTCTGAGCGGCAGTCCGAGCCACTCAGACCAAACCTGATGCTGCTCTCAGGTTGCTGCTGATGTGCTAGCTCTCAGGAAAGTAATAAATAACTCAGCTAAAATTACCTCATTTTTCAGTTGTCACTCTGAATCCTGTGCCAATCTCTTGCCATCTCAACACTCCACGGTAGTATGCTATTAAGGTGTACGTCCGGAAATGCTACCCCGAGTGATTGCCAGTGGTTAGGCTGTTTGCAAGCATTCACCCAATCACTTTTTGTGTGAGGGATTGTATTGTATTTGTGGCATTTCTAGACCTCATTAAACCAGGTGGCATCAATGCCCTGGAAACCGGAGAAGAAACAGGGCAACCAGTGGCAGAACAATAAAAACAAACCCACTGTGAAGCAGCCCCACAAAAAAAACCTAATATGCAAAAAGCCATGTTTTAAGTTGCTCGCAGAATAGTAGACAGAACAGTAGGTGCGAGATAAGGCTACAGATATGTTCAGGAAAGGAGTTCCGCAGCCTAGCAACTGCTACTGTAAAAGCTCGTTCTCCTCACTTGGCTTTCTTGCAGCGTCGTACTATTACCTTCTAGTGTCCCGTTGATCTCAGAGGACTTCTTGGCATGTACCAGTTCAAAGTTGTCCTAACATAGCTCAATCCCTGAGAATAGAGAGCTTTATCCGTCAAGTAGAGTGCTTTAAAAGACACTAGTTTCTTTATTGGCAGCCAATCAAGGTGTCTCAGACCATCTGTAATCGAGGATCGTTTGGGTAATCCCAGGACTAAGTATGCGGTCGCATTCTGAATGATTTGAAGCTTGTTTAACGAGAGCTGTTTGATATTTAAATACAGGGCATTGAAGTAGTCTAGTTGACATGTAATGAGAGCTAAGACTACAGGTACACTAAGCTCTTTCGGCAGAAGGGGCAGTATTTTCTTTAATACCTTAATCATCCAAAAACAACAACTAACTGTCCTATTAACCTTGGTGACAAAGGTCAGGGAGTTGTCAATCATCACTCCCAGGTTTTGGGCCGCCGCTATTGGGACAGGTAGAGTACCAGAATTATCTGGACACCAACGTTCCATCCAAATTGAGCTGCCCATTCCAAACACCACAATCTTGGTTTTCTTCTCATTGATTTTTATCCAGTTCTCCCTCATTCACCTGCCGACTTCCTGCATACAAGCCGGAAACAAACTTGTCAGCTGCCTCTTTGCAGTCATCAGAGGTGGAGACGATGATACGGGTATCATCTGCATAGGACGACACCTGGAAACCAAAAGTTCTTACCAGCTTTACGGGGGGCAGCATACAAGCTAAATAAAGTCAGGCTGAGGGACAACCCTTGGGGAACTCCACCGGGAAGCTAAAAGGGGGCTGCTCTAAAATCACCACAACTCACTGAGATCGATCTATCACACAAGAAGGACTCCAGAAACATCAGGGCCACATCCTTCAGCCCAGACTGCAGCAGCCTTTGCACCATCAGAGATGGAGAAATGGCGTCAAAGGCTGCGGACAGGTCTAGCAAAACCAGGATACCTGCATCTACCTGATCCACTTGCCTGCAAATAAAATCTATAGTGGCAATAAGTGCCGACTCGGTGCTTTGGTTCTTCTTGAACCCATTCTGCGAAGGGTCCAGGAGTTCTTGATGATCAAGGAGGAAATTGGCTTATTCCTGGTTTACATGATTCTCCAAGATCTTTGCAGGAGCATGCCGCAAAGAGATCGGACATAGATTTTTCAGATTGCTGGAGTCCCCCTCTGGTTTCTCTTTCAGAGGGATAACAGCTGCATGTGGGTACACCCCATTCTTCAGGACCTGAGAAAAGATCTGCTCAATGGCCTCAGCCATGAGGCCCGGAGCCAGCTGCAGGACCCTAGGGGGACATGGGTCATTGGATGACCCCAAGGTAATACCTGCTACCCGGGTCTTAATCTTATGTGCAGGCAGCGGGAAGAATCTGGTAAGACAAATGGGGGGAAGTTCTGCTAAGGTTACCCTACCTTCGCCATGGCGTGACTGGGTCCCAGAAATGCTGGGATTATTAGTGAAAGCCGGGAACTCCTCGTGGAGCTTCAAAATGTTTTATTTAAATAACTTGCCTACTTTATTACAAAAGGCTTCTGAGTTCTCAACTTCCTAGTACATCAAAGGAGACGTAAAGGAGCGTACTATAGTGAAAAGTTATTTCGGAGATTAATGGCTGATCTGATATTCAGGGCAAAATATCCTCCTTTAGCTTCTTTATTTGCCCTTTTATTTTTCAAGACAATCTCTGTAAATTTATTTTTCTCTACCGGCGCAAGGGACAATTTCCATTTCCGTACCTGCCGTCTTCAATGCCATTGGAGCTCCTTGAGCTCTTCTGAAAACCAAGGGGCAGATGGTTTCTTCCTGCCTTTGAGCAGTGTATCAGTGGTGGTAGTTTTGTTGTGCAGTTGCTAGTTGTGTGTGGAATCAATGGGGGTGTGATATTGTAGTGGTGGTCTCAGTGGTAGTGGTATTGTATTGTGATAGTTGTGTTGGTGGTGGTGGTGATACTGGTGGTGGGCTAGGGAATTGTGGTATTGGAATTGTGGTGATGGTATCAGTGGTTTCCACTTTGGTGGTATTGATCAGATTAGTAATGGTGGTATGTTGTAGGTGGTATTGTTGGAGGCGTTAATGGTTGTGGTATTTTTGTTGTGGTATTGGGGTGGTTGTAGTATAGATGTCATATGGTGTTGGTGATCATGTGATATTGTTGTTATTTGTGCTGGTAGTGGTGATTTTGGTGGTGGTTGTGCTAGTGGTGGTATAAGTGGTGTTGGTGTCATATTGATGTTGGCACTGTGTATGTCGGATTTAACACAGCTGTGGTATTACTGGTGCTGATGGTACTGGTGTTGATATTGGTGTTTCAGGCTGCTTCATTGTGTCCATATTTTAACATTTGAACATTTATTGTACACCTACTAACTGCTTTTTTTTGTAGGTTGCCGGACCTCACTGATGCCAATCAGTTGTGTGAAACAAAAAGCCATGTTAGCGCCAGGATAGAAAAGAAATCATGACTAAGATATTAAAACAAGCATTTGCAATGCAATGGGTCTCGCATTTGCTCGACTTAGAGCTATTAGCGTTGTAAAGACCTAACCGGACTTTTCTTGCCATATAAATTGAAAATGAACAGTAAAACAATTTCACGTAAGCAATTTAAAGCGCCTTGGCATGGGCATGAAATGGGAAGGAGAGACACAAAAGGAAACAGAAGTTTGCTTGCAGTCAAACCTATCGGCAGTTATGTAATTATCCATGTATGAGGGTCGAAGTCATGCAAAGCGCTTGTTTACTGCCCAACGAGATCACGCTGCGTATGAAGTAAACAGAAAAAGTAGTCCAGAGTTCAGGCAGAAAACATGGAGCCTCGTATGTTTTCAGTAGTGAGCCGGTGCGCTCCAGGAGGGCTAAACACCGGAAAAGGCATGATGTATGCATGCCTTTCACAAAGCGAATTGTAAAAGCAAGCCCACGAACCAATGAAATTGATGGGCGTGTGGTAGGCCTGGTTAAAATCCCACAGAGGGATTCCAAGAGACTAAAGCTCTTGCGCACTTGACCCTAAAAATACCCTCTGCAGTTAAAAAAGACTGTTCAATATATATACAATGTATGTATGAGATAAATAGTTGAATATGGCAAACAATGTGATGGTTGAGTGTACATTTGAGATACAAAATAGCCCCTTTTGCATTGCATGGAAGCGCTCCAGGGAATGAGGAACGATACACCAACCATCCAATAGCAGGACAGTGAGAGAGTGAGATCTAACTAGAAATATTCCTCAGTGTTAATATATGGTTTGATTGAGAATGTCTCAAGGCAGTGACTGAAAGAGGTGGATCCAAATATGTGTATGGTTGAAGGGGGCTGACCGAAAGCCCACTCTGTGTAAATTGTAAGCAATAGGTCTGCACCACAATTCCACTGGCAACCCAGACCTAAAAACACCTCTAGCATTCAGGGCCATGTGCAGCTATGGCCAGGGTAAGCGTAGAAACGCTGAGCCAGTCCTGATGTCTGCGCTTACCCTATAATCACAGCCATGTGCAGCGACAGGACGGGAAGGAAGCAGAGAAGAGGGCGCCTGAGTGCTTTGATCCTCCCATGCTTCAGGCCGCTTAATCCCATCTCCCCCTCCTGCTTCACCACAGGATAACCAGAGACAGACCAGTCAACCCCCTCATTAATGTTCCCCTGCTGCCATGCTAGCCTCAAATCTATTTTATTCACTTATTTTACTCTGACCTTTGTTATATTTCCTCTGAGATTTCCAGGAAATAGATATATTTCTAGCATCATCAAGGATTTCCTCTCTACTAAGATGTATTAGTCTGAATTCCTCTCCCTCACCCCCAGGGTCAGCACTGCTTATAAAAATAGACTGTGGGCATGTTTTTGATGGAAATCAGAAGCACCTCAAGATAAATATTTAACTTAAAACCATTTCTAGGCAAATAGTTTCTTGCTCTGACTGTGAGAAGGATCTTTCTGTGTAGTAATTAAGAGGGCGGCACAGGGGGTCATTTCAGCCCCCTACAATGACAGAACAGAATTTGATCTGGGTGTACAAGGCCTTCAATCGTACAAAATCCAGATGGCGAATATCCTCCCGCTTCCGCTTACTGGGCAATGTGGGGGTATCATCTCCAGATTTAGTGGCAATACACCAACCAGAGGCCTCAAACACAGTGGGATACAAACATTCTCCAATAAACAGTCCTTGTGCTTAAATCCGGTGAATTGGATGTGAAAGGTTGCCATTGATTTTACCTTCCTCATTATGCTGCTGGTGGGGTTAGGCCTTTGGACTAGGCTTGGTGTAACCTGATGAGTTCCTAGCTAGCACCCCCACCTCTCACCCAGGGGCTTCATTACTCTAGCACAGCCCATCATGGAGTTCCCACAATTTACAGATCTGGAACATACACAATATAGATGTACCGTACACTTTGACATCACTCACGCAAGGAAAGACAAGGACTAGGAAACATGATATAACACACCAATCTTCACATGTCTGGACCTATCACAGTCACAGGGAATAAACATATCTTCTAGAGCAACCACCATCTCATCTCTTTAAGTTTTAAGTTTCCCCAAACCAAATGCCACCACAAAATTGATGTCAATCACCTACTGACAATGGAACAAACTCAACCTCTCAGAATTTGATTCTTGTCTCTCACCATCTCACCAAGGATAACCAGCTACACAATTGGCTCTTCAAAACGTTCAACAAACTCATCCTTCTCAAAAACATTTACATACCATAAACAAGAACATTCATTGACTTTGTATCAATGATGGAATAAAGAAAAAAGCAATTAATTCACAAATTGCTGCACTCAATGGAGAACATTGCAGCATGTGCCAAACCAAATACCCATCCAGACACTCAACATAATCTACCATCAAAAAACAACAAAAACTTTTCTACAGAACTATGATCTCCAGTACCAAGTGCCCTACACGGGAATTCCACAGGATCCACAGAATATATAACCCAGAGTGAACAATCGCAAACACCTCAGACTCTCATAACTCCTGGAACTCTATTGCAGACTACTTTGTCGCCAAAAGTGAAATACTAAACTCTGATCCTTCTAACAAGACACCAGGCTTCCAGACCTCCAAGTCCAAAACAAAGAGGACTATGTTCACCAACAGACGTCTGACATTTGCTTCTTTAAAGCAACTCCCAGCCTCGGAATTCTTTGATCTTGTCATGGCTACTAGACCTACAGATTCACCCTTAGCCCCTGCCTTCAAAAAAACTTATAGAACCCCCTCCTATATATCGACACCACAACCACACTGATAGCCGTCATCAACTACTCCCTTGCACCAGGTACCTTCCCCTCAAACTTCAAAATATCTTACCTTCGATCACTCAAACAGAAGAACGGTTTCAGCCCAGGAGAGCCATCTCGTTGCTGACTAATCGTGAATTGCCTGTTTCTTACTTGCAGGAGCAGTGTTCATTGAGATATAAGACTGGCTATAAGCAAAAACAACCACTGTCAGGTCAGCAAACTGGCTTGTTCTTTAAAGAGGCACAGAATCCATTCTGGTTTCCACTGGGGAATGATATCAAGTTCACCCGGTCACAAACGTCAGTGCACTCCTTCAACTAGACATGTTGTAAGCATTTTACAAAGTTCCTCACCACTAGCTTCTAAAGGGACTTGACTGGTGGGCCTCATCCCTCTCCAACAGATTTAGCATCATCTCACCTTCACAATTCACATCATCGAGACAGCCATACCTCATGAATCAATCTTTGCAACTTTCCTGTTCAATGTCTGTTTTAGCTCACTACTGGATGCCATCATATCCTTCGATATGACAAGCTACACCTACACCGATGGCACTAAGATCCTTGTAAAACTAGAAAATCCGACTGATCCTGGGAGATCACAATTAAATCACTGCCTCTAAGCTGTCGAACAGCGGACCCTGCCTAGTTACCTTCAATTTAACTCATCCAAACACATGTCCTGAGATTAAACAAACAACCAGCAAGAACATTGAAATACATGAGACACCTGGGAGTGATCATGGATTACAGCCTATCCCTGTGAGCTAAGAAGCGCCTTATATATCATATATACCACAAGACAAATTTTCCCTCATTTAGGATTTCCATGGAAGCTCCAGACAACCACCTCCCTTCTATTACATCTTGATTATGAAAATTACCTCTACAGACGATCTCACTGTAAGTACTTTGATGGTTACAATGAATCCAGAATGCCGTGGCTAGAATACCGCTACACATTCACATAGAAGCACTTCATTGGCTTCCAACATTAGATACCCATCATTCGAGACTATATAGATTACCCACAGGGCCGTTAATGTCAAAGACCCAGCTTTCATCAAAAACATAGACACAAGATGGAGCACTATGCTCCATGATGGTACCAGAGGTGACCATCCATGCCATATCAGGACATATCAGTGGGACCGCCTTCTTTAAAACAAGCAGTAAAGTCTGAACTCTGTTATGGAGAAAAGAAGAATCATTGAAACCCACTTGGAATTAAAGAATGCTGTGAGAAATTCTATTTCTCAAAAAGATACCACAATGAATGGACCTAATCAGCTCCCATGGTAAGGATGGAGAAACAGTGATGTCTTAAGTAGACCTGGGTAGAGTTTGCGGAGTCCTGCTATGTGTAACTCCGCGAAGTGCTGCGCTAAGCGGTATTTCACGAGTGGTGGAGTTTGGGCAAGGCGTGCTGTTCGCACTGATTTTCAGCGCTGGGGTTTCTTCTGTGCTGTAAAATCAGAGCGAACGGCACCACGCGGAGCGCCAGAGAGCACTAACTTCTTTTTTGCTGCTCGAGTAGATTTTCTACTTGAGCAGCAGCTTCCTCAACGCGAGCGGCAGCTTTCTCATTGCGAGCAGTCACGGCCTACCTCTCGCGTTCAGAAATCTTGCTTGCACTCGCCAACTTAGCGATTTCTCTCGCTCGTGCTCACAAACTTAACGTTGACAAGCGAGAGAAAAAACTGCGCTCCGCATCCCTTTGCAGAGTTTTTCAGAACTCCGCGTGGAGTGCGGAGTGCGGAAAACTCTGCAAAGTCCGCCGGCAGAGCGGAATTCTTCGCCCACCCCTAGTCTGAAGCTGGTTCTGGCTGGATCCTGCTGGTTATATCTTATGCACTAGTACCCCTGAGAGCCCCAGGGATCTTCAAGTGGTGTTTCGTCTCCTGATGTCACCACATGACCATAGAACCACCATCATGAAGTCCTGCTAGTCATTCAACCACACCACCCATCATCCATTCTCTAAATCTGTCTATGCTCTGAAATGTACTTGGACAAGCATTGTCAACCACCAGCATTAAGTGTAATGGCTGTACCACTTATGTTACATTATCCAAATCTTTTATCACCTACTTAAATTGAAATGTACACTTGATTTGTTCATGTTATGTATGAACAGCACTACAATTGGACTTGTAATTGAGCGTGTATCCACTAATCCAATAAAATGCTTACATAATCGATGTACTGAGTGGATATATTTTTGAGTGCCTCATATAACTCCCACCACCAAAGAGTAGCATGTCCATCCTTCCTCCGAACATGCTTCGGCACCTGGTCAGTGATACAAGACACTATTTACATGTAGATTTGATGCAATAGAATATGTCTTAGAAGATCCGCACAGAGCTAATTTACACCAAAGCTATTTAATTGGCCTACATCAAGAGAAGAGTCTGCTCGGCCCGGGAAGTGGACTAGTGTCCACCTAGCAGAACTAACAGAATGGCAAAGGAACTGAACAAACTCATCTTCACAAAACAAACCCAACAACACCTGTGAAGTCACTGAAAATACAAGAACTTTCTGTGGTGGGCGTCCAGACTCCAGAAGTGCTACAGTGCCATATAAAGTGTACATGTGTACTTTATAACTGCTGATACCATAGCACACCCAACAGAGACCAACAATGTCTCTTGTTAGACATGGTTGATGGTGGGAAACAAGTCTCTTTTTCTAAAGTTCAGTTGCTCTTTCTCAGAAGCAAGATGTCCAGCTGGAAGCCAAGGAGGAAGTGAACCCTCTGAGGGTGGGCATCCTCTAGGATGGACTTCTGGGTAGGGATCACAGGGTTCTGTTGCCACTTATAGTGCTGGAGCCCACAGTAGACACCAAGACACAACATGCAAGTGTTCTCTGCTCAAGGACTAGGCTTGTGCACTCCAGTTCCCCTTTTATTGAATCAGTGACAACACACTGTGTCATCACGGTGGGTGGGTGGGTGCATGCATGCGTTTCACAGTGCCCGGTGGCATACTATATCCTACTCAGCTTGGTATAAGAGATCATAAAGATCTTCAATGATAATAATTAAAGTATTGATTGGTCTACCACAAATGGGCCCGATTTAGACTTGATTGCATGGAGTAAAGGCAGTCAAGAGTTCACCCACCGGCCCTGTAGTAAACTCTCTGGATTTGTATGAGCCAACGTCATGGCCAACATACAAAGCCATTTAAAAGTTTGGTACGCATCCATCACTGCTGAAGGACACCTACACCCAACCCTTAAAATAGTTTTCTTTTCTAAAAACAAACTCCTAAAGTGGGAGTTGGTTGTTATAAAAGAAAGATACTAATGGCTCTGACAACACAGGAGTTTTCTCCCATGGTGTGGGAATCAGTTTTTTTATTTTTCCTGTCCCTCATCACCAACATATTCCAGGCAGTGACTGACAGTGAAAATAAGTCATCTGACTGTCCGCTGAAAAGAAGATGGACCGTCGGATGGCTTACCTCGGATGAAACATACTCCTGAGTCCGTTGGAGGCCAGTTTATGTCGACGGAGTACATTTTTACTAATTAGTGTAAACCCGGTGGTTTGCTTGACTCTCGATCGGGCCGGCGGACCAAAACTTTGACCGATAGGGTTCTCTGCTGCGACTGCAAGGAGTACCCTGTTTGCCAAACTCTAATTCAGACCCATAGTCTTTCATTTGTTGTGAATGTTGAGGATGAGGTTTCAGGGTATTCCCAGACCCTTCTTTTCTGTATGGGCTTCCTGAGTGATCTAATGGTGTCTCAGATGTGCTAGATGTCTCAGATGTCGTGGCTGTGGGCATCTCTGGCTGTGAAACTCCTCAGAAGTGATTTCCCCTCTTCCCATTCTAGATCATCGCCTGCAGTCCAACGGGAATCACGCCACTACATTGGGTTTCTATCCCTATTCGAGCTCTCTGCTCTGTGGGTATATGCCGTAAGAAGTGCTGATGCTCGCGGGTAGCATTTACCAATGTCCCTTTGATATCAGTCACTGACCATAGGCCACGTTCAAGGTGAGTTTGGATTTTCCTCCTGGGTGTCTGTCTGAGAGAAGGCCCCAATGCCACTTGATTTCTCTCTTCAGTTTTGATTGAAAAGGTCATTGTACTTATGCCTCCTCAGGTGACTGGATCTGAAGTCTAAAGTTTGGTGCCCCAAGTGAGGAGCCACGGGAATAGTGTTTTTTATGGCCCTTCCAAACACTATTGATACAGGGGAGCTGCGTCTGGAGCAACGAGGTTGCTCCTGTACCCTAAGAAACAGTCACAAATTGTCCAGTCCAAGTTCTATCTTTCCTCCATACCAACTCAAAGCACTTTATAGCACTTTATTCAGTGTCCTCATAAAGCTCTCGACTTCCCCACCCACCTGAGGCCATTGTGGCATGATCTTCTGACGTTCCCACCCCTGCTGTAAGACACTCTTGAAACGCAGTGCCCTGGAAGGAGGACCATTGTCTGTTTTAAGGACTGCCGGTGGTCCATAGCCTGCCAAGACCTCTTGCAGCTAGATCCTCCTGTGTTCAAACGCGGTGGATGGGACTATCTTCACTACTGGATATTTTGAACAGGCGTTCATGACAAGTGCTGGGTATTTATCACCTGATAGTGTGCCATGGTCTGTGCTGATTATACCCTTCCATAATGACTTGGCCTGCCCTGACTCCTGTATCTGTCGCTTCACAAAGCTGACATATCTATGGACTGCTTCTTCAAGCACCCACTAGAGTGAACCCCACTTTTTCTCGGGGTCTAGCTTTTGTCTCCTCATGCCCTGATAGCCTTGATGTGCCAGTTGAATCATATGGTCTTGTAGACCCAGGGAACTACAATATTGTCGAACTAATCCACCCTCCTCGGTGCTGGCTGTATTACGAGCCTATCCCACAACTGTGGTGGTCAGCACCGTGTCGGTGGCTTTCAGGGTGCCGACTGCAAGGTATTCCATGCATCTCTTCTAGCAGCACTCGCTTCTCGTTGCAGGCAGACTTCCTGACTTGTTGCTATCTTCCACTGACATTGCCCTCAGTCGTGCACCATTTTTTTCCACCATGAATATGTATTGTTTAGAGTGAACAGACAACTCAATCACCCGGTTGTCATATGCTGGCGGATGGTGTGACAGTCTACAGACCTGGGTTGTCCGCCCCAGGTCTGTATCTAAATGAAGAATGATATTTGTATAATTGTGCACACTTTCCAGTCCTTGGAGGATATGTTTGGTCATGCCTTGAAGTAACAATGCAAGAGGTCTGTCATCTGTGACTTCTTTATATTTTGGTCCAAACACATGAACATGGATACACTGCCAGGTAATCAGTAATGTCACCTTCTGGATCTGTAAATAGTTGTTTTACGTATCTTTTGGGTCCCGGCCAGTGCTTAATTTGTAAATAAAAAGGTACCGGTGCCCAAAGCTCTCCTCTGAAACACGCAGCTGCTGCAATTAAATGTGTGAACACAGAAAACTGAGGCTGCGTAATCCTGAATCCACCTCGGGCCTCTTCAATCCATATAAAGCCACTCCCTTCCCCTTCAGCTCACTCTTGCAGCTTTCTGCTTTCTCCCATTGTGACGCTTTTTCGTTTTTTACCTTCCTCCGTCTTTCCCATATGTGTGTTTGCTCGCAGCAAATGCTTGAGGCAGAAGAATAAGTCCTGGCCCTCACAAATAGGTGCTGGTGCTCAGCACCGGAAACAACAAGCACAAATTAAGCACTGGTCCTGGCTTACGAATGCCACCACGTCCACCTGGTCTTTTGAATGTTCTTGCTGGAGTTTAGCACCTAAACCCACAGGACTGGAATCAACTACAAGCTCTGCTTAGGGTTTCGGATAAAAATATCTCATTGTGGTCTCGCTTGGGATAGCCACTTTCGTTCCCCTTCAAGCTTTGTTGTCATTTTCAGACCACCACCATGTTGCGTCTGACTTGGTAAGGTTAATTAGCGTGCCATTCAGCGTGCCCAAATCTGGTATGAATTTGCTACAGTAAATGGCCATTGTGAGAAAGTAGCCTCTTTCTAGCCTTGTTACCCCCACTTTTAGCCTGTTTGTGAGTGTATGTCAGGGTGTTTTCACTGTCTCACTGGGATCCTGCTAGCCAGGGCCCAGTGCTCATAGTGAAAACCCTATGTTTTCAGTATGTTTGTTATGTCTCACTGGGACCCTGCTAGCCAGGACCCCAGTGCTCATAAGTTTGTGACCTATATGTATGTGTTCCCTGTGTGGTGCCTAACTGTCTCACTGAGGCTCTGCTAACCAGAACCTCAGTGGTTATGCTCTCTCTTTACAAATTGTCACTAACAGGCTAGTGACCAATTTCACCAATTCACATTGGCATACTGGAACACCCTTATAATTCCCTAGTATATGGTACTAAGGTACCCAGGGTATTGGGGTTCCAGGAGATCCCTATGGGCTGCAGCATTTCTTTTGACACCCATAGGGAGCTCTGACAATTCTTACACAGGCCTGCCACTGCAGCCTGAGTGAAATAACGTCCACGTTATTTCACAGCCATTTACCACTGCACTTAAGTAACTTATAAGTCACCTATATGTCTAACCTTTACCTGGTAAAGGTTGGGTGCTAAGTTACTTAGTGTGTGGGCACCCTGGAACTAGCCAAGGTGCCCCCACATCGTTCAGGGCAAATTCCCCGGACTTTGTGAGTGCGGGGACACCATTACACGCGTGCACTATACATAGGTCACTACCTATGTATAGCGTCACAATGGTAACTCCGAACATGGCCATGTAACATGTCTAAGATCATGGAATTGTCACCCCAATGCCATTCTGGCATTGGGGTGACAATTCCATGATCCCTGAGTCTCTAGCACAGACCTGGGTACTGCCAAACTGCCTTTCCCGGGGTTTCACTGCAGCTGCTGCTGCTGCCAACCCCTCAGACAGGTTTCTGCCCTCCTGGGGTCCAGCCAGGCTTGGCCCAGGAAGGCAGAACAAAAGACTTCCTCAGAGAGAGGGTGTTACACCCTCTCCCTTTGGAAAAAGGTGTCAGGGCTGGGGAGGAGTAGCCTCCCCCAGCCTCTGGAAATGCTTTGATGGGCACAGATGGTGCCCATCTCTGCATAAGCCAGTCTACACCGGTTCAGGGATCCCCCAGCCCTGCTCTGGCGTAAAACTGGACAAAGGAAAGGGGAGTGACCCCTCCCCTGACCTGCACCTCCCAGGGGAGGTGCCCAGAGCTTCTCCAGTGTGCTCCAGACCTCTGCCATCTTGGAAACAGAGGTGCTGCTGGCACACTGGACTGCTCTGAGTGGCCAGTGCCAGCAGGTGACGTCAGAGACTCCTTCTGATAGGCTCTTACCTGTGTTGCTAGCCTATCCTCCTTCCTAGGTAGCCAAACCTCCTTTTCTGGCTATTTAGGGTCTCTGCTTTGGGGAATTCTTTAGATAACGAATGCAAGAGCTCATCAGAGTTCCTCTGCATCTCTCTCTTCACCTTCTGCCACGGAATCGACTGCTGACTGCTCAGGAAGCCTGCAAAACCGCAACAAAGTAGCAAAGACGACTACTGCAACCTTGTATCGCTGATCCTGACGCCTTCTCGACTGTTTTCCTGGTGGTGCATGCTGTGGGGGTAGTCTGCCTCCTCTCTGCACTAGAAGCTCCAAAGAAATCTCCCGTGGGTCGACGGAATCTTCCCCCTGCAACCGCAGGCACCAAAAGACTGCATCACCGGTCCTCTGGGTCCCCTATCAGCACAACGAGCGTGGTCCCTGGAACTCAGCAAATCTGTCCAAGTGACTCCCACAGTCCAGTGACTCTTCAGTCCAAGTTTGGTGGAGGTAAGTCCTTGCCTCCCCACGCTAGACTGCATTGCTGGGTACTGCGTGATTTGCAGCTGCTCCGGCTCCTGTGCACTCTTCCAGGATTTCCTTTGTGCACAGCCAAGCCTGGGTCCCCTACACTCTAACCTGCAGTGCACAACCTCCTGAGTTGTCCTCGGTCATCGTGGGATCTTCTTTTGTGACTTCGGGTGAGCTCTGGTTCACTCTTCTTCGTAGTGCCTGTTCTGGCACTTCTGCGGGTGCTGCCTGCTTCTGAGAGGGCTCCTTGTCTTGCTGGGTGCCCCCTCTGTCTCCTCACGCAATTGGCGACATCCTGGTCCCTCCTGGGCCACAGCCGCATCCAAAAACCCTAACCGTGACCCTTGCAGCTAGCAAGGCTTGTTTGCGGTCTTTCTGCGTGGGAACACCTCTGCAAGCTTCTTCACGACGTGGGACATCCATCCTCTAAAGGGAAGTTCCTAGTCCTCTTCGTTCTTGCAGAATCCACAGCTTCTACCATCCGGTGGCAGCTTCTTTGCATTCCCAGCTGGCATTGCCTGGGCATCTGCCCAATCTCGACTTTGTCGCGACACTTGGACTTGGTCCCCTTGTTCCACAGGTACTCACATCCGGAAATCCACCTTTGTTGCATTGCTGGTGTTGGTCTTCCTTGCAGAATTCTCCTATCACGACTTCTGTGCTCTTTGGGGAACATAGGTGCACTTTACACCTACTTTTCAGGGTCTTGGGGTGGGCTATTTTTCTAACCCTCACTGTTTTCTTACAGTCCCAGCGACCCTCTACAAGCTCACATAGGTCTGGGGTCCATTCGTGGTTCGCATTCCACTTTTGGAGTATATGGTTTGTGTTGCCCCTATACCTATGTGCTCCTATTGCAATCTACTGTAACTTTACATTGCTTGCATTACTTCCTTTTGCTATTACTGCATATTTTTGGTATTGTGTACATATATCTTGTGTATATTTGCTATCCTCATACTGAGGGTACTCACTGAAATACTTTTGGCATATTGTCATAAAAATAAAGTACCTTTATTTTTAGTATATCTGTGTATTGTGTTTTCTTATGATGTTGTGCATATGACACTAGTGGTACTGTAGGAGCTTCACTCGTCTCCTAGTTCAGCCTAAGCTGCTCTGCTAAGCTACCCTTTTCTATCAGCCTAAGCTGCTAGACACCTCTTCTACACTAATAAGGGATACCTGGACCTGGTGCAGAGTGTAAGTACCCCTTGGTACTACAAACCAGGCCAGCCTCCTACAGCCATGCCTAAAAAACTGCACATATCTGTTATGCTTCGGGGAAGAGGTCCATTGCGAACATCTTCTACTTTTTCTCAGCTCCAATAACACCTTGATTGTAAAGCAGACACCCAAAGATGTGGTATTTCATAACTCGCATTGTCTTTGTGCAGTGTGTAGCCTGTCAAGAGAAATTCGTGGTCGTGCTCTCAATTGTCTGTGGTGTTTGGATACGTTTGTGCAAAGATTAGTAAATCTTCACTTTTTATTAATCATGACACTGTCTAGTCCAGGTAGTGCGACTCGCATAGCTTTATGAGACACTACTGCAAGTGATGGCACCCCAAAACTAAGGGCCTGATTTAGAACTCGGTGGATGGGTTACTTCGTCACAACAGTGACGGATATCCCATATGCCTAAATCTAAATCCCATAGCAAATAATGGGATTTAGATTTCAGCGGATGGGATATTCATCACTGTTGTGAGGGAGTAACCCATCCACTGAGTTAAAAATCAGGCCTTTAGTTTTGTATATCATCAACCCCACTTCTGTTAAAAATGTTTTGTTATATCTTCTTGACCCATCAACTAGTATCATGTGATAGCCAGAGTTTAAGTCCAGTCTAGAAAACCAATAAGCGCCATTAACAGCTGCCAAGATTTGACCCATGCTAGGAGTGATGTGGCCTTCTCCTTAATGGCGAGACTGGGCAGCCTATTAACAGACCGCATCTGGATGTTTAGTTCTATAGCTTCTATCATGGGTGAAACCGGCTGCGTGGGCCCCATGACTTTCTTGATGACTTACATGTCCACCAACCTTTTGAGTTCTTCATCCACTTGCAGCCTGACATGGAACGGGATCCAACTGTGCATTAACGCAACCAAATTTACAGACTTGATGATGTGCAACACCATGAGTTTGTCTTTCAGGCACTCGAGCCAGCAAAACAGTGGCTATATTCTTGTAACATCTGCTCCACTTCCCAGGTGTTTACACTGGAAGTTGGGGTGCATCGAGTGCCAGACCTGTCCCAGCTTCATGGTCACTTTGGTAGGTGTGCTGGCAGCTAAGGAGGTTTCAAACTAAGATGGTGGCTCCATTGATACTCTCCTGTATCGAAGATGTCTTAAGGTAACAGGGTCTTGTACAAACCCTCCTGGATATTGGGGGACAGGAGAGGGAACAAGAGCCAACACAATCACTCCTGAACCTGAAGGGACGCATGATCCTGGAGATGCCCTCCTGGACATGGAGGGGGGGGGCTGCTGAGGATAAGAGATTGTGGAGAGGTCCTCCTGGACATGGGGAACACCTGAGACTAACAGAGCCTGGAGGAGCCCTCCTAGACATGGATGGACAACTGAGGATAATGGAGCCTGGACAATATTCCTTGGACATGGAAGGACAGCTGAGGGTAAGAGAGTCTGGGAGACCTCATGGGCATAGAGGGACAGATGAGGGACACAGAGCCCGGAGATGGCCTTGTGGACATAAGGAACAGCAGAGGCCAATGGAACCTTGAGAACTCTTCCTGGACTTGGAGAGACGGCTGATGGTAAGAGAGCCCGGACAAGAACTCGTGGACATGGGGGCGACAGCTGAGGGTAACATAGCTTGAAGAACTCCTCCTGGACATGGGAGATTAATTAGGGGAACATAACCTGTAGAAGCCTTGCTGGAAATGGGGGGACAGCTGAGAGTAACAGAGCCTGGAGAAGCCCCCATGGACGGGGGTGGGAGCAGGTGAGGGTTGCATAGCCTGGAGAAGTTCTCCCAGACATGTTTGAATCTGGTTTCCAGAGGGTGGGGCTGCTCTTGCTCTGTGGGCTGCAGACTGAGGTACAAGAAGGCAAGGGGGAAGTACTGAGTGTGGCCTCTTGGAAGTACTCGCTTCAACGCAAAGTTCCTCTTAATCTCTGCGTCTACTGCCAGAAAAATCCCAGAGAGAGTCTTGTTGTACAAAACAATAATTTTGGTGGACTGGTGGGAACTGTTGATACCTTCTTTTGACCTGAAGATTAATAAATGTAATGTAACGTAACATGAATTTGTAGAGTGCAAAACTTGTCAACCATGACGGCATCCAGGTGATCAGCAGATGCAGGTTCTGCAAGTAGGATGAGTTGAAAAGCCAGGTTTTCAGTTTCTTGTGCAAATCTATAAATTATGCAGCTGTCCTGATGTGGTGCAGGAGGTCTTTCCAGGACTTGGCTGCCAGGTAGGAGATAGCCCTAGCTCATGTCTTGCTTCTATGGATTCTGCGGGGGGTCGAGGGCCAGGGATGATGAGCAGAGGTTCCTGGTTGGATGGTGAAAGTAAAGACGGTGGTTGAGGCGGGTGGGACCCCGGTTGTGAAGTGCTTTGTAGGCGTGGGTGAGAAACTTGAACTGGGAGCGCTTCTGAATGGGGAGCCAGTCTAGGTTTCTGAGGCGAGGTGAAAGGTGAGCTCCCATACTGACTAACTTCTATCAGGGACACTCCGCCATCTTCTGTGTGGAAACACTGACTACATGGGCACGGTGTCGCACTATGCTATAAATGAACACTTTCCTAATGAGCTTGCCCTGTGAAGGGTCGACATCCCCCAGGTTACCTTATGGGCTACCAGCAACCCATGAAGAGTCTTTCCTTTAAAAAAAACCCTGGCGCAGAAGGTTCAGGTGGCAAGAAAGCCCTTTATCCGTGGATGCTTTTGCCCAGTGCTTAATTTGTAAATAAAAACGTGCCGGTGCTCAAACCCTTCCTCTTAAACACGCGGCTGCTGCGGAATACGGAGGCAGCGTAATCCCAACGCCATCTCTGGCCTCCTCAATACATGTAAAGCCACTCCCTTCCCCTTCAGCTCACTCTTGCAGCTTTCTGCTTTCTCCCTTTGTGACGCTTTTTCGTTTTTCTCTTCCTCGTCTTTCCCATATGTGTCTTTTGCTCGTAGCAAATGCTTGAGGCAGAAGAATAAGCGCCGGCCCTCTAAAATAAGTGCCAGTGCTCAGCACCGGAAACAACAAGCACAAATTAAGCACTGCTTGTGCCCCATTCATTGGAGAACGATGGTCTCCACGGCACATTCCACCCTGAGAAATGTGGAAAGAGAAGCTAGGGGAGAGAAAAGGTGTGTGAGAGAGAGAGATGGAAAAAGAAAGGCGAGGCAGGTTAGGTATAGACGACGAAGTAGCGAAAGCCAGGACCCACAAGGAGCGAGAGACAGGCAGTGAAAGATTGAGAGAGGGTAGAAGGGGTGATAAAGAAAGAGAGAGATGCGAGAAAGAAGAAAAGAGTGTAGTTGAAGGAAGGAGGGCGAAAGAGAGGGAGAGACCGGTCCTGGTAGGAGAAAGGGGGGAGAGGAGTATAGACAAGCAGAGGCCTATAGAGAGGGCCGCGTCAAGCAGGTGACCAGCATGGGTGTCTCCTTTGGACGGGATGCAAATGCCCTCTACGTCAATCAAGGGTTGCCATGGCAGGCAAATGGATGCTAGTGTAGTTCTCACGGTAACTAGGCAACTGTACATGATGAACACAGGGGAAGACATTGTAGTATACAGAAGTCGTCACATACCCCGCCCCCTCACACTCTTGCAGCTGTCTCTGCCAGTGACGTCACCTTGTCCCTCAACCTACATGTGTCCACTTGTGCCAAGAGGCGTCACAGACAGTGCCCACATCTGCGTCTAAAGCTTTACCTCGGCTGATAAATATCCCATGGGTTTTCTCTTTAAAATGCACAGTTGTACCATCTAATAAAGCCACAAAATGACAGTTAACGGCATGTGGCTGAAAAAAAAGTGTACTGTCGCTGTGGCTAGGTCTGGAACAAAATTGCTGAAAAGGCCAACGAATAATTGTTGCATGTCGTTCTGTGCAATTATCTGAGCTGCTGAAATGTTTATGAGTTCTATTCCTGGCGCTGCTAAGAGCTTTGGGTGTGACCTTGGGCGAGACACATACCGCCTATTACTCCGATGACTCAGCACTTTGAGGGGAGTGACAACGGAGTAAGCTCCTTTCAGCGGGCACCGTGCTGTCAGTGCTGGTACCCCGATGAAAACATTAATGCCCCGATGGGAAAGGCTGAACCCTCAGTCTGATCCAAGCTGACAGCTGGCGTCTGCGCCTGGCCTCGGATTCAGCCGATTTCCGCTGTACTCCACAACTCCTTTACTATTTCTACCCCCACCCCCATTTCGTACCTCATTTGAGGGTGAAGTGTCAGCACTGAAGTGCCGTAGGCAGATGCCCAGGGCCCTAGTTTAAGGAAGGAGATGACCCCACCCCAATCTGGCCGCTGTTTGAATTTTGTAATACCGCAATAATCAAGGTTCAGTGGGTGCCTCTGGGCTCCGGTGCCACTGCACCTGCTGCACCGATGGAAGCGGCGCCCCTGCTGCTCTGCACAAGAGGATCACGTTTCACTCAAAATAGCTTCCTCGCTGTTAAAAAAAACACTACTTAGCGTGACTCGGTAGAAGCTGAACCTCATTCCTGCCAAGCCACAATTTCCAAAAGTGGACAGTAACATTCTGTGAAAGCTACACAAGTGCCCCGAGTTTGTGAGCTCTCAGCAAACCACACAACACCGACAAAACTTTGTGCCAAGCAAAATCAGGAGGAAATCGTAGTTGCAAATAACAGATTTTGGATTTGCAGTCTTCCAAACAAGGAAAAAAAGCATTTAGCGCGTCAGCACCCATCCCAAAGTCCTAAACTGAGGATTGTGCGGTAACTGCACCCTCGCTGATCCACCCACAATACCACAAACTGCTGCTGAGCAACTACCCACCACATTAGTGCCCGAGTTAGGATTACCCCAAAGCGTGCTGTGTTGTATCTCCTCGCACTGAGGCCGTTTCACTCTTACCTATTGTGCTTAATTTGTAAAAAAAAAAAAAAAACGTAAGTGCCAGGGCCCTCGAAAGGAAGCGACTGCAGCCTGCATCACCCATTACCCCTGCCAGTGCTGCCCATGACAGCACCCACACAACTATTAACTATCACACTCCTAATAGTGTGACGTCAGATTACCAGCCCCAAGCGCTATAAGAATGGTTCAGGCAGCGGGCATTAGTCATTTTCATGTATATTGAATTAATAAACATCTGTTGTTGTCTTCATCCCTAATAGACAGACAGCACCACCATGTGGCAGACTGTCATAAGTGCCAAGTTTGACAATTAAGTGAAACGACTGGCTCAAATTAAGCACTGTTTACAGGGTACCAAGCAACCATGTCCCATTGATATAATCTTGCACTCTTACATTTCCGTAGTGCTAGCTTGATGCTGTGCAAGTTTGGTACACAGATACTGGAGTTCGAGAAGCTCCTCTGTCAGCAGGTCCAGTATCTCTCCACTCTGTGGTCCGCTTGCAGTGTGATGCTGGGATTCA
The DNA here is from genome assembly GCF_031143425.1 of Pleurodeles waltl. Taxonomy (NCBI): domain Eukaryota; kingdom Metazoa; phylum Chordata; class Amphibia; order Caudata; family Salamandridae; genus Pleurodeles; species Pleurodeles waltl. Next base: position 24,369,566 of record NC_090450.1, read on the forward strand.
GGTGGGCACTTCTCACCATTGGACAGCAGCATTACTGAAAAGAAGCTTTCATTGTGGTCCTCAATATCGGTGATCAAGTGCCAAATTGTACTGTTGGACCTTCATGTGAATCCAATCACTTTGCTGAAGGTTGTGACAGGCTTCAGCGATGCTGGTGGGCAACACAGCTTCCACCTGAGAGCAGAAGCTACTGAGACAGCAAATCAGTTGTTTGCAATAGTCTAGTATCACATCAACAGACATATACAAATCAAGCATAGATGGAGACATCAGAGGAGTGGACAGGACAATCATTGAACTGCCCCTGATTATGTCTTTTGGGCTCAACTTAGTCTTTTGATTTCGCATGGCTCTCATCAAGATCATGGCTGACAGTAAGGCATCAGGTCATTTAATTCCTGTTTCTCCATATTGCTTAAATATGTCATTTTCAGCATTCTATTTATTCTTTCTACTTGCCCTGAGGAGTTAGGGTGATAAGAAGAGAGCAAAGGTTGTTTAATCCTTAAGGCTTTGCACAGTTCCTGAGCTACAGATGAAACAAATTGAGTTGCTTTGTCATTTCAGTCTTAAATGGGATTCCAAACCTGCAAACAACGTCTCAGATCACTCTTATGGCAACAGTAATAGCATCAGCTCGGGCACAGTGTCAGGGCTCCATGAATCCGGAATACATACTGTCCCAAACTAGTACAAAAACATATTAGAAAAATCAAGCTATTTGAATTAAATTGATTTGAACATCAAGGAAAGATCCACAGGAGGAGGATGGGCACACTGAGTAATCTGTGTGATTTCACAAATATTTAAAAGGGTTCAACCAAATGTCTGCAGCATGGATCCTACCATCTCAAGTGACCTGTGTAATACCATGATTAAAACAGGCTAGACTGGATAGCAATGACCTAGGGGGAACAATTTTATCACACTTGCTGTGCCACAACCCATCAGGGTGTCTATGAAACACATACCTTGACCAGCCTTGTTATGCTCCGGCACTAGCCCTTGTATTGTTGTGAAGATGGAGGTGTAGCTTCCATTGGGGCAGCGGATGCCGTGGCACCTGGGCCCAGAGGTCTGAGGGCCCACCAAATCCTGAAAAGTTCTGAATTTAACAAATCAAACTGGAGCCAGAGGGCCCATTTCATTCTTTGAACTAGGGCCAGTGGGTGAGATCCTGAAAGGGTGGGCATGGCAAGTTCAGCAGCATGAGATACATACACGTCAGACTTGAATTGCGAGATGTGGGAACGGACCTTTAGCTGCTCTGATCAATCAATCAATTTGTAAAGCGCACTACTCACCCGTTAGGGTCTCAAGGCGCTGAAGGGGGGGAAAGGGGCTGCTAGTGCTCGAATAGCCAGGTCTTGAGGAGTTTCCTGAAGGTCAGGAGGTCCTGGGTCTGTCGTAGGTGAACTGGGAGGGAGTTCCACATCTTGGCAGCGATTTGGGAAAAGGATCTGCCGCCAGCTGTGGTCCGATGGATGCGAGGGACGGTGGCGAGGGAGAGGTTGGTGGATCGTAGCTGATGGGTGGGGGTGTGGAAGGTAAGTCGCTCGTTGAGGTAGGCAGGGCCGGCGTTGTGGAGAGCTTTGTGAGCATGGACCAGGAGCTTGAACGTGATCCTCTTGTTGACGGGAAACCAGTGTAGGTCTCGGAGGTGAGCTGTGATGTGGTCGCGGCGAGGGATGTTGAGGATGAGGCGTGCAGAGGCATTCTGTATTCGTTGCAGTTTCTTCTGGAGCTTGGCCATTGTGCCTGCGTAGGGCGCGTTGCCATAGTCCAGTCTGCTGCTGATGAGGGGAAGCAAAATAATGACAGCAAAATAATTACCCCTTGATACTTTACCTTGGTTAGATTGAGAAATAGCACATTTATAAATCATCCAACCTGAGAGCTGAAGAACAATAAGCAATGAGTATAACATAGGATGCATTCTTAGAGGAGTAATTGTAGAAGTGAGAAAACCCTGTTTTAACTACTGGAGTCCAAAGTCTTGAGTGAGTTTGATAATGAAGATGATTACACTTTTTTGTGTAGTTGCTATGCAAGCACGTGTATGAAAAATTAGTTCATCAATGAGCACAATGCACAAATAATTGACTCTCAACCACTGCATGCGGGGTGCTCACAGCATATCTTTTGTCAGACCTCCTTCAGGAGCCACAGGGCAGACAGGGTAACTGGGCCCCAAATGTGGTGGCCGAGGACGTTTGATCCTGGTGTCCTTGGGTCCATCTTGCTACGGATATGCACCTGGGCCAAGTGGAACCATTTCTGCAGTTGACTCAGGGCAGCAAGGCAAGTGGTCAGAGTCTTTTCACAGGAGGAGTGTGGGAGGAAAGAGCTCAGAACTGAGCAGGCAACCACCAGACACAACCACGTAATGTCCAGCTCAGTGCTTATCTTCTGTGAATTTTTTTTTTTACCAAACAGCACAATCACATACTACCCAATATGGTGAGAGCATAATACAGGGTTGTAATCAGTTGAATCTACCAGTGAAGATCTAGGCCACCCTTCTCCTTAGCACCTCTCTCCTACGTGCTATCATCGAGTGTCTGCCTGTACGATTCTCAATGCTGTAAGGCATAGGTAAGGATTAGGTGCAGGTGCGGATAACTCAAAACAGTCTCACGCGTTAGCAGAGCGACCTGGTTCATTGTCTTTTGCAATCATCGGTTAAAAAGTCTTAAGCAGCACAGCAGTCTCGCCTGCAATCCTTATAGCCCTGCCTTTACCTGCTATTGGTTGTGTTGCAGTTCTTGCTTTATAGTGGGCGCAGAATGAGCTCCTACATTTATAACAATAGTCCTTTCTTCGCAGACCCACAGTCTGGCTAGGGTTTGGGTTTGAAGAGCAGACCCAGTGGGCAGGTTTGTGCACTCACACCTAGCGGTGGCCCTCATGGCTAGCTGAACACTGGCGATGAGACATCACTGCTGCAATAATGACTCTGTGACCGTCGCGGCCTCCAGCCTGATCGTGGCTTCTAGCACTGGCAGATATGAGAATTTCAGTTTCTCCACAAGCTGCGGCGGTACCAATATCTCAAGCCCGTGACAGACTGACGGGCGAGACAGGAATCTTTTCTCTAGTGCACACGTAATACAATTCACTCACGAACTGAACTGAACAGAGACCGGGGAGCATTTTCTTGGCAGTCATTTCTTGCTCATTGACTTTCTTCATCATCTTGTTCTGGGTGCCCAGCATGCCAGGAACACACTGGGTTTCTCCTCCACCAGGAAGGCTTCCTGGCTCTTTAGGCCGATCCTCATCTCTTTCAGCAGAATTGTAGACTTCAGATGATGTCCCCTCACCTCTGGGAGACTGACTGTCAGGGAGACACTAGCCCTGGTTACACAGCAACTCTTCAGGTACTCCGCAGACCACTCACTTCCTCGGTCAAGGCAATCTTCAGACTGAAACAAACTGCGTTGGTTGGAATGCCACTTCTATACATATTTGATGGATAGAGAATGTGGATTCCATCAACTTAGGTTTCAGAACTGGTTTGGGCTGGCAAACTTTCAAATGTCATTTTCAGGCTGCTCTCCAGACACAGCCTTTGTGCGAAGTGATGTTTCTCACAGCATGTAGCAATGGGCTGACTCCAAGCAGGCGTATCCAACACAGAGGCACAATAAAGTTTGAGATAAATACATCTGGCCGTCATTAGCCTTCTTGATGCAATCACCAGTCACAGAAAAAGGGAAGGCCCTGTCTACAAACTTCATCATCTTAAACAACAGAAACCGCAGTCCCACCACTCCCCATACCATGTACCAAATGGCAGTGCTCAGGACGCACTGATCAGTAGTCCTTTACTAAGAAGGCCCTAATTGAATTGTTGAAGATAGCCATCTCTCCAACCTCCTGAATTCAGTGTCTGGATCTCCGCACTTCAGCGAAAGGATTGGAGGCAATTCTGTTGCACTGTCTGGGAAAGTTATCCTCAGTTACCCATCTTCTGGCATGCTAAATCCGGGGGTCCAAAATTGATCTCACTTACTCCAGTATGCACACTCACACAACACACACAGTCCTTTCATACCTATACTATACTGTACATGTACTGCACACGGACACACACTCAACATTCACACAGAAGGTCAGCCAAGGTTCTGGGCTTCATTTCAGAGCAAATCTTTAAACACATGTTATCTGTAGACTGCACTCACACTGACAGAAAATAGGTCTTGGTTATGTTGGAGATTAAAAGATACAGTATTCTGCCATCACTGCTTAATGTGATATATGCACGGCATGGACTGCCTTCTATGAAAGCACTCCCCTCCAGGTCAAAGGACAGTCCTTCACCTCACATTGTCAGGGACAGGGCTACGCCTCTGCACACATGCTAGATCAACATGACACCAGGGCCAAAATAAAAGTCAGGATACCAGTTTCATCTGCAGTCGGTGTAGGAAAGTACCATCTTGCCCCATATTTCACTGTATATATGTTGTTTTAGTATATGTGTCACTGGGACCCTGCCAGCCAGGGCCCCAGTGCTCATAAGTGTGCCCTGTATATGTTCCCTGTGTGATGACTAACTGTCTCACTGAGGCTCTGCTAACCAGAACCTCAGTGGTTATGCTCTCTCTGCTTTCCAAATTGTCAGTAACAGGCTAGTGACCAATTTTACCAATTCACATTGGCATACTGGAACACCCTTATAATTCCCTAGTATATGGTACTGAGGTACCCAGGGTATTGGGGTTCCAGGAGATCCCTATGGGCTGCAGCATTTCTTTTGCCACCCATAGGGAGCTCTGATAATTCTTACACAGGCCTGCCACTGCAGCCTGAGTGAAATAACGTCCACGTTATTTCACAGCCATTTACCACTGCACTTAAGTAACTTATAAGTCACCTATATGTCTAACCTTTACCTGGTAAAGGTTGGGTGCTAAGTTACTTAGTGTGTGGGCACCCTGGCACTAGCCAAGGTGCCTCCACATCGTTCAGGGCAAATTCCCCGGACTTTGTGAGTGCGGGGACACCATTACACACGTGCACTGTACATAGGTCACTACCTATGTACAGCGTCACAATGGTAACTCCGAACATGGCCATGTAACATGTCTAAGATCATGGAATTGTCACCCCAATGCCATTCTGGCATTGGGGAGACAATTCCATGATCCCAAGAGTCTCTAGCACAGACCCGGGTACTGCCAAACTACCTTTCCTGGGGTTTCACTGCAGCTGCTGCCAACCCCTCAGACAGGTTTCTGCCCTCCTGGGGTCCAGCCCGGCTTGGCCCAGGAAGGCAGAACAAAGGACTTCCTCAGAGAGAGGGTGTTACACCCTCTCCCTTTGGAAAAAGGTGTCAGGGCTGGGGAGGAGTAGCCTCCCCCAGCCTCTGGAAATGCTTTGAGGGGCACAGATGGTGCCCATCTCTGCATAAGCCAGTCTACACCGGTTCAGGGATCCCCCAGCCCTGCTCTGGAGCGAACCTGGACAAAGGACCACTCCCAGGGGAGGTGCCCAGAGCTCCTCCAGTGTGCTCCAGACCTCTGCCATCTTGGAAACAGAGGTGCTGCTGGCACACTGGACTGCTCTGAGTGGCCAGTGCCAGCAGGTGACGTCAGAGACTCCTCCTGATAGGCTCTTACCTGTGTTGCTAGTCTATCCTCCTTCCTAGGTAGCCAAACCTCCTTTTCTGGCTATTTAGGTTCTCTGCTTTGGGGAATTCTTTGGATAACGAATGCAAGAGCTCATCAGAGTTCCTCGGCATCTCTCTCTTCACCTTCTGCCAAAGGATCGACTGCTCAGGACGCCTGCAAAACCGCAACAAAGTAGCAAAGACAACTACTGCAACCTTGTTTCGTTGATCCTGCTGCCTTCTCGACTGTTTTCCTGGTGGTGCATGCTCTGGGGATAGCCTGCCTCCTCTCTGCACTAGGAGCTCTGAAGAAATCTCCTGTGGGTCGACGGAATCTTCCCCCTGCAACCGCAGGCAACAAAAGACTGCATCACCGGTCCTCTGGGTCCCCTCTCAGCACGACGAGCGTGGTCCCTGGAACTCAGCAACTCGGTCCAAGTGACTCCCACAGTCCAGTGACTCTTCCGTCCAAGTTTGGTGGAGGTAAGTCCTTGCCTCCCCATGCTAGACTGCATTGCTGGGTACCGCGTGATTTGCAGCTGCTACGGCTCCTATGCACTCTTCCAGGATTTCCTTCGTGCACAGCCAAGCCTGGGTCCCAGACACTCTAACCTGCAGTGCACAACCTCCTGAGTTGTCCTCCGGCGTCGTGGGACTCCCCTTTGTGTCTTCGGGTGAGCTCCGGTTCACTCCTCTTCCAACTGCCTGTTCCGGTACTTCTGCAGGTGCTACCTGCTTCTGTGAGGGCTCCCTGACTTGCTGGGCGCCCCCTCTGTCTCCTCATCCAAGTGGCGACATCCTGGTCCCTCCTGGGCCACAGCAGCATCCAAAACCCCTACCGCAACCCTTGCAGCTAGCAAGGCTTGTTTGCAGTCTTTCTGATTGGGGACCCCTTTGCAAGTTTCTTCACCACGTGGGGCATCCATCCTCCAAAGGGGAAGTTTCTAGCCCTCTTCGTTCTTGCAGAATCCACAGCTTCTACCATCCGGTGGCAGCTTCTTTGCCCCCTCAACTGGCATTTCCTGTGCATCTGCCCAATCTCGACTTTGTTGCGACTCTTGGACTTGGTCCCCTTGTTCCACAGGTACTCTCGTCCGGAAATCCACTTTGGTTGCTTTGCTGGTGTTGGTCTTCCTTGCAGAATTCCCCTATCACGACTTCTGTGCTCTCTGGGGAATATAGGTGCACTTTACACCTACTTTTCAGGGTCTTGGGGTGGGCTATTTTTCTAACCCTCACTGTTTTCTTACAGTCCCAGCGACCCTCTACAAGCTCACATAGGTCTGGGGTCCATTCGTGGTTCGCATTCCACTTTTGGAGTATATGGTTTGTGTTGCCCCTATACCTATGTGCTCCTATTGCAATCTACTGTAACTTTACATTGCTTGCATTACTTCCTTTTGCTATTACTGCATATTTTTGGTATTGTGTACATATATCTTGTGTATATTTGGCATCCTCATACTGAGGGTACTCACTGAGATACTTTTGGCATATTGTCATAAAAATAAAGTACCTTTATTTTTAGTATATCTGTGTATTGTGTTTTCTTATGATATTGTGCATATGACACCAGCGGTATAGTAGGAGCTTTGCATGTCTCCTAGTTCAGCCTAAGCTGCTCTGCTATAGCTACCTTCTATCAGCCTAAGCTGCTAGAAACACCTCTCCTACACTAATAAGGGATAACTGGACCTGGTACAGAGTGTAAGTACCCCTTGGTACCCACTACAAGCCAGGCCAGCCTCCTACATTGGTTGTGCAGCGGTGGGATAAGTACTTGCCACTACTTACCACTTTGTCATTTTGTACTTTTCATAAGAGAAAAATATACAAAACAAGTTCAGTGTATGTACACCTAACCAAAAGGTTTTGCTTTTCTTCTCTTACTCTATTTGCTAAGTGCTGAAAAGTACCTCTAAAACTTTCAAAAAGTTTCTAAAAAGTTGAAAAAGTTTTTTTTTTCTGTTTCCTTAAAAAGTCCTGAAACTTTTTCTTTCTTTTTTTCTGTCCCTAAACCTTTTCTATCATGTCTGGCACAGGTCCTACTCTTGATCTGGTCAGCACAGCTTATGACCACCTTAGCTGGAAAGGTTTGAGGAGTCTCTGCATTGATAGAGGTTTAGGGGTAGGGAAGAATCCCTCTATAGAATTGTTATCTAACATGCTCAGTGAGAATGATAAGGCCTTAGCTGGCACATCAGTTGAGAAGTTAGGAGATGGTTCACACTCTGACTCTGGGGCACCCCCAGTAAGAATGTTAGAGGGTATCCTTCCCAACCTGCCCCTTAGCAGACCACCTAGCATAACTGGTACTAATGTGAGCTCTCATCACAGTAGGGATGTCATTCCTGCAGGCCAGGTTGTTAGGGTGCCAACTGTTAGGGAAAGGTCTCCCTCTGTTCACTCACATCATTCTTCTGTGTCTAAGCATGCCCCACCCACCCACCCTGATGACAGAATGTTAGAAAGGGAGCTCAATAGATTGAGAGTGGAAGAGTCCAGGCTGAAGCTTAAACAGCAACAGCTGGCTCTAGACAGGGAATCTTTAGACTTAGAAAAAGAAAGACAGAGGTTGGGGTTTGGACCCCATGGTGGCAGCAGCAGTATTCCAGATAGTAATCCTGTAAAAGAGCATGATTCTAGGAATCTGCATAAGATAGTTCCCCCTTACAAGGAGGGGGATGACATTAACAAGTGGTTTGCTGCACTTGAGAGGGCCTGTGTTGTACAAGGAGTCCCTCAAAGGCAGTGGGCTGCTATCCTATGGCTATCTTTCAGTGGAAAGGGTAGGGATAGGCTCCTTACTGTGAAGGAAAGTGATGCCAATAATTTTACAGTTTTGAAGAATGCACTCTTGGATGGATTTGGCTTAACCACTGAACAATACAGGATTAAGTTCAGAGAAACCAGAAAATAGTCCTCACAAGACTGGGTAGACTTTGTTGACTATTCAGTGAAGGCCTTGGAGGGGTGGTTACATGGCAGTAAAGTTTCTGACTATGAAAGCCTGTACAATCTAATCCTGAGAGAGCATATTCTGAATAGCTGTGTGTCTGATTTGTTACACCAATATCTAGTGGACTCAGATCTGACCTCTCCCCAAGAATTGGGAAAGAAGGCAGACAAATGGGTCAGAACAAGAGTGAACAGAAAAGTTCATACAGGGGGTGACAAGGATGGCAAGAAGAAGGATGGTAAGTCTTCAGACAAGGGTGGGGACAAATCTAAAAATGAGTCTTCATCAGGCCCACAAAAACACTCTGGTGGGGGTGGTGGGTCCAGATCCTCTTCTAATCAAGTAAAGAAACCATGGTGCTATTTATGTAAAGTAAAAGGACATTGGACAACTGATGCCAGTTGTCCAAAGAAAAGCACCAAGCCTCCCACTACCACAACCCCTACTACCACACCTAGTGCCCCTAGTAATAGCAGTGGTGGTGGGAGCAAACCTACTAATAGCCAAACCAAGGGAGTAGCTGGGCTCACTTTTGGTAATTTAGTTGGGGTTGGTCTTGTTAGGGAGACCACAGAGGCTGTGCTAGTCTCTGAAGGTGCCATTGATTTGGCCACCTTGGTTGCTTGTCCCCTTAATATGGATAAGTACAAGCAACTTCCCCTAATAAATGGTGTTGAGGTTCAGGCCTACAGGGACACAGGTGCCAGTGTTACCATGGTAATAGAGAAACTGGTACACCCTGAACAACACCTACTTGGTCACCAGTACCAAGTGACAGACGCTCATAACAACACTCTTAGCCACCCCATGGCTGTTGTGAATCTCAACTGGTGGGGGGGGGGAGGGGTTTACTGGTCCAAAGAAAGTTGTGGTTGCCTCAGATTTACCTGTAGACTGTCTACTAGGGAATGATTTAGAGACATCAGCTTGGGCAGAAGTGGAGTTGGAGGCTCATGCAGCAATACTGGGCATTCCTGGGCATATTTTTGCTTTAACCAGGGCTCAGGCCAAAAAGCAAAAAGGACAGGGTGACTTGGATCCTGGAACAATGGACCAAGTGCTCCATAAAGCTAGGGCTAGTAAGGGTAAATCCCTACCCACTATCCCTCCCTCTACAGATGATTCAACTTCTGAGGAAGAAGAATTTCCCCCCTGTGCAGAACCTTCACCAGAGGAGCTGGAAGCAGACACTGCTGAGCTTTTGGGTGGAGGGGGCCTGCCAGGGAGGAGCTGAGTGTGGCACAGCAAACCTGTCCCACATTAGGGGGTCTCAGACAGCAAGCTGTCAAACAGCAAAATGGGGATGTCAGTGACTCACATAGAGTTTACTGGGAGGACAACCTCTTGTATACAGAGGCAAGGAACCCTAAACCTGGAGCACCCAGGAGATTGGTGATTCCCCTGCAATACAGAGAGTTCCTCCTAACTCTAGCCTACGACATTCCCTTGGCTGGACATTTAGGGCAAATGAAAACATGGGAAAGGCTTGTCCACCTGTTTCATTGGCCTAGAATGTCAGAGGACACAAAATATTTTTGTAAGTCCTGTGTCACCTGTCAAGCCAGTGGCAAGACTGGTGGCACCCCAAAGGCTCCCCTTATTCCACTGCCTGTGGTTGGGGTTCCCTTTGAAAGGGTAGGGGTTGACATAGTTGGCCCCCTTGACCCTCCTACTGCTTCAGGCAATAGGTTTATCTTGGTGGTAGTGGACCATGCCACAAGATATCCTGAAGCAATTCCTCTAAAGACCACTACAGCTCGTGCAGTGGCAAAAGCCCTCCTGGGAATCTTTTCCAGGGTGGGTTTCCCAAAAGAGGTGGTATCAGACAGGGGTAGCAACTTTATGTCTGCATACTTGAAGGCCATGTGGAAGGAATGTGGTGTAAGATACAAATTCACCACACCTTATCATCCACAAACAAATGGACTGGTAGAGAGGTTTAATAAAACTCTCAAAGGAATGATAATGGGACTCCCTGAAAAACTCAGGAGGAGATGGGATGTCCTGTTACCTTGCCTCCTTTTTGCTTACAGGGAGGTACCCCAGAAAGGAGTGGGCTTCAGCCCCTTTGAACTCCTATTTGGGCACCCTGTAAGAGGTCCTCTAACACTTGTAAAGGAGGGTTGGGAACAACCTTTAAAAGCTCCTAAGCAAGACATAGTGGACTGTGTACTTGGCCTAAGATCCAGAATGGCTGAGTACATGAAAAAGGCCAGTAAAAACCTTCAGGCCAGCCAAGAGCTCCAAAAGCAATGGCATGACCAGAAGGCTGTTCTGATTCAGTACCAACCAGGACAGAAGGTGTGGGTCTTGGAGCCGGTGGCCCCAAGAGCACTCCAAGACAAATGGAGTGGACCCCACATCATTGTTGAAAAGAAGGGAGAAGTCACCTACTTGGTTGACTTGGGCACTGCCAGGAGTCCCCTTAGGGTGCTCCATGTCAATCGCCTGAAACCCTACTATGACAGGGCTGATCTCACCCTGCTCATGGCAACAGATGAAGGACAGGAAGAAGAGAGTGACCCTCTCCCTGATCTCTTCTCTTCCACAGAACAAGATGCTCTAGTGGAAGGTGTAGTTTTAGCAGACTGTCTTACTGCTGAGCAGTAAGACCACTGCATAAATCTCCTGGATCAGTTTTCTGAACTCTTTTCTACTGTGCCAGGCACCACTTCTTGGTGTGAGCACACTATAGATATTGGAGACAGCATGCCTGTCAAAAGTAAGATCTATAGGCAGCCTGACCATGTCAGGGACTGCATAAAACAAGAGGTTCAGAAAATGCTTGAACTGGGAGTGGTTGAACACTCTGAAAGCCCATGGGCCTCTCCTGTTGTGCGTGTACCAAAGCCTCACTCAAAAGATGGGAAAAGAGAAATGAGGTTTTGTGTAGATTACAGAGGTCTCAACCAGGTTACTAAAACTGATGCTCAGCCTATACCCAGGGCAGATGAGCTCATAGATACACTGGCATCTGCCAAGTATCTAAGCACCTTTGATTTGACTGCAGGGTATTGGCAGATCAAGTTATCAGAGGATGCTAAAGCAAAAACTGCATTTTCGACTATTGGAGGGCACTACCAATTCACAGTAATGCCCTTTGGTTTGAAAAATGCACCTGCCACTTTTCAGAGGTTGGTGAATACAGTCCTGCAAGGGTTGGAGGCTTTCAGTGCAGCATATCTAGATGATGTAGCTGTCTTTAGCTCCACCTGGGATGATCACCTGGTCCACCTATGGAACGTTTTGGAGGCCCTGCGAAAGGCAGGCCTCACTATCAAGGCTTCAAAGTGCCAGATAGGGCAGGGGAAAGTGGTTTATCTGGGACACCTTGTAGGTGGAGAACAGATTGCACCACTTCAGGGGAAAATCCAAACTATCATAGATTGGGTTCCCCCTACAACTCAGACCCTGGTGAGGGCCTTCATAGGCCTCACTGGGTATTACAGGAGGTTCATAAAGAACTATGGCTCCATAGCAGCCCCTCTTAATGACCTCACTTCTAAGAAAATGCCTAAAAGGGTATTGTGGACAGCTAGCTGTCAGAAAGCTTTTGAGGAGCTGAAACAGGCCATGTGCACTACACCTGTCCTAAAAAGCCCATGTTACTCCAAGAAATTCATTGTTCAAACTGATGCATCTGAATTAGGGGTAGGGGCAGTCTTATCACAACTCAATTCTGAGGGCCAGGATCAACCTGTTGCTTTTATCAGCAGGAGGTTGACCCCTAGAGAAAAGCGTTGGTCTGCCATAGAGAGGGAGGCCTTTGCTGTGGTCTGGGCACTGAAGAAGTTGAGGCCATACCTGTTCGGCAGTCACTTCATTGTTCAGACAGACCACAAACCTCTACTTTGGCTAAAACAAATGAAAGGTGAAAACCCTAAATTGTTGAGGTGGTCCATATCTCTACAGGGAATGGACTATACAGTGGAACATAGACCTGGGAGTACCCACTCCAATGCAGATGGACTCTCCAGATATTTCCACTTAGACAATGAAGACTCATCAGGTCATGGCTAGTCTTATTGTCCTTCGTTTGGGGGGGTTGTGTAGGAAAGTACCATCTTGCCTGGCATGTTACCCCCATATTTCACTGTATATATGTTGTTTTAGTGTATGTGTCACTGGGACCCTGCCAGCCAGGGCCCCAGTGCTCATAAGTGTGCCCTGTATGTGTTCCCTGTGTGATGACTAACTGTCTCACTGAGGCTCTGCTAACCAGAACCTCAGTGGTTATGCTCTCTCTGCTTTCCAAATTGTCACTAACAGGCTAGTGACCAATTTTACCAATTCACATTGGCATACTGGAACACCCTTATAATTCCCTAGTATATGGTACTGAGGTACCCAGGGTGTTGGGGTTCCAGGCGATCCCTATGGGCTGCAGCATTTCTTTTGCCACCCATAGGGAGCTCTGACAATTCTTACACAGGCCTGCCACTGCAGCCTGAGTGAAATAACGTCCACGTTATTTCACAGCCATTTACCACTGCACTTAAGTAACTTATAAGTCACCTATATGTCTAACCTTTACCTGGTAAAGGTTGGGTGCTAAGTTACTTAGTGTGTGGGCACCCTGGCACTAGCCAAGGTGCCCCCACATCGTTCAGGGCAAATTCCCCAGACTTTGTGAGTGCGGGGACACCATTACACGCGTGCACTGTACTTAGGTCACTACCTATGTACAGCGTCAGAATGGTAACTCCGAACATGGTCTTGTAACATGTCTAAGATCATGGAATTGTCACCCCAATGCCATTCTGGCATTGGGGAGACAATTCCATGATCCCCCGAGTCTCTAGCACAGACCCGGGTACTGCCAAACTACCTTTCCCGGGGTTTCACTGCAGCTGCTGCTGCTGCCAACCCCTCAGACAGGTTTCTGCCCTCCTGGGGTCCAGCCAGGCTTGGCCCAGGAAGGCAGAACAAAGGACTTCCTCAGAGAGAGGGTGTTACACCCTCTCCCTTTGGAAAAAGGTGTCAGGGCTGGGAAGGAGTAGCCTCCCCCAGCCTCTGGAAATGCTTTGATGGGCACAGATGGTGCCCATTTCTGCATAAGCCAGTCTACACCGGTTCAGGGATCCCCCATCCCTGCTCTGGCGCGAAACTGGACAAAGGAAAGGGGAGTGACCACTCCTTTGACCTGCACCTCCCAGGGGAGGTGCCCAGAGCTCCTCCAGTGAGCTCCAGACCTCTGCCATCTTGGAAACAGAGGTGCTGCTGGCACACTGGACTGCTCTGAGTGGCCAGTGGCAGTAGGTGACGTCAGAGACTCCTCCTGATAGGCTCTTACCTGTGTTGCTAGCCTATCCTCCTTCCTAGGTAGCCAAACCTCCTTTTCTGGCTATTTAGGGTCTCTGCTTTGGGGAATTCTTTGGATAACGAATGCAAGAGCTCATCAGAGTTCCTCTGCATCTCTCTCTTCACCTTCTGCCAAAGGATCGACCGCTGACTGCTCAGGATGCCTGCAAAACCGCAACAAAGTAGCAAAGACGACTACTGCAACCTTGTATCGCTGATCCTGTCGCCTTCTCGACTGTTTTCCTGGTGGTGCATGCTCTGGGGGTAGCCTGCCTCCTCTCTGCACTAGGAGCTCTGAAGAAATCTCCCGTGGGTCGACGGAATCTTCCCCCTGCAACCGCAGGCAACAAAAGACTGCATCACCGGTCCTCTGGGTCCCCTCTCAGCACGACGAGCGTGGTCCCTGGAACTCAGCAACTCAGTCCAAGTGACTCCCACAGTTCAGTGACTCTTCCGTCCAAGTTTGGTGGAGGTAAGTCCTTGCCTCCCCACGCTAGACTGCATTGCTGGGTACCGCGTGATTTGCAGCTGCTCCGGCTCCTGTGCACTCTTCCAAGATTTCCTTTGTGCACAGCCAAGCCTGGGTCCCCGACACTCTAACCTGCAGTGCACAACTTCCTGAGTTGTCCTCCGGCGTCGTGGGACTCCCTTTTGTGTCTTCGGGTGAGCTCCGGTTCACTCCTCTTCCAAGTGCCTGTTCCGGTACTTCTGCGGGTGCTGCCTGCTTCTGTGAGGGCTTCCTGACTTGCTGGGCACCCCCTCTGTCTCCTCATCCAAGTGGCGACATCCTGGTCCCTCCTAGGCCACAGTAGCTTCCAAAAACCCTAACCGCAAACCTTGCAGCTAGCAAGGCTTGTTTGTGGTCTTTCTGCGTGGGAACACCTCTGCAAGCTTCTTCATGACGTGCGGCATCCATCCTCCAAAGGGGAAGTTTCTAGCCCTCTTCGTTCTTGCAGAATCCACAGCTTCTACCATCTGGTGGCAGCTTCTTTGCACCCTCAGCTGGCATTTCCTGGGCATCTGCCCAATCTCGACTTTGTCGCGACTCTTGGACTTGGTCCCCTTGTTCCACAGGTACTCTCGTCCGGAAATCCACTTTGGTTGCTTTGCTGGTGTTGCTCTTCCTTGCAGAATTCCCCTATCACGACTTCTGTGCTCTCTGGGGAATATAGGTGCACTTTACACCTACTTTTCAGGGTCTTGGGGTGGGCTATATTTCTAACCCTCACTTTTTCTTACAGTCCCAGCGACCCTCTACAAGCTCACATAGGTCTGGGGTCCATTCGTGGTTCGCATTCCACTTTTGGAGTATATGGTTTGTGTTGCCCCTATACCTATGTGCTCCTATTGCAATCTACTGTAACTTTACATTGCTTGCATTACTTCCTTTTGCTATTACTGCATATTTTTGGTATTTTGTACATATATCTTGTGTATATTTGGCATCCTCATACTGAGGGTACTCACTGAGATACTTTTGGCATATTGTCATAAAAATAAAGTACCTTTATTTTTAGTATATCTGTGTATTGTGTTTTCTTATGATATTGTGCATATGACACCAGTGGTATAGTGGGAGCTTTGCATGTCTCCTAGTTCAGCCTAAGCTGCTCTGCTATAGCTACCTCTATCAGCCTAAGCTGCTAGAAACACCTCTTCTACACTAATAAGGGATACCTGGACCTGGTACAGAGTGTAAGTACCCCTTGGTACCCACTACAAGCCAGGCCAGCCTCCTACAGTCGGGCACTCAGGTCACAGGTACATACCCATTTACCATACCAGGTCCCAGGCCCAGCTCGACCCGTGCTTCTGCATCGCTCTTGCTCCTGTCTTTTCCTTGCCTTTTCCCACGGTTTTTGAGTGCATGTCCTTGCTTTTCCCTTGTTCTGACTTCTTTCTCATTGCTTATCCCCCAGTTTTTTGTGTTCTTTTTCATTGCATTTCCCTCATTTCCACTGCTTTCTCTTTGCTTTTCCCCTGTTTTGTGAGTGCCTCCTCCTAGCTTTTCCCTTGTTCTCACTGGTTTCTCCTTGCTTTTTCCTCAGTTTTTTGCGTTCCTTGTCACTGCTGTTCCTTCATTATCACTGCTTTCTCCTTGCTTTTCCCCCCATTTTTTTGTATGCCTTGTCTTGGCTTTTTTCCTCCTTTTTGTTTGCTTCTTGCTTCTCCCTCATTTACATTGCTTTCTCTTTTTTTATTCCGCCCTTTTGGTTTGTGTGTCTTCTCCGTGTTTTTCCCCTCGTATTCACTGCTTTCTTCTTGGGTTTACCTTGCCGCTCACGCATGTCACCCATTATTTCCCACCTCCCATCTAGCCCTGCCCACAGCCTTCTAACGCCCCTCCCTCCTTTCAGGACCTACTTAATGAGGCTGCAGCAGGACCCCATCGAGCAGGTCCCAGGCCTAGCTCTTCCCACACTGCTGTATCACTGTTGTTCCTGACTTCTCCTTGCTATTCTAGCGCCTCGAGACCCTCATGGGTGATTTGCCACGCTTTATAAACCTTGATTGATTGACCATGCAGTGGACATTGCAGTGGACATTAGTTTATTACTGGGCAACATACCAAGGGAATATGAGAAGCAGAAATCAACAGTATTTAATCTCTTAATAATCTGGACCTAAGTGGTCAGTAACAAAGCAACTACAGCATGAGGGAAAGCAACAGTGAGAAGTAAACAAGGACTTTTTTCTGTCACTTCAATTGGATGGAGAGGGTACTACAGTGCACAGTCTTGGAGGCAGCCCTTTAACAGGGAATCAAAAACAGAAGAATACGAGGCAATTTCTTTGTTTTTGTCACCATGGACTTGCATTGACGCCACAAGGGCAAAACCCACCTTCTCGTGGCAGAACGGATTTTTGTAAAATTTTGTATAAGTGGGAAACCCCAGGGAACGAAGACAACAAATTTTTAGGGATATACAGGCTTGTTCTGCTTCCCTTCATCTTTTTTTGCAAACTCTGTAAGGATTTCATAATATTAAAATAGCCTAGAATCAATTGATGACAGTGACCTGCCATTTCCAAAAGGGTGCATATCTGGGAAGCAGTGACTGGAAGAGGTAACTTACGGATGTCTTGGATGTGATCAGCAGACAGGTTTCTCCATCCTACGAAGATGGTGTGACTTAAATATTGAAGCAGGGTAAATGGAAGCGTGATTTTTGCGAGACGTTTTGTGCCTACATTTCACTAATTCAGTAAATGACAGAGAAAGTTGCATTTGCACTGGTCCACAGAATTAAACTCTATCACTATATCATCAGCACACTGTATCAAGGTAGAACTACATGGGAAGACCAGAATTCTTACGTGTTTGTGAAAATATAGGTGACTTTGTTTAACCCTGAGGAACCCGAATCCAAGTAATTTGAAAGCTGCCACATGAGAATGCAAAATTAAACTGTCTCTCAGAGTGTACATGAATAGAGAAGAAAGCAGAATATATAGTTCAACTACAGTAAACCAGATGTCGGTGGAGGGGAAACGTCCTCAACCATCGACTCCGGAACAACGATTACGCAAGCAACGCAAGCGTAACCATGCTTGCTGGAACAACAACAGCCTTTTTCTGTGCCTTAACCACACGTGCTGAACAACGCATATGCGTGGTTAAGGCAGCGAAAAAGGCAAAATGGATCAGGAGAGGGGTGGGGTGGATTAGGGGCTTGGGGCAGGGGTGGAGGGTTGGGTAGTTTTGTTTTTGTGGGTGAGGGGGTCGGGGTAGTTTTGCTTTTAGGGGTGGGGTGGGGGATCGGGGTAGTTTTATTTTTAGGGGCAGGGTGGGGGATCGTGGTAGTTTTGTTTTTAGGGACGGGGGTTCGGGGTAGTCTGGTTTTTAGGGGTGGGGTGGGGGAATCAAGGTAGTTTGGTTTTTAGGGGCATGGGTGGGGGGTTGGGGTAGTTTTGTTTTTGGGGACGGGGCTAGGGGGTCGAGGTAGTTCTGTTTTTGGTTGTGGCGGTGGGAGTAGTTCTGTTTTTAGGGTCGCGGGGGTCGGGGTAGTTTTGTTTTTGTGGTGGGGGTCAGGGTAGTTTTGTTTTTATGGGATGGGATGGGTGGTCGGGGTAGTTATGGTTTTTTGGGGCAGGGGTGGGGGGATCAGGGTATTTCTGTTTTTAGTGGTGGGGGTATTGGGGTAGTTCTGCTTTTAGGGACGGGATGGGGGATCGGGATACTTTGGTTTTTGGGGCGTGGTGGGGTGTCAGGGAACTTTTGTTTTTGAGGGTGGGGGAGTCAGGGTAGTTTTGTTTTCGGGGTGGTGGGATCAGGGTAGTTTTGTTTTGAGGGGTGGAGGGTCGGGTAGTTTGGTTTTTAGGGGCGGGGTGGGGGGTCGGGGTAGTTTAGTTTTTTGGGGCGAGGGTGGTGGGATCGGGTAGTTTGGTTTTTTAGGGGTGGGGTTGGGGGTTGGGGTAGATGTGTTTTTTCTGGGTGGGGGTTGGGGTAGTTTTGTTTTTAGGGGCGGGGTGGGGGATCGGGTTTGTTTTGTTTTTAGGGGTGGGGTGAGGGGTCGGGTAGTTTTGTTTTTAGGGGTGGGGCGTCGGTTGTTTGTAGGGAAGGTGGGGGAGGTTGGGAAGGTTTTAGGGAGGGTGGGGGAGGTCGGGAAGGTTTTAGGGCTCAGGGTGGGAGGTATCTGGGGTAGTTTTGTTTTTAGGGGGGGGTCGGGTAGTTTTACTATCAGGGGTGGGGTACTTCTGGGCCTTAGGGCAGGTGGGGGGGCTAGCATGCTAGAACCACCCATGCCGTTCCCACACATGCCTTTACAAGGCATGCTTTTACAACAAAAAATTGTTGTGAAGGCATGCGTGGTAAAAGCATTTGTGCTAACAACACGGTCATTGTTCCGACCATGTTGTTCAGGCATGCATGGTACCAGCATTCGTTGTTCCATCATACATTCGCCAGTGGATGGAATACATAAGTGAATACTAGCTGAGTTTGGTAAAATATGAAGACTGGGCAACAAAATATCATTAATGGATCAAAAAATCATGCCTTAACCAATATGTCTTTTTTTTACCAGACTTTTGGATGGGTAGAAGGGACTAGAGTGGATGCTAACAGTGCAGAATAAAAATGTGTTTTCAACATATCAGCAATAAGTGGCATGTTTTTGAAGGAGTTCAGAAGTTTTTTATTGGGTTCAATCAAATCTTATCAGGGTCAGAGGTTAAATTACAGCCTACATTACTGTTGTGTACAGAACATTAAAATAAACTGGCTTGAACTAAGCCATAGTTTGTAGAGTCACATTTGCATATAAATTGGTATCTGAAGAACCTTCATTTTGATGTAACATGGCAAAAACAGTATTTTCACTTTCAACTGAAACATATAAAAACGAAAAACACCATTACTAGTTGAATATGCAGTACAATTCAGTCAATCAATCAATCAAGAATTTGTAAAGCGCACTACTCACCTGTGAGGGTCTCAAAGCGCTTAGCTTGGGGGGGTGAGATGCTGCTACTGTTCGAACAGCCAGGTCTTGAGAGGTCTCCTGAAGGTAAGGAGGTTGTTGGTCTGACGCAGGTGGGTGGGAAGTGTTCCACGTTTTGGCAGCGAGGTGCGAGAATGATCTACCACCGGTTGTAGTTCTGCGGATGCTTGGGATGGTTGTCAGGGCGAGGTCGGCGGAGCGGAGTTGCCGGGTTGGAGTGTAGAAGGAGAGCCATCTGTTGAGGTATTCTGGTCCGGTGTTGTGCAGTGCCTTGTGAGCGTGGGTGAGGAGTTTGAAGGTGATTCTCTTGTTGACTGGGAGCCAATGCAGGTCTCTCAGGTGGGCTGTGATGTGGCAGTGGCAGGGAATGTCCAGGATGAGGCGTGCGGAAGCGTTCTGGATGCGTTGCAGCCTCTTCTGGAGTTTGGCCGTGGTTCCTGCGTAGAGGGCATTGCCGTAGTCCAGTTTGCTGCTTACGAGGGCTTGGGTGACTGTTCTGGTTTCGGTGGGGATCCATTTGTAGATCAGTCTACACAAAAGCAGGTTTTGTGTAGACTGAACACAGCAGGTTCACAGGAGAGGTAAGGCTCAGAAGGAAGGGGTGTTGGTCTGTAATCACATCCATTGAAACAGACACAGGATTAGTACCAAGATGGAGAGCACATGTGCTTGTAATGTCAAATGCAACAATTGTTTGGCTCGCGAGTGGACAAGAGAGGCACTCAAAGGTTTTCAGGAGTGTTTGAGTATACAAAAGGTGTGAACTTGACTTTCCATTGATGGCATACTGCATATGTGTCCCTTTCTGGTCTACAGTCATTAAGGTGTGCAAGGAGCAGTCAGGTACCCTCGAGTTCTCTTCAAATGGTGGGTGCGTGCTTGGAGGATGAGGAGAAGGAAACTTGGGCAATACGTGTAGTTCCTGGAAACCCTGTCGTTGATTTGGGAAATTACCAGTGTCCCAGCAGGCCACAATTGAAATAGGATGTCTTACCAGGTGGAGCAAAATCTTCCCTTTCAACAACCTCACCTATCCCTACCATTCCAGCTTCTCGCTCTCTTCCGCCCGTCCTCCGTTTGCTGGAGAGATTGTGTTTGTAAAGACAAGTTCAGTTCGGAGGATTCTTTGTTTTTGAATAGCTACACAATGATAAGCAACAGAAACAAATTTAGGTAAGTTCTTATTTTTGCTCAGCTGCCTTTTAACATTAGTCTTGAATCTATCTAGAAAATCAGCAGGAGATTCACTCTTATTTTTTATTGAAACCATTAACGTTTGTCAATCATTTTTGATAGGGCATACCTCGGTAATTGCACTCAACAAAGCATCTCTGGCAGTTGTTAATGCAACAGATTCCACAGGTGTCTACTGTAGCGAGATGGCCTTGTTGGAAAACTGGCCCCAGACTTCTCCAGGCATAATAATATGCAACTATTAATCTAAAAGAGACCAATTAGGATTATAACACTCAAAAACGAATTTGTGGGATTTTCTTGGACTTTGGGAACCCAAGTGGAGATATTCAGAACTTCAGATGGGGACCAGGGTACCTTTATGGTAAACTTACATCCCTCTTCCGGGCTTAGATATTGTCTTAGGGGCAAGATGTAGACTGATGTTAATAAACAATCTGTTGCCAGTCTTTCTCAGCGAATGGCAGAGTTTCTCTACTGCAGTGGATCCCAACCTGTGGTCTGCGGACCTCTGGGGGTTGGCAAAGCCTCCTTGGGGAGTCCGCGACTGCTTAGAAAATTAAATAATATTAACAGATCAATAAAGTGACTAAATGTGCAATTGAAAACTTTAAAAAGTACTGTGTCAAGGAATTTGAAATTGGAGGCTAAAATTAAATGAGTATCCTCAGATTGGTTTGTGGGAGCAGGGCAGGTGCATCAAACAGAAAATAGTAGGGACGATGTGTGGCTTCAAATGAATTTAGAAAAGGTCCAACCTTCCTATTAAAATAAAAATATTTTTTATTTATATTTGTTTGCAAATTAAGTAAAATGTGTTATAATTTGTGTATTTGTTGATGAATGTTTATTTCTGTATTTGTTTGTGTATTGTTTTGCGGTTCAAATCATGCTTAGGCCGTGGTACCGGCATCCAGTAATGACTTAGTGGGGGGGGGGGCCTGGACTAACAATGATTCAGTGGGGGATCCCCAGGGTCCGGTAATGATAATGTGGGGGTCCACAGAAGTCAAAAGTTTGAGAACCACTGGTCTACTGGGTTGCAAACATACTCAGGGTCTCTAGCCCATTGTTCTGTCGCCAGTTCCAGGTTATAGTGGATAACAGTCAGATTGCACACTGGACTACTCCGGGCACGTGCATCGGAAATGGTGAGGTACAGATTGGGACCGCAGTAGGGGTGGTAGCTGTGGTGCCATTGTGTCAGCCTCCTGTCTAGTCCACACACTAGTTGTGCTACCGTCAGTTATGTCGCCGCTTACTGCCCTGCTGCGGGCTGCACTCGTCATACTCACTGCACCTGCTGCACCCACTTACACATTCACCGCCTGCACCATTCCAGCTTGCACATCACCAGCTAGCTGACTGGTTGCCCACACCACCAATGATCATTAACAATGGTGCGCCTCCAGCCCCGTCAGCCCAAATGGGGTGCTCAAAATGTCTAGGTGATCCTCGTCTCCAGATTCCTGGACCTCACCAGTAATCTTGAGAAAGAGGAAATAGGAGATGTGGTGCAGTGGAGGGAATGAGCGCAATTTCTATAGTCTATATCTTAATTTCTTGATTTCTCTTGGGCGTCTTTAGGTCCCTTACTCGAAAGGTTTTCTCATCCCAATCCAGGAAACCCCACAGAGGAGCACAATCAAACCAGACTGGTTGCAGCCTACTTAGGCCACACTAATAAAATATATCTAGAGTCATCTTATGGAATGAGTACAAGAACCCCATCTTGGCATACCCAGTACACTTAGCACTCCCACTGAAACAAAACTGCAAAGTGATTAATACGATGCTCGATTGATGCTAAGTGTTCGACTCTCATCCTTGGCGTGGTCTCCCTTAACCTTTTGCCTCTGTTTCCCAGGTTGTTGATGTGTGCTGGACTCTTTTTTTGCTGTTTTTGTTACTCTGTGCAATTTACCGCTGCTAACCAGTGCTAAAGTGCAAGTGCTCCTGTTTAAAATGTGTATGTAATTGGTTTATCCATCGTTGGCATATTTGATTTACTAGTAGGTCCCTAGTAAAGTGCACTAGAGGTGCCTAGGGCCTGTAAATCAAATGCTGCTAGTGGGCCTGCAGCACTGATTGTGCCACCCACATTAGTAGCTCTGTAATCATGGCTCAGACCTGCCACTGCAGTGTGTGTGAGTGCAGTTTTAAACTGTAAATTCAACTTGGCAAGTGTACCCACTTGCCAGGCCTAAACCTTCCCTTTTCTTACATGTCAGACACCCCTAAGGTAGGCCCTAGGCAGCCACAAGGGTAGGGTGCAGTGTATGGTTAAGGTAGAACATATAGTAATGTGTTTTATATGTCCTGACAGTAAAATACCGCTAAATTTGTTTTTCACTGTTGCAAGGCCTGTCCCACTCGTAGTTTCACATGGGGGGCTCCCTTTAAATATGATTAAAGTGTAGATTCCCTTTGGGAGCAGATAGACGTTTGGAGTTTGGGGTCTCTGAGCTCACAATTTAAAAATACATCTTTTTAGCAAAGTTGGTTTTAAGATTGTGTATTTGAAAATGCCACTTTTAGAAAGTGAGCATTTTCTTGCTTAAACCATTTCTGTGACTCTGCCTGTTTGTGGATTCCCTGTCTGGGTCAGTTTGACAGTTGGGCTGGTTGCACCTCTCACTAGACTCTGACACAAAGGGACACAAAGGGAGCTGGGGTGTAGTCTGCATTTCCTGATGGGCCATCTGTGCCAGGAGGGAGAGGAGGAGTGGTCACTCACACCTGAAAGGGCTGTGCCTGCCCTCACACAATGCAGTCTCCAACCCCCTGGTGTGTGTCTGGGGCCTGGCCTGGGCAAGGCAGGAATTCACAAACAAGAGAGACTTTCCTTTGAAGTAGGCCCACTTCAAAGGGCAAAATGGGTACAAGAAGGGCACCCAAAACCACAGACTTTAGAACACTTCTGGAAACCAAGAGGAACCTCTGCCTGGAGAAGTGCTGAAGAGCTGAGGAAAAAGAGCTGCCCTGCCTGTGACTGTGCTTTGTGGAGCCCTCCTGCAGTTGCTGCTTCTGAATGTGCTAGAGGACGAAGACTGGACTTTGTGTTGCCTTCCTTCTTGTAAAGAACTCTCCAAGGGCTTGATTTAGACCTTGCCTCCTGTTGTTTGAAGTCTCAGGGACAGCAAAGGCTTCTCTCTGCCAGCACCTGGAGCCTCTGCTGAGACTCCTACTCTGTCTAGTGGTGCCCATCCAGTTCCTGGGACCCTGAAAGGAGAAGCTGGCAGGCCAAGAGTGAGAAATCCACGCACGACCGCCGTGCGGGGAAAAGATCGACGTGACTCCGATCTGCGGCTGAAAAATCTACGCGCTGCCGGCTTCGCAGCTGAAAATTGACGCTCGCCTGCAACGCGACCGGAAGATCGACGCCCACGGCTGGAGAAATGACACGCAACATCACTGACAGAGGCTGGTGAGATCGCAACCCGAGCTGCATGGTTTTCGGTTCATCGTGCGGCAGGATTTCTGACACAAACATCTCTTGGGCGTGCAAAAACGACGCAAGACCTGCCCGGACCCGAGAGTGTGGTTCAAATCGATGCATCGCTCTCCTGCGGAGAGAAGAAACAACGCCCTCCGACTCGACTGAAGGAGAAACAATGCAAGGTCTCGCTCGTGAGTGAAATCGACGCATCGCAAGCCCTTTCTGACGCACCCAGGTACATTTTCACGCTAACAGCGTTAGCATTGTGTTTAAAGTTACATGAAGATTCTTTTTGGTTTTTAATTGATGACTTGTGTCTTGTGGATTTTTGTTGTTTTGGTCTTGTTGTGTTTCGATAAATATTTTCTATTTTTCTAAACCTGTGTTGTGTCATTTTGTAGTGTTTTCATTAAGTTACTTTGTGTGTTGGTACAAATACTTCACACTAGCACTCTGAAGTTAAGCCTACTGCTCGTGCCAAGCTACCAAAGGAGTGAGGGGGGGTTAGCTGAGGGTGATTCTCTTTTACCCTGACTAGAGTGAGGGTCCTTGCTTGGAATGGGGGTAACCTGACTGCCAACCAAAGACCCCATTTCTAACACTAAGCTACTGACAATCACTGGCAGCTGCATTCCAGTCCATTGTTTTTCAACAACAGGGCAACTCTTGACAGAGCCAGCTATATGCAAATTAGCCTTGGTCCTGCTCCAATAGGAACAGTTCAGTCCATAATTCCAGACCAAGTTCCCTTCACATGAGGAAACAAGCAACCCCAGACCTTTTACGGCCCACTTAGCCCGAGCCAGTAAGGCACAGAGGGAGTCCTTTGATGCAGTGAGCAGGGGACCCCATCTGGGGGTAACAAAGCAGAATGTTATTGGTGAGGCAGATTGGTTAAAGGAATCCACTTTTGAAAAGTTTTGTTTCAAACCAGTTACTGGGTCTGCATCTTCATTTTCATCTCTGGTCCTGTTGTAGAATGAAAAAGGTCTGCCTTTAACATCTGAAAGTTTTCATTGCATTAAAGGCACATGACACGCATTACCTCACCCTACTTGTATATTTGTATAACTGCTTTTGAGACATTCTTCATTCCCATTCTGGTTACCTGTACTGGGGTAACCCACTTGACCTAAATATGGAATTAATTGTGTGCTTGATTTTTGATGACGTTTAAAGGAATGGTCAAGTTTTTTTTTTTTTTTTTTTTTTCTCTTAGCAGTGAAAAAAGTGTGGGGAGGAAACAGAAGCTACAAAGCAGATGCCTAGAAAGAGGCTTGGATGGCTGAGCTGCATCAACTTGTTCTTGTTCATGGAGTTGATTGGTCATGTCCAACTTTTGGGTAATGTAGTCTTTTTAGCACTGTTCACTTGTTACTATTTTGTGGTAAAGGAAGAGGAATGCCTAACACACACTTCTATGCGCTTAACAGAAATAAAAGTTTCATGCGCCAAAGCGAGGACATGTTGCATGCACTGTATAGGCGAAGCCAGTACAGAGACTTCAGAACAGTCATGATATGTTGTGTTATTTCAAGCCCAGCAGGAGACGAGCTGTCTGGTTCTGGGTCTAAACTTTGGACAATAGTGAGGTATTAGGGAGACCAGTGTGGAGGCCACTGTAATAGTCAAGGTGGGAGGCAACAAGAGAGAGGAAGGAGACACCGTGGGCGTCTGAGGGGAAGGTAGGGTGCTTGCCCCCCGGATTTAGGTACAGCCTGGTGTGCAGGCTCACAGTGCAGCGTAACACTACGGCCACCATAGTTTTTGCACCTGTACAGCCGCGGCCCTAGCCAAAAACAGTCTGGGGCGCCGTGGACCGTGGTGGATGGGTCACGGCGGGTGGGAATGACGTTAAAATTATGCCCTCCCTGAAAACAATTTCTGCAGACCCCATGGTAAAGATGGCACCCTCTTGTGCCGATGTAAATGGTGGAAAGCAGATTTCAAGAGGGCGTAAATTAGGAGCTTGAACGATAGGTCACTTTCAAACAACACATCCAGTATGTGGGCCTTTACTGCTGGATGTGGTGGAGAATTCCATTTACACAACCAAGAGCAGATCTTCTCACTCCCTGAGCTGAAGTCCCCTCCCACATTCAAATGTGCCTAGAAACTGATTAAATAAAGTTACAAAATGTGGAACTAAAACGCAGTACAATTCTGTCCATCACAAAGATTTCCAAGTCTCTACATGAGAAGCTTATCCCCGTCATGGTTTCACTTTGCATTATGGGATATGTAATATTGTTTAGGTAGTTGTAAAATCATTGCTAAAAGTCCCAGAATTAAAATCAACAATATTTGAAAGTAGTTAAGTTTGAATTCTTAACTTATTTTGAAAGGGAACACTGATCATCGAATTCAGTATTTTCAGTGTTTAGAAATGACATGGTCACATTTTCAAACCTTACCCAGAAAACTGAACAGAATTTAAAAGGCTTGTTGCACATAAAACAACCCAGCACACTAGTTAAGAGAACATAACAGCCGTCTAAGTAAGTATTGGGATTAAAGGAATGATCTTGCCAAATACTTTTCACATGACTTGGAAATGGAGCAAATACTCTCTCCACCTAGTGCTCTGCAGCAGCCCAGAGACCAGATTTCTGGGCCTCCGGGAAAAGAGGCATTTCTTAGCCAGTCCCTTCTGCCTCAGATGCAGGCTGAGTGAGTACAACTCTGCGGCTGAAAAACAACTCACTGGAATGTGACGGTCAGGAATCACCAGTGGTTTAACACAAACCAATCATTGTTTTCATCACTTTGCTGTTTTGTTGCAGTGGGTGAACTAATCAATGGGTATGCCCAGTTGTGGTTCCTGTGCTCGCTGCATAAGAGGACTGTGTCTATCTCCCCCAGCACCATAAATGCTGCCATTGTGAGCCAAAGCCTGGGCTTTCCTGCAAGATGTGGAAGGCAGGAGATAAAAAAAACAATTGATGAAATCTGCTCTTTATGCAAACGTGGCAAAATTAACCCTTTGCTGCCCATTAATGGGTGAGATAGAAGGGGTGAGAAGAATTATGGGCATCTCGGGTGGTATGTGGGGGGAGAAGCAGCACATGAGGTGAGAGCAGAAAACACATGCACCCAAGTGGAGCAAGCAGAAAACACATGCACCCCAGTGGAGCGCTCAAAGAAAAAGAAAAAAAGCATGCTCCCCGATTTTAGTCGAAGGATAGAGGGCATTCAAATAAAAAATTAAAAAGAGGCTATGCTTCAGAAGAGAAAAGAAAGCCATTGAATAGGAAGCAAATGAGATTGACACGAAAGCCAATGGTAGGCAATGGGCTTCCGGTAGCACTCCTCAAAAATCATTAAGCCGTGGCATGTTCTTTTTAAAAGTCAGAGGTTCGAGAACCATTGTTTCAGCATTACTTGGTCAGCTCCCTGACAGTTCTTTAGCTTGGCTGCCAGGTGTCAGGCGTGGAGATGTGTGGGACCTTGTGAGTGATGCAGGCTGGTTCGACACAGCTCTTGATCTCAAGGGGAAGCCACTGGGGTGTTAGAAGAACCAGTGAGATGTGTTAATCCTGTTTGGTCATGGTTTACACATGTCACAAACGTTCTGGGGGTATGTTCATAATGAGACATTGATTTGGCTTATATGTACACGCTTCCTCCACCTTTCGACTGTATTCTGATAGCTGTTTTCTATTGTTTTCAACAATTTTTTTTCCTGAAGTACACGTGTTCATCATTTAAAAGTTGTGTAGGAAGTTGGCTCTGTATGCACTATTTCAAAGTAAGGAATAGTATGCACAGAGTCCAAGGGTTCCCCTTAGAGGTAAGATAGTGGCAAAAAGAGATAATACTAATGCTCTATTTTGTGGTAGTGTGGTCGAGCAGTAGGCTTATCAAAGAAGTAGTGTTAAGCATTTGTTGTACATACCCAAGCAATAAATGAGGAACACACACTCAAAGACAATTCCAGGCCAATAGGTTTTTGTATAGAAAAATATATTTTCTTAGTTTATTTTAAGAACCACAGGTTCAAATTTTACATGTAATACTTCAAATGAAAGGTATTGCAGGTAGGTACTTTAGGAACTTTGAATAATCATAATAGCATATATACTTTTCAAATAAATCACATATAGCTATTTTACAACTAGACACTGTGCAATTTTCACAGTTCCTAGGGGGAGTAAGAGTTTGTTAGTTCTTGCAGGTAAGTAAACCACCTACGGGGTTCAAGTTTGGGTCCAAAGTAGCCCACCGTTGGGGGTTCAGAGCAACCCCTAAGTTACCACACCAGCAGCTCAGGGCCGGTCAGGTGCAGAGTTCAAAGTGGTGCCCAAAGCGCATAGGCTTCAATGGAGAAGGGGGTGCCCAGGTTCCAGTCTGCCAGCAGGTAAGTACCCGCGTCTTCGGAGGGCAGACCGGGGGGGGTTTTGTAGGGCACCGGGGGGGACACAAGTTAGCACAGAAAGTACACCCTCAGCAGCACGGGGCGGCCAGGTGCAGTGTGCAAACAAACGTCGGGTTTCCAATGGAAATCAATGGGTGACCAAGGGGTCTCATCAGCGCTGCAGGCAGGCAAGGGGGGGGCTCCTCGGGGTAGCCACCACCTGGGCAAGGGAGAGGGCCTCCTGGGGGTCCCTCCTGCACTGGAGTTCCGATCTTTTAGGTCCTGGGGGCTGCGGGTGCAGAGTCTTTACCAGGCATCGGGATCTGGGAAGCAGGCAGTCGCGGTCAGGGGGAGCCTCGGGATTCCCTCTGCAGGCGTCGCTGTGGGGGCTCAGTGGGGGCAACTCTGGCTACTCACAGTCTCATAGTCGCCGGGGAGTCCTCCCTGAAGTGCTGTTTCTCCACAAGTCGAGCCGGGGGCTTCGGGTGCAGAGTAGCAAGTCTCACGCTTCCGGCAGGAAATGCAGTTGTCTTGAAGTTGCTTCTTTGGAAACAAAGTTGCAGTCTTGGGTGAACAAAGCCGCTGTCCTCAGGAGTTTCTTGGTACTTCTAGAGCAGGGCAGTCCTCTGAGGATTCAGAGGTCGCTGGTCCTGGGGAAAGCGTCGCTGGAGCAGTGTCTTTTAGAAGTGGGGAGACAGGCCGGTGGAGCTGGGGCCAAAGCAGTTGGTGTCTCCGTCTTCTCTGCAGGGTTTTTCAGCTTAGCAGTCCTCTTCTTCTTAGGTTGCAGGAATCTGAGTTCCTAGGTTCAGGGGAGCCCCTAAATACAGAATTTAGGGGTGTGTTTAGGTCTGGGAGTGTTACGACTCTGTCGTCCCATTTCCAGGGGGCGCTGTAAGAGGACTGTCAGAAGCCTGGGAATCACCTTGAACACCTATCTAGAGTCCCTTGCTGACTCCTGTTTGTTTCTATTTTCTCCATGGTACACTTGTGTAGGACTACATTTGCTTCTTGGGACTGCAAATCCCATAATGCACAGCTTGGTAGTCAGGAAAACCCGGATTCTGTTTCCCATTGTTTTCAATGGGAGAAGTCCAGTTGCTCCTTTTCACTGGATCCTCTCCTCCAGGACTTGCAAGTGTCCGAAACCACACACACCTGAAACCTCTCCTGTGCAGCCCAGCTTGGAACTGCTTATAAGCAGCCATTTCCTCAAGATCCTTGTCGTGCATCGGACTTCGATTCCTTTGTGTTACAGACCCTTTGTCGGATGGTGTTCCAGTTTTGTTCCTGTTCTGTTCCAGCTTGATCCTGTTTCCTGTTTCTCTGCCCTGCTCCTGATTGTTCCAGCCAGAGTCTGCTCCCTACTTCTTAGCCTTGTACCTGTTTGTTTCTTCCAAAGCCTGCTCCCTGTTTCTCTGCCCTGCTCCTGATTGTTCCAGCCAGAGTCTGCTCCCTACTTCTTAGCCTTGTACCTGTTTGTTTCTTCCAAAGCCTGCTCCCTGTTTCTCTGCCCTGCTCCTGCCTTGTTTCAGCCTGAACCTTCTCTCTGTTTCCCAGTCCTGTTTACTGCTCATTTCCTACTCCCTGTATTCCAGTCCTGTCCTTGCCTGTTCCAGCCAGAGCCTGTTCTCAGTTTCCCAGTCCTGTCTCTGTCTGTCCCAGACAGACGTTTGCGCCCTGTTTTCAAGTCCTAGACCCGCCTTTGCTTCAGCCTGAGCCTGTTCCTAGTTCTTGCCTCTGCCTCTTTGTTTGTTCCCTTCTGTTTCTGTTTCTTCTTGGTTCTTTGTGTCTGGTAAGTGTTCTATCAGTCTTCACCAGTGTATACGTGTCCTCCTGTGTACTGGGGTTGGCTCTTGGTTTCCAGGAGGCAATTCCAGCCCCCATCCTTGTCCAGTGTTATACGTTGTATACCGTGCCTAACAGTGACAGTGTGCTATTGCTGTTTTCTCAGGAATCGCCACTGTGTTTCCAGCTGGACCCACAAGAGCGTGTCCTGTGTATGTAAGTACTATCCTTGTTTGTGCTCTAGGGTCCAGAGACAGAATCACTTCTGCTGCCTCCTTTCTATGGGGCTGGCAGGGTGACTATCTGTAAGAGCAAACTGCACAGAGGCATTGAGATTCCCTGTCACTGTGGGAGGTTCTGCGCCTTACTCTGTGTACAACCCCAGCGTGTTTGTCCACTGGTAATCCGTTTCCTGTTTGTTCACACAAGGGTTGCTCTGCTTTTACTTTCCTGTTTCCTGTGCCTATCCATAGCTGTCCTTTCCGTGTATGCCTTTAGCTGCTCCTCTGCCCCAGTGTACTACCGCTTTAGGATATTCGGTGACCTCAAGGGGTGTCCCAACCAAAGTCCTGATCAGACCCGCCCGAAACCGTGACAGGGAGGGCAGTAGCCAATGGCTACTAGCCCTGAGGGTGGCTACACCCTCTTTGTGCCTCCTCCCAAGGGGAGGGGGTCACATTCCTATCCCTATTTGGGGGATCCTCCATCTGCAAGATGGAGGATTCCTAAAAGTCAGAGTCACTTCAGCTCAGGTTGCCTTAGGGGCTGTCCTGACTGGCCAGTGACTCCTTGTTTTTCTCATTATCTCCACCGGCCTTGCCACCAAAAGTGGGGCCGTGGCCGGAGGGGGGGCGGGCAACTCCACTAGCTGGAATGCCCTGTGGTGCTGTAACAAAGGGGGTGAGCCTTTGAGGCTCACCGCCAGGTGTTACAGCTCCAGTAAGGGGGAGGTTATAAGCATCTCCACCCAGTGCAGGCTTTGTTACTAGACACAGAGTGACAAAGGCACTCTCCCCATGTGGCCAGCAACATGTCTCGAGTGTGGCAAGCTGCTAAAACCAGTCAGCCTACACGGGTAGTTGGTTAAGGTTTCAGGGGGCACCTCTAAGGTGCCCTCTGGGGTGTATGTTACAATAAAATGCACACTGGCATCAGTGTGCATTTATTGTGCTGAGAAGTTTGATACCAAACTTCCCAGTTTTCAGTGTAGCCATTATGGTGCTGTGGAGTTCGTGTTTGACAGACTCCCAGACCATATACTCTTATGGCTACCCTGCACTTACAATGTCTAAGGTTTTGTTTTAGACACTGTAGGGGCACAGTGCTCATCCACTGGTGCCCTCACCTATGGTATAGTGCACCCTGCCTTAGGGCTGTAAGGCCTGCTAGAGGGGTGACTTATCTATACTGCATAGGCAGTGTGAGGTTGGCATGGCACCCTGAGGGGAGTGCCATGTCGACTTACTCGTTTTGTCCTCACCAGCACACACAAGCTGGCAAGCAGTGTGTCTGTGCTGAGTGAGGGGTCCCCAGGGTGGCATAAGACATGCTGCAGCCCATAGAGACCTTCCATGGCATCAGGGCCCTTGGTACCAGGGGTACCAGTTACAAGGGACTTACCTGGATGCCAGGGTGTGCCAATTGTGTAAACAAAAGTACAGGTTAGGGAAAGAACACTGGTGCTGGGGCCTGGTTAGCAGGCCTCAGCGCACTTTCAAATCAAAACTTAGCATCAGCAAAGGCAAAAAGTCAGGGGGTAACCATGCCAAGGAGGCATTTCCTTACAAGTTGCATAAATGCAAAAACAAAGTTTAAAAAAAAAAAATCCTGCTCGGTCCCAGTGACGAATCGTGGTTCAGCACGCTCTTCTTCTTTCAGTGGGGCAAGACGCACTCTGGGAAGAGCAGTCAGGAGAGAGGGGCAATAACTGCTCCTTGGCATACGTAGTGATTGTGCCAGTCATCAGGTCCTGTTCAGGACGGGTCCTCTATCGCAGATGCAATTGAAAGCATGGCTTTCTTGCCATGGTTTTGATATGTGTATAAAGACTGAGGGGCTTATTTACAAGCCCCCGCGTCCCAGCGGAGCTTCACTTTTTGTGACGCACCTGTGTCGCATAGTGCAGACCCATATCTACAAGGTTGCGTAAAGCCACTCTGTGTGACTTTTAATGGCCTTACAAAGGCCTGGGCGAAGTGACCAAAAAACTCTGCCGCGCTACACTGAGTTCCTCAAGTGGAAGAGTGCGTTAGGTTGCGCCATTCACGCTAATTTTAGTGCCGGGTGTTTATCCTGTGGTGTAAAACCAGTGGAGTCGGCGCCATGCGCAATGCAACAGGTTGCTGCTTCTTTTCTGCCATTCGAGTTGATTTTCTACTAGAGTGGCAGCTTCTTCAATGTGAACGGAATGTTTCTCAACGCAAGCGGTAGCGACCATCCGTGACCGCCCGTGTTGAGAAATCTCACTTGGAGGTGCTCTGGAGTAAGATTTTCCTCGCTTGCAGTCGCCAACTTAACGTTGGCGAGTGCGAATGAGGAAAAAACTCTATGTGGAGTTTTTCACAACTTTGTGCTCTAGGCGGAGTGCAGAGTGGGAAAAACTAAGCAAACTCCGCAAGCAGAGTTCACCGCCCACCCCCAGCCTTACACTGCACCAGGGAGGCATTCCATAGCCATTGCTGTGGGGGTTCTCATTCAACATCCATTGTTTTTGACACTGCCCTAGATTTACAACATAGCGTAAATTTTGGGCGGTGCCCATGGGAGGTGTAACAAGGGGAAATGTTTACATTTCGCCTCATTTTTTTCCTCTTTCCATGTTTCCTGCATTCTGCAGCACACATAGAATGAGGAAAACACCACTCATAATTGTTTTTGTGCAGGAGGGTGTCTCTTCCTGCACAAAAACAAACATGCCAACAATACAGACATCCTTGCACCATGTTGCAAGGGGAGCTGTGTTGGCGGTCAGCTGCAATTTCTGCGTCAGTGATGGCTGAATGGACAGGAATGCACCGTATCTTGTAAATTCAGCGCATTTCTGCCCTTTCGAATTCGCGCAGGACACCAAAGTGACTTGCAGAGCTGCCCTTCGCGCCAATTCTTTGTAAATAGGGCCGAGTCTTTTGTCAAGGTTGACTCCTAGGGATTTAGCAGTGTCGACAATGGGAGGCAGAGGTGAATGAGATGAGGAATTGAGGAGAAAATCAGTTTTATTTCTTCCAAATTTTAGATGATCGGTGTTGATCCAGTGTTGCATAGAATTCAGGGTACGGGTTAGGTCGGAGATGGCATTTGGAAGGGCAGCCTCTAAGCACGGTGGTGATAAATGTTTCTCAGGTTCTGTAGTTGCTGGTAAGTCTCCCAGTGGTGTGAAGTGCAAATTGAAGAGAGCTGGGGCCAGAATAGAGTCCTACCGGGCGCCTTGAGTCAGTTCTGAGGCGCTGGGGTCAAGGCTTCCAGACCAGAAGACAGACAAGCTCTCTTCCACTGCTGCAAGCAAAGTACGGGAAGTGAAAACTGACTTGAAAAAGAGTCACCTGACCCGCGCGGGGGATTGTGGGAATGTTATCAGCATTGCCCGCATGCTTACTGGCAGAGGCAACTGACAGGAATTAAAGCGCCTTCTATAAATATACAGGAGGGGCCGGTGGTGGAGAGGGGGTGCGTCTGCACTCGGTGTCCCATGGAGTGGAATGTGCCACTGCTGTGGGGCAAGGGCCGTACCATTGCAAGGGGTGGCTCCTGCCCTGCCAGATCCGCATTTAGATTGAGTTTAACCCCATCATACTTACTACGTGAACCCCAGTCCCTCTCCTTTTGACTATGTGCATTGGAATGAGTTCCAAGTGCTACTGATTTACTGTAGATCCATCACATAAAATCTGGGCTGTTGCATTGTGGGAATTGTAGTCTACTTGTGCAGTCGAACATTCATTAGTCCGAATCCGCGGGTGGCAATTGTAGTGGAAAATTCCCCGCCTAGGCACGCGGCTCCCAGATCCTGTAGAGCACGGTGTGGTACAACAAAGCGCCTCGATACTGTTTGGTGTAGGCGCTTGACACACACATTAAACTCAGCATAGAGTCCCTCGTGCCCTTATGGGACAGCTCAGATTAGTAGAGGGCACGCCAAGGTCGCCAGTCCTTGCTAGGCATGTGGACGTGCATTTTATTCACGTTTGCTGATTGGGAGAGGAAAACGCGCACAATGGGCACGCGACAACTTTGTGGTGGTTGGTGACACGCACCAGAGTGCCCAAACTCGCGCTTAGCTGCGAGGCGCTTTAAACAATGAGATCACATTAAATAGTGGTTTGAATGGGGGGGGGGGGGGGGGAGGGGCGACACACGGAGACTGGTATATTGCACCTGAAGGAGGCGTTCCTCGCACACCTCGGAACTGTCCACGGCTTGTGCTGCCCTTGGCGTGTGTTCTCCTCCAGTGGCGCCTGGGCAGGCTCGGCGGGGTGGCACCAGACTTTGTATAAAGACAGCCGACATGTTTGTGGGGAGCCCGGACGGGCGATCGCCGCCGTGGACGCCAGTTCACCAAACTGCCAGTAATAGCGGAGGTGACATCGCACGCCGTTTCACCTTTACTCACACACGCATGCTAACACAACCACATTTACACACACACACACTCTCTCACGTAAACACACACTCACCTGGAATCGCGCACACAACATACAGTTCAGATCACTTTTTACTTACCTCCGCTGCCGGGGAGGGTCATATGCTAGCAAACTGTAATGTGTTCCTTATTACACTAATAACAAATATTTAATAATATGTTATAATTCACTATTAGTGTACTGTGACATTGACAGAAAGCACAATGTAGAAAGTGAAAGAAAGTGGAGCTGCCCTTCAGCTCCTGCACTGATTTTGCCTCCTCTGAGCCAGGGGTCTCATAGGCAGTGCCGGGGTCGCAAGGGGAAAGCCAGGGGTCGCAGCTGCGTCCCCTGAATAACGTCCGTGATCGGCGCTCCGTACACCGCTCCCCCACAGGGCGCCTGATAAAGAGACGTGGCCGAGGCGGATTGGGCCACATTGAGTGCTCTTGAATGTGTGAGCTTGTGCTTCTGAAGGGGCGGGCAGTTAACTGTGACGTGACAGGACATCCAGCCAGTGACGCAACAACCTCTCACGTTCAGCTGATGTCACAAAGGGCCTCATCCAGAGAGTGATGTCACAATACATCCAGCACAGGGATGTTACACCCGGTATCGGTCTCGCACGGGCGAAGTTGTCAATGTATCCATTCATCGTTTTACGTCACAATACCGCTATTCCACCGAATGACTTCATAATCTGCATTGGCGGACGTCACAATGGAGATCTGTCTCACCGAGAAGATGGCCGTGTTTCTCACTCAGTGAAAGACGTCACAATATGCCCGTTCCACCGAATGATGTCACAATCTGCATTAGCGGACGTCACAATGGATATCGGTTTCACCCAGCAGAAGTCCGTGTTTCTCACTCAGTAAAAGACGTCACAATATGCCCATTCCACCCGAGGATGTCGCAATCTGCATTAGCGGACGTCACAATGGATATCGGTCTCACCCAGCAAAAGTCCGTGTTTCTCACTCAGTGAAAGACGTCACAATATGCCCGTTCCACCGAATGATGTCACAATCTGCATTAGTGGACGCCACAATGGATATCGGTTTCACCCAGCAGAAGTCCGTGTTTCTCACTCAGTAAAAGACGTCACAATATGCCCATTCCACCCGAGGATGTCGCAATCTGCATTAGCGGACGTCACAATGGATATCGGTCTCACCCAGCAAAAGTCCGTGTTTCTCACTCAGTGAAAGACGTCACAATATGCCCGTTCCACCGAATGATGTCACAATCTGCATTAGTGGACGCCACAATGGATATCGGTTTCACCCAGCAGACGTCCGTGTTTCTCACTCAGTGAAAGACGTCACAATATACCTCTTCCACCGAATGATGTCACATTCTGCGCTGGAGAGCTGATGTCACAACTGATACGGGTCTCATCCACTGGAAGATGTCCGCGCCTCTCATCCGAAGTCTGCGTTAGACTGCGGGTGTCTCATCAGACTCCAAACAGATCTTTTCATAGCCCGTTTCATCTGTCGCACGGTCCAGATGGTTCTGTTCCAGGGGCTGTCACAGGACACTACGTTCATCGGTCTTATCCGTCGAAATACGTCATGGCTTGTCACGTTCGGCGGATTGAGTCACAGTAGGTCTAATCCGGGAACCTCGTCATGTTTTATCCAGATGACGTCACATTGGGTTTGAAAGCCCGAAAGATGTCACCGAAAAAGATACTCTGGAATGTTTATCATTGGTGGCTGATGCTGACGCAGGACTCGGTGGGATGCTTCTTCGTTGATTGCTCCCCCCCCCCAAAAAAATAATAATCCTATTGTACTCGGCATATCGAGCATGGATAAATGATGTGTCAGACGTAATTGTGTCACTGCTTCCGAGGAGAGAGAGTATTATTGTATTGTAATAGTATTTATATAGCGCTTACTACCTTACTACCCCTGACGAGGCGTCGAAGCGCTTTTCGGCGTGTGTATATGTGTGTGTGTGTTGGGGCGGGGGGTGCACAATAATACTTAACCAACAATACTTATTCTGACACTTTCCATCTCCGGGTGGACTTCTTAGATAGCAGAAAGCTTGGGTGTTTTATTTTACGCCTTAATACTGGTGTTCGGCAACTTGCTGTCAGCACAACGTGCTCCACGAAGGCGCAGATCCTCGTCCATGGGTGACTTTGACACCCAGGGTTGCGTTGTCGCCTCTTGAACACAATTCTTCGGTCCTCGTGTAGTCTCCGGTTTACCGAACGGTGTGATCTTCGGCTCCTGCTTTTCGGTTGTCATACCTGCTGACACTACAACTGCTAGTGCTTAGAATGAGGACAAACAACTTACTGGGCGCTAAGTAACAGCGCCGCTTAAAATTACATGCCGCTGACGCCGCGCACTGACTATTCGCTTCTATTTTATTTTGAAGACTACACCTCACCTCGTGTCTCAAACGCTGGGCAGAGTATTTAAGGAAGGGCGTTTCTGACAGCGCTCATTTTTAACTGAAATGCCCATTTTCTCCCGAGTTTGTCAGCGTGACCGCTAAATCCAGATGCCCTTCGATTGACCTTGTAAAAAAGGAGCTTCAGATGAATTAACTTGTAACTACCCACGGAGAAAGTAAACAACGGAAGATGAAAGGCATGTTTACGTTTGTAAATAGCATATTTACTGGTTTCTCCGCGGAACAGCACCGGATCTCTTTTAAAATATTTAGGCATAAAAAACAGAAACGCTCGCGAAACAGCACGAGCGGTAACCAGCTTCAAGCGGCGATTGTTTTAAAGTAAAATGAAAAATATTTCTTATTATGAGACCGTTTATCTGCCAGTTTAGTATCAATCCTGTTATTTTAAGGCATACAATACTTGCCATTTATTTAATCTCTGAAAGAGGACCATAGACAGTCCTTCTAGGGCTTTAATCCGTTTTGGAAGTAATCCGCTTTTAAAATAATTCAAAAATGTAAGTGACATTTCTGCTCCGGGTCACCAAACGCAAACTTCTCCAGTCCTGGCTTTGCAGCTCCCCGTCTCCCGTTCATCCCAATGCTGTATTTTTCCACAGGAAGCTTTGGTGGCCAACGGAGGAGAGACCTACAAACCCCTGACTGGATCCCTCCGGCGCTGGCCTGGGGGTGGGTTCGGCCTATCAGCGGGACTCCGCCGACCAGATCGAGAAAACTCTGCCGCCTGCTTCTCTCTCCCTGGCTCTTCAGCTCTTGTTTTTTTTTTTTACAACCTCCCTCCACCTCTTGTAACACCTTTTATCCCCATTTCTCGGCTGAATTCCCCCCCATGTCTTGGCTACAGGAAACGCGCTGCTCGCTGTCTCAGGGCTGCAGCTGCCTGTACGTGTGTGTGTATCTTTTCTATTTTTTTTTTTGCCTCGGTTCCTGGATGATGCTGTCTTCGAGGAGATAAGGCAGACTCGCATGTTTAGCCACAGATAGTGGTGGGGGTGTAGATGGTGTCTTTGGAGGGGTCGGGGGTGGGGGAGGGGGTGATGGGCCCTTTAGGAGGGGTGAAGGGCAGCCACAGATGCTGTCCTTGGAGGAGGAGGGGACGGGGGCTTTGTGGTACAAGCGCCTCGAGGTACGAACATGACAAACAAGGGCCGCCCCTGCGTGCACGGACATGTGTGCTCTGGAAAACGAAGATAATTACATTCCTGGTGTTTTCTTGCAGCTCTTAAAGGGGCCGTCCAGCGTAAAAGCGCCAACCTCCCCTTCCCCAATGCTGTATTCGCCCCCCTCCCCGTGGACATCAATAATGGTAGAAGGTCCCCTTTCCGATGTGTCCGTGGGTTCCGACCCCCTTCACCAGACGGTCCCTTTAAAATGTATTTTCAGTTGTTTCCCGTGACTGGCCAGACGCTCCACTCCAGGAAACTCCCGCCCTGACCATTTACAGATTAATATGCTGTAAACAGCCCTGGTGCCCGGTGGGTCCCAGAACACATTCTCTCTTATTTGCAGTTTTATATAGCGCAATCGCGACCTGAAGATATTGAAGCGCTTTACATGACCTCCAGTTACATTACACAAGGACACATTCATTTTTGTTAGGGACGAGGAGATTAAGTGATTTGCCCAGAATCACAAGATGTTAAACCGACGCCGAGATTTACTCCTTATTCCCCGTCTCCAAACTCGGCAGCTCTGGCCCTTACGTCACTTTCATTTTCTTTTAAATTTCGTGTGTTCTTATTTTTAAAATAATCGACCCATACCCGAGGCCAGCTGGTTGACCAAGATTCCGCTTCCTTAAAACCACCTAGGACAAAGCCAGTAGGACTGGATTTTTTTTGTTGTAAAAATGGAGGCCCTCTCTTTGTCCAACACAAACACGTGCATCGTGCAAGAAGGGGGTTGCATGGCGGAAGGGGATGTGCTTGTAAAGTGTGTGATATTTTCCAGAAAGAAATAAGGTATTTGCAGTTCGCGTGATCTTTTGTAAAAGGGGCATTGAATTGATGTCAGTGTTATATTTGGTGAAGAGGGGTAGTGTATTGCTATCAGTGTTATATTTGGTGAAAGAGGTAGTGTATTGCTGTCAGTGTGATATTTGGTGAAGAGGGGTAGCGTATTGCTGTCAGTGTGGTATATTGCTGTCAGTGTGATATTTGGTGAAAGGGGTAGTGTATTGATGTCAGTGTGATATTTGGTGAAGAGCGGTAGTGTATTGCTGTCAGTGTGATATTTGGTGGAAGGGGTAGTGTATTCCTGTCAGAGTGATATTTGGTGAAGAGGGGTAGTGTATTGCTGTCAGTGTGATATTTGGTGAAGGGGTAGTGTATTGATGTCAGTGTGGTATTTGGTGAAAGGGGTAGTGTATTGATGTCAGTGTGATATTTGGTGAACAGGTAGTGTATTGATGTCAGTGTGATATTTGGTGAACGGGTGGTGTATTGCTGTCAGTGTGATATTTGGTGAAAGGGGTAGTGTATTGCTGTCAGTGTGATATTTGGTGAAGAGGGGTGGTGTATTGCTGTCAGTGTGATATTTGGTGAAGACGGTTGGTGTATCGCTGTCTGTGTGATATTTGGTGAAGAGGGGTAGTGTATTGCTGTCGGTGTGATATTTGGTGATGGGGTAGTGTATTGCTGTCAGTGTGATATTTGGTGAAAGGGGTAGTGTATTGCTGTCGGTGTGATATTTGGTGAAAGAGGTAGTGTATTGCTGTCAGTGTGATATTTGGTGAACGGAGAAGTGTATTGATCCCAGTGTTATATTTGGTGAAATGAGTAGTGTATTGATGTCAGTGTTATATTTGGTGAAGACAGGTAGTGTATTGATGTCAGTGTGATATTTGGATTTGGTGAAGAGGGGTAGTGCATTGCTGTCAGTGTGATATTTGGTGAAAGGAGTAGTGTATTGATGTCAGTGTGATATTTGGTGAAAGGAGTAGTGTATTGATGTCAGTGAGATATTTGGTGAAGAGGGGTAGTGCATTGCTGTCAGTGTGATATTTGGTGAAGAGGGGTAGTGCATTGCTGTCAGTGTGATATTTGGTGAAGAGGGGTAGTGTATTGCTGTCGGTGTGATATTTGGTGATGGGGTAGTGTATTGCTGTCGGTTTGATATTTGGTGAAGGGGGTAGTGTATTGCTGTCAGTGTAATATTTGGTGAAGGGGTAGTGTATTGCTGTCAGTGTGATATTTGGTGAAGGGGTAGTGTATTGTTGTCAGTGTGATATTTGGTGAAGAGGGGTAGTGCATTGCTGTCAATGTGATATTTGGTGAAGAGGGGTAGTGTATTGCTGTCAGTGTATTGCTATCAGTGTTATATTTGGTGAAAGAGTAGTGTATTGATGTCAGTGTGATATTTGGTGATGGGGTAGTGTATTGATGTCAGTGTTATATTTGGTGAAGGGGTAGTGTATTGATGTCAGTGTGATATTTGGTGAAAGGAGTAGTGTATTGATGTCAGTGTGATATTTGGTGAAGACGGGTAGTGTATTCCTGTCAGTGTGATTTTTGGTGAAAGGAGTAGTGTATTGCTGTCAGTGTGATATTTGGTGAAGGGAGTAGTGTATTGATGTCAGTGTTATATTTGGTGAAGGGGGGTAGTGTATTGATGTCAGTGTTATATTTGGTGAAGACGGGTAGTGTATTGATGTCAGTGTGATTTTTGGTGAAAGGCGTAGTTTATTGATGTCAGTGTGATATTTGGTGAAGAGGGGTAGTGTATTGCTGTCAGTGTGATATTTGGTGAAGGGGGGTAGTGTATTGATGTCAGTGTGATATTTGGTGAAGGGTAGTGC
The DNA here is from genome assembly GCF_031143425.1 of Pleurodeles waltl. Lineage (NCBI taxonomy): Eukaryota > Metazoa > Chordata > Amphibia > Caudata > Salamandridae > Pleurodeles > Pleurodeles waltl. The sequence goes on from NC_090450.1 coordinate 24,410,507, forward strand.
ATTGCTGTCAGTGTGATATTTGGTGAAGAGGGGTAGTGCATTGCTGTCAGTGTGATATTTGGTGAAAGAGTAGTGTATTGATGTCAGTGTTATATTTGGTGAAGGGGTAGTGTATTGATGTCAGTGTTATATTTGGTGAAAGGAGTAGTGTATTGATGTCAGTGTGATATTTGGTGAAGAGGGGTAGTGCATTGCTGTCAGTGTTATATTTGGTGAAGCGGTAGTGTATTGATGTCAGTGTGATATTTGGTGAAGACGGGTAGTGTATTGATGTCAGTGTGATTTTTGGTGAAATGAGTAGTGTATTGATGTCAGTGTTATATTTGGTGAAGACAGGTAGTGTATTGATGTCAGTGTGATATTTGGATTTGGTGAAGAGGGGTAGTGCATTGCTGTCAGTGTGATATTTGGTGAAAGGAGTAGTGTATTGATGTCAGTGTGATATTTGGTGAAAGGAGTAGTGTATTGATGTCAGTGAGATATTTGGTGAAGAGGGGTAGTGCATTGCTGTCAGTGTGATATTTGGTGAAGAGGGGTAGTGCATTGCTGTCAGTGTGATATTTGGTGAAGAGGGGTAGTGTATTGCTGTCGGTGTGATATTTGGTGATGGGGTAGTGTATTGCTGTCGGTTTGATATTTGGTGAAGGGGGTAGTGTATTGCTGTCAGTGTAATATTTGGTGAAGGGGTAGTGTATTGCTGTCAGTGTGATATTTGGTGAAGGGGTAGTATATTGCTGTCAGTGTGATATTTGGTGAAGGGGTAGTGTATTGTTGTCAGTGTGATATTTGGTGAAGAGGGGTAGTGCATTGCTGTCAATGTGATATTTGGTGAAGAGGGGTAGTGTATTGCTGTCAGTGTGATATTTGGTGAAGACAGGTAGTGTATTGCTATCAGTGTTATATTTGGTGAAAGAATAGTGTATTGATGTCAGTGTGATATTTGGTGATGGGGTAGTGTATTGATGTCAGTGTTATATTTGGTGAAGGGGTAGTGTATTGATGTCAGTGTGATATTTGGTGAAAGGAGTAGTGTATTGATGTCAGTGTGATATTTGGTGAAGACGGGTAGTGTATTCCTGTCAGTGTGATTTTTGGTGAAAGGAGTAGTGTATTGCTGTCAGTGTGATATTTGGTGAAGGGAGTAGTGTATTGATGTCAGTGTTATATTTGGTGAAGGGGGGTAGTGTATTGATGTCAGTGTTATATTTGGTGAAGACGGGTAGTGTATTGATGTCAGTGTGATTTTTGGTGAAAGGCGTAGTTTATTGATGTCAGTGTGATATTTGGTGAAGAGGGGTAGTGTATTGCTGTCAGTGTGATATTTGGTGAAGGGGGGTAGTGTATTGATGTCAGTGTGATATTTGGTGAAGAGGGGTAGTGCATTGCTGTCAGTGTGATATTTGGTGAAGAGGGGTAGTGCATTGCTGTCAGTGTGATATTTGGTGAAAGAGTAGTGTATTGATGTCAGTGTTATATTTGGTGAAGGGGTAGTGTATTGATGTCAGTGTTATATTTGGTGAAAGGAGTAGTGTATTGATGTCAGTGTGATATTTGGTGAAGAGGGGTAGTGCATTGCTGTCAGTGTTATATTTGGTGAAGCGGTAGTGTATTGATGTCAGTGTGATATTTGGTGAAGACGGGTAGTGTATTGATGTCAGTGTGATTTTTGGTGAAAGGAGTAGTGTATTGATGTCAGTGTGATATTTGGTGAAGGGGTAGTGTATTGCTGTCAGTGTGATATTTGGTGAAGAGGGGTAGTGTATTGCTGTCGGTGTGATATTTGGTGATGGGGTAGTGCATTGCTGTCAGTGTGATATTTGATGGTGGGGTAGTGTATTGCTGTCGGTGTGATATTTGGTGAAAGAGGTAGTGTATTGCTGTCAGTGTGATATTTGGTGAACAGAGTAGTGTATTGATGTCAGTGTTATATTTGGTGAAAGGAGTAGTGTATTGATGTCAGTGTTATATTTGGTGAAGACAGGTAGTGTATTGATGTCAGTGTGATATTTGGTGAAGAGGGGTAGTGTATTGCTGTCGGTGTGATATTTGGTGATGGGGTAGTGCATTGCTGTCAGTGTGATATTTGGTGAAAGGAGTAGTGTATTGATGTCAGTGTTATATTTGGTGAAAGAGTAGTGTATTGATGTCAGTGTAATATTTGGTGAAAGGAGTAGTGTATTGCTGTCAGTGTAATATTTGGTGAAGACGGGTAGTGTATTGATGTCAGTGTAATATTTGGTGAAAGAGTAGTGTATTGATGTCAGTGTTATATTTGGTGATGGGGTAGTGTATTGATGTCAGTGTGATATTTGGTGAAAGGTAGTGTATTGCTGTCAGTGTGATATTTGGTGAAAGGAGTAGTGTATTGATGTCAGTGTGATATTTGGTGAAAGGGGTAGTGTATTGCTGTCAGTGTGATATTTGGTGAAAGAGTAGTGTATTGATGTCAGTGTAATATTTGGTGAAAGGAGTAGTGTATTGCTGTCAGTGTAATATTTGGTGAAGACGGGTAGTGTATTGATGTCAGTGTAATATTTGTTGAAAGAGTAGTGTATTGATGTCAGTGTTATATTTGGTGAAAGGAGTAGTGTATTGATGTCAGTGTGATATTTGGTGAAAGGTAGTGTATTGCTGTCAGTGTGATATTTGGTGAAAGGAGTAGTGTATTGATGTCAGTGAGATATTTGGTGAAAGGTAGTGTATTGCTGTCAGTGTAATATTTGGTGAAAGGAGTAGTGTATTGATGTCAGTGTGATATTTGGTGAAAGGCGTAGTGCATTGCTGTCAGTGTGATATTTGGTGAAGACGGGTAGTGTATTGCTGTCAGTGTGATATTTGGTAAAGACGGGTAGTGTATTGATGTCAGTGTGATATTTGGTGAAGGGGGGTAGTATATTCCTGTCAGTGTTATATTTGGTGAAGAGGGGTAGTGCATTGCTGTCAGTGTGATATTTGGTGAAAGGAGTAGTGTATTGATGTCAGTGTGATATTTGGTGAAAGGAGTAGTGTATTGATGTCAGCGAGATATTTGGTGAAGAGGGGTAGTGCATTGCTGTCAGTGTGATATTTGGTGAAGAGGGGTAGTGCATTGCTGTCAGTGTGATATTTGGTGAAGAGGGGTAGTGTATTGCTGTCGGTGTGATATTTGGTGATGGGGTAGTGTATTGCTGTCAGTTTGATATTTGGTGAAGGGGGTAGTGTATTGCTGTCAGTGTAATATTTGGTGAAGGGGTAGTGTATTGCTGTCAGTGTGATATTTGGTGAAGGGGTAGTATATTGCTGTCAGTGTGATATTTGGTGAAGGGGTAATGTATTGCTGTCAGTGTGATATTTGGTGAAGAGGGGTAGTGTATTGATGTCAGTGTGATATTTGGTGAAGACGGGTAGTGCATTGCTGTCAGTGTGATATTTGGTGAAGGAAATCGTGCTCTTGCTGCGGGGTATTTGATGAAGACGAGTAATTCTCCTGCTGTCAGTATGATATTTGGTGGAGAGGCGTGGCGCTCTTCTTGTCAGCATGACCTTTAGTGAAGTGAGAACAACTTAAAGGGGTAGTGGACTGCATGTGATGTATGGTGGAAAGTGGCGGTGCTCTTTCTGTCAGTGTGGTATCTGTTCAGTGAAGAGAGGTGGCGCTGTTGCTGTCAGTGTGGTATCTGGTGAGAGGTGGCGCTGTTGCTGTCAGAGTGGTATCTGGTGAAAAGAGGGAGTGCTGTTGCTGTCAGTGTGGTATCTGGTGAAGAGAGGTAGCGCTGTTGCTGTCAGTGTGGTATCTGGTGAAGAGAGGTAGCGCTGTGGCTGTCAGTGTGGTATTTGATGAACAGAGGTAGCGCTGTTGCTGTCAGTGTGGTATCTGGTGAGAGGTAGTGCTGTTGTCAGTGTGGTATCTGTTCAGTGAAGAGAGGTAGCTCTGTTGCTGTCAGTGTGGTATCTGGTAAAGAGAGGGTGTGCTGTTGCTGTCAGTGTGGTATCTGGTGAGAGGTGGTGCTGTTGGTGTCAGGGTGGTATCTGGTGAGAGGTAGTGCTGTTGCTGTCAGTGTGGTATCTGGTGAGAGGTGGCGCTGTTGCTGTCAGTGTGGTATCTGGTGAAGAGAGGTAGCGCTGTTGCTGTCAGTGTGGTATTTGATGAACAGAGGTAGCGCTGTTGCTGTCAGTGTGGTATCTGGTGAGAGGTAGTGCTGTTGTCAGTGTGGTATCTGTTCAGTGAAGAGAGGTAGCTCTGTTGCTGTCAGTGTGGTATCTGGTGAGAGGTGGCGCTGTTGCTGTCAGTGTGGTATCTGGTGAAGAGAGGTAGCGCTGTTGCTGTCAGTGTGGTATTTGATGAACAGAGGTGGCGCTGTTGCTGTCAGTGTGGTATCTGGTGAAGAGAGGGAGCGCTGTTGCTGTCAGTGTCGTATCTGGTGAAGAGAGGGAGCGCTGTTGCTGTCAGTGTGGTATCTGGTGAAGAGAGGTAGCATTGATGCTGTTAGTGTGGTATCTGTTCAGTGAAGAGAGGTGGCGCTGTTGCTGTCAGGGTGGTATCTGGTGAGTTGGTGCTGTTGCTGTCAGGGTGGTATCTGGTGAAGAGAGGGAGTGCTGTTGCTGTCAGGGTGGTATCTGGTGAAGAGAGGTAGCGCAGTTGCTGTCAGTGTGGTATTTGGTGAAGAGAGGTAGCGCAGTTGCTGTCAGTGTGGTATTTGGTGAAGAGAGGTAGCACTGTTGCTGTCAGTGTGGTATATGGTGAGAGGTGGCGCTGTTGCTGTCAGTGTGGTATCTGGTGAGAGGGAGCGCTGTTGCTCTCAGTGTGGTATCTGGTGAGAGGTGGCGCTGTTGCTGTCAGTGTGGTATCTGGTGAAAAGAGGGAGTGCTGTTGCTGTCAGTGTGGTATCTGGTGAGAGGTAGTGCTGTTGTCAGTGTGGTATCTGTTCAGTGAAGAGAGGTGGCGCTGTTGCTCTCAGTGTGGTATCTGGTGAGGTGGTGCTGTTGCTGTCAGAGTGGTATCTGGTGAGGTGGCACTGTTGCTGTCAGTGTGGTATCTGGTGAAGAGGGGTGGCGCTGTTGCTGTCAGTGTGGTATCTGGTGAGGTGGTGCTGTTGCTGTCAGGGTGGTATCTGGTGAGGTGGTGCTGTTGCTGTCAGGGTGGTATCTGATGAGAAGTGGCGCTGTTGCTGTCAGGGTGGTATCTGGTGAGGTGCTGTTGCTGTCAAGGTGGTGTCTGGTGAGAGGTAGCGCTGTTGCTGTCAGTGTGGTATCTCTTCAGTGAAGAGAGGTAGCTCTGTTGCTGTCAGTGTGGTATTTGGTGAGAGGTAGCACTGTTGCTGTCAGTGTGGTATCTGTTCAGTGGTTAGAGGTACTGCTGTTATTGTCAGTGTGGTATCTGTTCAGTGAAGAGAGGGAGCACTGTTGCTGTCAGTGTGGTATTTGTTCAGTGGTTAGAGGTACTGCTGTTGTTGTCAGTGTGGTATCTGAGAGGTAGCGCTGTTGCTGTGAGTGTGGTATTTGGTGAAGTGAGGTAGCACTGTTGCTGTCAGTGTGGTGTCTGGTGAAGAGAGGTAGTACTGTTGCTGTCAGTGTGGTATCTGGTGAGAGGTAGCTCTGTTGTTGTCAATGTGGTATCTGTTCAGTGATGAGAGGTAGCTCTGTTGCTGTCAGTGTGGTATCTGGTGAGATGTAGCTCTGTTGCTGTCAGTGTGGTATCTGCTCAGTGGTGAGAGGTAGCACTGTTGCTGGCAGTGTGGTATCTGGTGAGAGGTAGCGCTGTTGCTGTCAGTGTGGTATCTGTTCAGTGAAGAGAGGTAGCTGTTGCTTTCAGTGTGGTATCTGTTCAGTGGTGAGAGGTACTGCTGTTCCTGTCAGTGTGGTGTCTGGTGAGAGGTATTGCTGTCAGTGTGGTATCTGTTCACTGAGGAGAGGTAGCGCTGTAGCTGTCAGTGTGGTATCTGTTCAGTGATGAGAGGTAGCTCTTTTGCTGTCAGTGTGGTAGCTGTTCAGTGGTGAGAGGTAGCTCTGTTGCTGTCAGTGTGGTATCTGTTCAGTGAAGAGAGGTAGTGCTGTTGCTGTTAGTGTTGTGTCTGGTGAAGAGTGGTAACACTGTTGCTGTCACTGTGGTATCTGGTGAAGAGTGGTAACACTGTTGCTGTCACTATGGTATCTGGTGAAGAGAGGTGGCGCTGTTGCTCTCAGAGTGGTACCTGTTCAGTGATAAGAGGTAGTGCTGTTGCTGTCAGTGTGGTGTCCGCTGACAAGAGGTAGCTCTTTTGCTGTCAGTGTGGTATCTGTTCAGTGAATAGTGGTAGCGCTGTTGCTGTCAGTGTGGTATCTGTTCAGTGAACAGAGGTAGCTCTGTTGCTGTCAGTGTGGTATCTGTTCAGTGGTGAGCGGTACTGCTGTTCCTGTCAGTGTGGTGTCTGGTGAGAGATATTGGTGTCAGTGTGGTATCTGTTCACTGAGGAGAGGTAGCCATGTTGCTGTCAGTGTGGTATCTGTTCAGTGATGAGAGTTAGCTCTGTTGCTGTCAGCCGGGTATCTGTTCAGTAGTGAGAGGTAGTGCTGTTGCGGTCACTGTGGTATCTGTTTAATGAGGAGAGGTAGCGCCTTTCCTGTAAGTATGATTAGGTGAAAGGCTACCACTCACCACAGCTGTCTGGTTGCAAAGACTTTGGGGAGCATTCTGAAAGCTTATCTGGGAATGCTTTCTGCCCACTGATTACCTTTGGCTTTTTGATTTTGTCACTCACAGCTGCTTGCTTTCTATTCGCTGGCTGAATTTGTTTTAGCCCATCCTGCATGTCTTTGTCCCTCCCATGGAGCACAGCCTTTTTACCACCTCTCTTATTGACTTTTATTTTCTTGCAGGAGTGCTTGCTCTTCAGGTGCTCCTTTTTTTTCTTTTTCCTGAAGCCCTTAGTGAGAGTGCATGTTGATACCAGCTGTCCCCCTTGTATGCTTCTCTGCTCTCCTCCATGTTGCTCCCATGCGCAGTGTGCTTCTGTGCAGCCCCAGGCTCCAGGTTGTGTTTTGCCCCTGTTCTTCCAATAGCACTAATTTCCTTCCTAATTAACACTAGATTTATGAATGCCCTTAAGAACATCCACATGGGGGTTACTGTAGCTACAATCAGCTCTGGGAAGTCAGGCCTTACTTTTGGCATTCTGCAAATCAGAGCTAAACCTTTAGTATTAAAACAGGTTCCAGGTTAAGGATCACATTTTAAGCCTAGTACAACATCTTTCACCAGTGCAAATCTAAGTAGCAAGACCCTATGTGATGTTTATGTTTAAATTACTTGCAAGTCTGTACTGAGTTTATGTGGAACTTATCAGTTTATCAAGATTTTAGTTTTATTCTGAAAGATGAATGTGGCTCAGCTATCTCAAAGGGGGCTTCTGACAAGCTCAGTGGTAGCCTGGAACCAGATGTGCAGCTGTGGGGGCCTTATAAATAGAAGGCTGTTTATGGGATGGGATCCCTGCAGGATCTTGCTAGGAACTGAGAATCCCAGCCGACTACCAGCACGTAGTGTTCCTAGCACCAAGGACGATAAACTCCCTGCGGTGGACGTAGGGGCACTAGTACACAAGGGCAATATACCCCCTGCGGTGGATGAGGTGTCCCGAGCATGCAAGGGCAATAAACCCCTTGCGGTGGGCGTAGGGGCACTAGTACACAACTGCAATATATCCCCAGCGGTCGATGAGGTGTCCCTAACATGCAAGGGCGATAAACCCCCTGCGATGGACGTAGGGGCACTAATACACAAGGGCAATAAACCCCTTGCAGTGGACAGAGTGTTCCTAACATCAAGGGCAATAAACTCCATGTGGTGGAAATAGTGTTCGGAGCATGCAAGGGCAATAAGCTGCCCGCAGTGGACATAGGGCCTGATTCTAACTTTGGAGGACGGTGTTAAACCGTCCCAAAAGTGGCGGATATACCACCTACCGTATTACGAGTTCCATAGGATATAATGGACTCGTAATACGGTAGGTGGTATATCCGCCACTTTTGGGACGGTTTAACACCGTCCTCCAAAGTTAGAATCAGGCCCATAGTGTCCCTAGCACCCAAGGGCAATAAACCCTCTGTGGTAACCGTACTGTCCCTAGCATGCAAGTGCTAAGAAAACCCACTGCGGTGGACATAGCGTCCCAACATACAAGAACAATAGATCTTCTGCGGTGGATGCAGTGTCCCTATCATGTAAGGGCAATAAACCCCCTGCAGTGGACGTAGTGTCCCTACCAGACAGGGGCAATAAATCCCCTGCAGTGAACTAGTGTCCCTAACATGCAAGGGGAAATGCACCCCCTGCGGTGGACGAGGAGATGGAAACCAATAGTTTGCCTTTGGGCCAGGAAGCACCCAGGTCAAAGGGCAGCATTCCAGGTCACAATCTTCACCCACCCTGCCAGGGCAGCATTTTGGGGCACCTATGGCTGGGTATTTCACCTCCACGCTTTGGAGGGGAGAACCACAGACTCTGGCTTGAGACATGGCTATGTCATATTTGTGCACTGTTAGAAATGGGGTCTTTGGTTGGCAGGCACGTTACCCCCTGTCCAAGCAAAGACCCTCACTCTAGTCAGGGTAAGTCACACACAATCCAGATTATCCTGTGCCCATCCTCTGGTATCTTGGCACTGAGCAGTCAGGCTTATCTTAGAAGGCAATGTGTAAAGTATTTGTGCAATAAGTCATGCAATAACACAGTAGAACACCACAAAAATAAACCACACAGTGTTTAGAAAAATATATAATATTTATCTCGTAAGATGCAGGTCAAAACGATTAAGATGCAATAAGTATATGTTGAAATATCACTGTAAAAATGATATAAGGGGTCTTTAGTCTTTCAAAAGCACAGAAACAAATGTCTCTTGCAAGCACAAAGTACCTGGTTTGCATTAAAATTCTCCGCAAGTGACCGCAGAAAAGACGCGTGAAAAACAGGGAGGTGTGCGTCGATTTTTCCGGCGCACCCAGATGATGCGTCATTGAGTTTTCACGCAGGGCAGGCTTTGCATTGATTTCCGGGGGCACCTCAGTATAAAGAGGCAGGGGATGTCATGCGTAAACATGCACTGAGATGTAAGCTATCATGGACCAGAAGTATGAAAGGGTTTCACCCATTCTGTGTCTATGGGAAAATGTGTTTATACATATGGCCCGTGTGCTGCCCGGAGCACACAGGCGGGGTTGGACATGGACAAAAAAATAGGCCCAGGCACCAAAATTAGTGACCTCTGTTGGTGGATTAGATACTAATAAAGTGATCCATGTTTGCAAATTGGAGCACTTGCTGACTACGTGTTTTACAAGGTATGGAAGCTTGCTATAAGCAATGCTTGTTTTAATATAAGGGAAATCAACAGTAAACAAGCATTTGCAATGCAATGGGTATCACTTTTGCTCGAGTTAGAGCTGTTAGCGTTGTAAATTCCTAACTGGACTTTTCTTGCCGCTTAAATTGAAAATGAAAGTAAAACAGTTGAAATAAGCAAGCCAATTGAAAACACCATGGCTGCCATGAGCATGAGCGTGAAGGAGAGACACAAAAAAAAAAAGAAGTTCGCTCGCAGTTAAACGTATCGGCAATCATGCAATTATCCATGTAAAAGGAGAAGTCTGCAAGGCGGTAACAAATCCGCCCCAAGGAGGGACAAAGAGAAAGAAAGAATTTTTGAAAGGCAAACCCATGAACCAGTGGCCACAGAGTGACCTTTGACCTCTGTGGCCACTGGATCACTCCCTGCACGTACAGCGACACCCAGCTGTCCCCGTGCCCTCCCCCCCGGCCTCGCTGCTCCCTACGGGCCATCCCTGGTGTCTAGTGGTAAGTGCCGTCCTGTAATCACTGTGTGTGTTTTTCCTTGTCCTGAGTTACCGTGTCTTAGATGTTCGCTTTCTCCGTGTTCTGCCTTGTCTTAGCTGTCTGTATTTTGCCTATTTTGCCTTGTCTTAGCTGCTTGCGTTCTCCGTGCTCTGCCTTGACTTAGCTGTCTGTATTTTGCGTATTTTGCCTTGTCTTAGCCGCCTGTGTTCTCCATGTTCTGCCTTGTCTTAACTGTTTGTATTTTTTCGTATTTTGCCTTGTCTTAGCCGCTTGTGTTCTCCGTGTTCTGCCTTGTCTTAACTGTTTGTATTTTGCGTATTTTGCCTCGTCTTAGCCGCTTGTTTACTCCGTGTTTAGCTCTGTCTTAGCCGTTTGGTTTCTCCGTGTTTAGCCTCAGCTGTTTGTTTTTTGCGCGTTTCTCCGGCCCGTGTGACCTCCTGCCCCCCCAGCGCCTCGGCTCCCCCGAGCCGTCTCCTTTTCCCGCCGCTGTGTCCCTGCGGCCCCACCCCCCTCGAGCCCCCATTCGTCTACGCCTCCCAGCTGCTCCTCCCTCCCTTCTCTCCTTCTTAATGGCGGTCGCGCCGCTGGTGCGCCTGAGGCAAGCCCGTCTGCGCCCGTCCGCGCCTGGACCGCGCCACCCCCCTGGTCCACGGAACCCCTGCACCTCCAGACACCACTACACTGCCAGCGACCTCAACGCCCTCAACCCTGGCTGCTCCACAGCATGCTTCCAGTCCTCACCAAGGAACACCCACGGACCCTTCTCCTGCAACAACTGCAAATTCACCTGCGACAGAACCACCAAACCTCCAAAGACCAGAACCAACCACCCCCACTGCATACTCCTTAACACCCGCTCTGCACGCAAGCACGCCATCGAGCTCTGGGACCTGCTCAACACCTCAGCCCCGGACGTGGCCTTCGTTACTGAAACCTGGTGGAACGACTCCTCGGCGCCCGACATCGCCATAGCCATCCCGAAGGGCTACAAGATCACCCGCAGGGATCGCACAAACGGAATCGGAGGAGGAATAGCCATCGCCCACAAGACCACCCTCAAGGTCCACACCCACACGGACGACACGCTCAAGACCGCCGAACATCTGCACTTCCAAATACACACCGACCCCAACACCACCCTCAGAGGAATGCTCGTGTACAGACCCCCAGGACCACGGGCACCCTTCAGCTACTCCATCTCTGACCTCGCCAGCGCCCACGCACTCGCCTCTACAGACTACATCCTCCTCTGGGCCCTCAACTTCCACCTCGAGAACAACAAAGACGTCAACTCCACCACCCTGATCGCCAACCTCGACCTCAGACAACTCGTCACCACACCCACCCACGCAGCTGGCCACACACTTGACCCCATCTTCTCCACAAGCACCCACATCACCTTCAACCACACCACCGAACTCCACTGGACCGACCACCATTGCATCCGCTTCACCTTCCAGAAAGAGGTCAAGCACCACCGTACCCTACAACCACCCCGCCGCCACTGGAGCAAAGTCACCCAAGACCAGCTGACCAGCACCCTTGCCCAGAACCCGCCCAACGACCCCACCGACCCAGACACCGCCGCCCACAACCTCAGACAGTGGATCAACGACTGCGCCAACTCACTCGCCCCACTCAAGAAGACCTCCAACAACTAAGCCACCAAGAAAGCCACCTGGTTCACCGAAGAGCTCCAGACCTCCAAGCTCATTTGCCAGAAACTTAAGAATAAATGGCTCACCGAACACACACCCGACAGCCTCACGGCCCACAAAGACGCCACCCGCAGACACCACCAACTAATCAGACTAGCGAAAAGATCATCCTTCAAAAACCACCTAGATAACAACGCACACTACAGCAAAGAGCTCTTCAGCATCGTGAAAGAACTCTCCAACCCCAGCACCAACGTCAACGACATTCCACCCTCACAAGAGCTCTGCGACTCTCTGGCCACATTCTTCCACCAAAAGATCACCAACATCCACGACAGCTTCAACACCACAGCCGCCCCCTCCACGCCAGACACCACCCCCACTAATACCACCCGCTCCGATCGCCTAACCTCCTGGGCCAACGTCAGCGACACCCAGCTGTCCCCGTGCCCTCCCCCCCCGGCCTCGCTGCTCCCTACGGGCCATCCCTGGTGTCTAGTGGTAAGTGCCGTCCTGTAATCACTGTGTGTGTTTTTCCTTGTCCTGAGTTACCGTGTCTTAGATGTTCGCTTTCTCCGTGTTCTGCCTTGTCTTAGCTGTCTGTATTTTGCCTATTTTGCCTTGTCTTAGCTGCTTGCGTTCTCCGTGCTCTGCCTTGACTTAGCTGTCTGTATTTTGCGTATTTTGCCTTGTCTTAGCCGCCTGTGTTCTCCATGTTCTGCCTTGTCTTAACTGTTTGTATTTTTTCGTATTTTGCCTTGTCTTAGCCGCTTGTGTTCTCCGTGTTCTGCCTTGTCTTAACTGTTTGTATTTTGCCTCGTCTTAGCATCTTGTTTACTCCGTGTTTAGCTCTGTCTTAGCCGTTTGGTTTCTCCGTGTTTAGCCTCAGCTATTTGTTTTTTGCGCATTTCTCCGGCCCGTGTGACCTCCTGCCCCCCCAGCGCCTCGGCGCCCCCGAGCCGTCTCCTTTTCCCGCCGCTGTGTCCCTGCGGCCCCACCCCCCTCGAGCCCCCATTCGTCTACGCCTCCCGCCTCCCAGCTGCTCCTCCCTCCCTTCTCTCCTTCTTAATGGCGGTCGCGCCGCTGGTGCGCCTGAGGCAAGCCCGTCTGCGCCCGTCCGCGCCTGGACCGCGCCCAGCGCCCCCCCCCGGTCCAAGGAACCCCCGCACCTCCAGACACCACTACACTGCCAGCGACCTCAACGCCCTCAACCCTGGCTGCTCCACAGCATGCTTCCAGTCCTCACCAAGGAACACCCACGGACCCTTCTCCTGCAACAACTGCAAATTCACCTGCGACAGAACCACCAAACCTCCAAAGAACAGAACCAACCACCCCCACTGCATACTCCTTAACACCCGCTCTGCACGCAAGCACGCCATCGAGCTCTGGGACCTGCTCGACACCTCAGCCCCGGACGTGGCCTTCGTTACTGAAACCTGGTGGAACGACTCCTCGGCGCCCGACATCGCCATAGCCATCCCGAAGGGCTACAAGATCACCCGCAGGGATCGCACAAACGGAATCGGAGGAGGCATAGCCATCGCCCACAAGACCACCCTCAAGGTCCACACCCACACGGACGACACGCTCAAGACCGCCGAACATCTGCACTTCCAAATACACACCGACCCCAACACCACCCTCAGAGGAATGCTCGTCTACAGACCCCCAGGACCACGGGCACCCTTCAGCGACTCCATCTCTGACCTTGCCAGCGCCCACGCACTCGCCTCTACAGACTACATCCTCCTCTGGGCCCTCAACTTCCATCTCGAGAACAACAACGACGTCAACTCCACCACCCTGATCGCCAACCTCGCCAACCTCGACCTCAGACAACTCGTCACCACACCCATCCACGCAGCTGGCCACACACTTGACCCCATCTTCTCCACAAGCGCCCACATCACCTTCAACCACACCACCGAACTCCACTGGACCGACCACCATTGCATCCGTTTCACCTTCCAGAAAGAGGTCAAGCACCACCGTACCCTACAACCACCCCGCCGCCACTGGAGCAAAGTCACCCAAGACCAGCTGACCAGCACCCTTGCCCAGAACCCGCCCAACGACCCCACCGACCCAGACACCGCCGCCCACAACCTCAGACAGTGGATCAACGACTGCGCTAACTCACTCGCCCCACTCAAGAAGACCTTCAACAACTAAGCCACCAAGAAAGCCACCTGGTTCACCAAAGAGCTCCAGACCTCCAAGCTCATTTGCCAGAAACTTAAGAATAAATGGCTCACCGAACACACACCCGACAGCCTCACGGCCCACAAAGATGCCACCCGCAGACACCACCAACTAATCAGACTAGCGAAAAGATCATCCTTCAAAAACCACCTAGATAACAACGCACACGACAGCAAAGAGCTCTTCAGCATCGTGAAAGAACTCTCCAACCCCAGCACCAACGTCAACGACATTCCACCCTCACAAGAGCTCTGTGACTCTCTGGCCACATTCTTCCACCAAAAGATCACCAACATCCACGACAGCTTCAACACCACAGCCGCCGCCACCACGCCAGACACCACCCCCACTAATACCACCCGCTCCGATCGCCTAACCTCCTGGGCCAACGTCAGCGACACCGAGACACGTAAATTCATGAACTCCATCCACTCCGGATCACCGTCAGACCCATGCCCCCACCACGTGTACAACAAAGCGGACTCAGCCATCACTCCCCAACTACGGAAGGTCATCAACATCTCCTTCAAAACAGCAACATTCCCGGAAAGCTGGAAACACGCCGAAATCAACGCCCTCCTTAAGAAGCCCAAAGCAGACCCCCAGGACCTTAAGAACTTCCGACCCATCTCCCTACTCCCGTTCCCTGCGAAGGTCATCGAGAAAATCGTCAACGCACAATTGACTCGCCACCTCGAAAACAACGACATCCTGGACCCCTCCCAGTCCGGCTTCCGACAAAACCACAGCACCGAGACCGCGCTCCTCGCTGCCACAGACGACATCAGACGCCAAATGGACAATGGCGAAACATCAGCCCTCATCCTCCTGGACCTATCAGCCGCCGTCGACACAGTATGCCATCACACTCTGAGAACCCGCCTCTCCGAAGCCGGAATACAAGAGAAAGCCCTCGAGTGGACTACATCCTTCCTCTCCGACAGAACCCAGAGAGTCTGCCTCCCTCCCTTCCGCTCCAAAGCCACCAAAATCATCTGCGGCGTACCCCAGGGCTCACCCCTCAGCCCAACATTATTCAACATCTACATGGCACCCCTCGCTCAAGTAGCCCGCCAACACAACCTCAACATCATCTCCTACGCCGACGACACCCAGCTCATCCTCTCCCTCACCAAGGACCCGCACACCGCCAAGTCCAACCTCCACGAGGGAATGCAGGCCGTTGCCGAATGGATGAGAAACAGCCGCCTGAAACTGAACTCGGACAAGACGGAGGTCCTCATCCTCGGACCCAACCCCTCCGCCTGGGACGACTCCTGGTGGCCAACATCCCTAGGAACCCCACCAACACCGACCGACCACGCACGCAATCTGGGCTTCATCCTCGACTCCTCCCTCTCCATGTCAAAACAGGTCAACGCAGTCACCTCCTCCTGCTACAACACTCTCCGCATGCTCCACAGGATCTACAAGTGGATCCCAACAGACACTAGAAAAACAGTGACGCAGGCCCTCGTCAGCAGCAGGCTAGACTACGGCAACGCACTCTACACAGGCATCCAGACAAAACAACTACGGCGCCTCCAACGCATCCAAAACGCCTCCGCCCGACTGATCCTCAACGTACCCCGCCGCAACCACATCACACCCCACCTGAGAGACTTCCACTGGCTCCCCGTTGACAAGAGGATCACTTTTAAGCTCCTCACCCTCACCCACGCACACAAAGCACTCCACAACACCGGACCTGCCTACCTCAACAACAGACTCAGCTTCTACACCCCCACCCGACAGCTCCGCTCCGCAGACCTCGCACTCGCCACCGTCCCCCGCATCCACCGAAAGACATCCGGCGGCAGATCCTTCTCTTACCTCGCCGCCAAGACATGGAACACTCTCCCAACCAACCTGCTATGGACCCAGGACCTACTTGCCTTCAGAAGACTCCTCAAGACCTGGCTCTTCGACCAGTAGCAGCTTCTCCCCCCCCCCAGCGCCTTGAAACCCTAACGGGTATGTAGTGCGCTGTATAAATAGATTGATTGATTGGTGATGGGCATACGGTGGGCGTGGTTAAAAACGACAATACCAACAACAGGTCAAAGTACTTGCGCGCTCGACCTAAAAACAGAGCATGAGACCATAAAAAATACCCACAAACAGTCAAAAAGTCAGCTGATACACTGTCCTGTCATCCCACTTTCGGGCACTGCCTGATTGCCCTGGAGGCTAGTCCGATCCTGCACACAGGAGACATGGGTAATCCAGTATGTGTTGGTCTGAGCACCAGTGGGATGAAGAGCATTGTGAAGGTCATTTTCTATGAGTAAGTAAAGTTTTACTATGTATAACTCCACATATCTGTAGCTTAACAATATATATATCTACAAGGGACGTAGATGTGAAGAACAGCAAATCAGTACTTACCTATTGTCACTTATCTTCTCGATATACTTGTCCTCAAATGTTTGACACAATATTCCGTCCACATGATATTTGTGTTTCTGAAATTCTGTCACAGATCCATAAAAACACCAGGGCCATCCCTCTTCCAGTGTACACACAGGCACATTTAGAAAAAACTAGAGCCAAATGATTGACTGGTGAACACAAAGGATGGGCGAATTTTAACTGATGTGTTCTCCCCTACTGGATTAAATGCTACTGAGTGAATAGAATTGCAAAGGCTGCTAATCCAGTTGGCAGTTCCAGCAAGCACTGGCAAAGTAAATAGATCTTGACTACAAGAGCTGGCTTTTCCAGTGTCTTTCAACCACTTTGTACAGGACTGTGGCGAGAGTGAGAGTGCCACATGATGTGGGGGATCTTCTAACTGTCACCTGTGCTTATGTACAACATAGCTAAAAGAAATTGGCAAAGCCAGTAACTGTCGTAGGCAAGACTTATTGGTTTTGTCAGTGCTTGTTTTTGCTTGGTGGAGTGGGGAAGGGCTCTTGCCATCAGTGCAGTATTTGGTGGCGAGAGATAGTGCGCCGGTTGTCAGTGTGGTAACTGTTCGGTGGAGAGAGGTGGCACTGTTGCTATCAGTGTGGTATCTGGTGGTGAGATAGCGCTGTTTCTGTGAGTGTGGTATCTATCGAAGAGAGGGAACGCTGTTGCTGTGAGTGTGATATCTAATGGTGAGAGGGAGTGCTGTTGCTGTGAGTGTGGTGTCTGGTGACGAGAGGTAGCGCTGTTGCTGTGAGTGTGGTGTCTGGTGAAGAGAGGGAGTGTTGTTGCTGTGAGTGTGGTGTCTGGTAAAGAGAGGGATTGCTGTTGCTGTGAGTGTGGTGTCTGGTGACGAGAGGGATTGCTGTTGCTGTGAGTGTGGTGTCTGGTGACGAGAGGGAGCGCTCTTGCTGTGAGTGTGGTGTCTGGTGACGAGAGGTAGCGCTCTTGCTGTGAGTGTGGTGTCTGGTGACGAGAGGGAGCGCTGTTGCTGTGAGTGTGGTGTCTGGTGACGAGAAGTAGCGCTCTTGCTGTGAGTGTGGTGTCTGGTGAAGAGAGGAAGCGCTGTTGCTGTGAGTGTGGTGTCTGGTGACGAGAGGGAGTGCGGTTGCTGTGAGTGTGGTGTCTGGTGATGAGAGGGAGTGCTGTTGCTGTGAGTGTGGTGTCTGGTGACGAGAGGTGGCGCTCTTGCTGTGAGTGTGGTGTCTGGTGACGAGAGGGAGCACTCTTGCTGTGAGTGTGGTGTCTGGTGACAAGAGGTAGTGCTGTTGCTGTGAGTGTGGTGTCTGGTGACGAGAGGTGGCGCTCTTGCAGTGAGTGTGGTGTCTGGTGACGAGAGGGAGTGCTGTTACTGTAAGTGTGGTGTCTGGTGAAGAGAGAGAGCGCTCTTGCTGTGAGTGTGGTGTCTGGTGACGAGAGGGAGCGCTCTTGCTGTGAGTGTGGTGTCTGGTGAAGAGAAGGAGCGCTGTTGCTGTGAGTGTGGTGTCTGGTGACGAGAGGAAGCGCTCTTGCTGTGAGTGTGGTGTCTAGTGAAGAGAGGGAGCGCTGTTGCTGTGAGTGTGGTGTCTGGTGACGAGAGGTAGCGCTGTTGCTATGAGTGTGGTGTCTGGTGACGAGAGGTAGTGCTGTTGCTGTGAGTGTGGTGTCTGGTGACGAGAGGGAGTGCTGTTGCTGTGAGTGTGGTGTCTGGTGACGAGAGGGAGCGCTCTTGCTGTGAGTGTGGTGTCTGGTGAAGAGAGGGAGCGCTCTTGCTGTGAGTGTGGTGTCTGGTGACAAGAGGTAGTGCTGTTGCTGTGAGTGTGGTGTCTGGTGACGAGAGGGAGCGCTCTTGCTGTGAGTGTGGTGTCTGGTGAAGAGAGGGAGCGCTCTTGCTGTGAGTGTGGTGTCTGGTGACGAGAGGGAGTGCTCTTGCTGTGAGTGTGGTGTCTGGAGACGAGAGGTAGTGCTGTTGCTGTGAGTGTGGTGTCTGGTGACGAGAGGGAGTGCTGTTGCTGTGAGTGTGGTGTCTGGTGAAGAGAGAGAGCGCTCTTGCTGTGAGTGTGGTGTCTGGTGAAGAGAGGGAGTACTCTTGCTGTGAGTGTGGTGTCTGGTGACAAGAGGTAGTGCTGTTGCTGTGAGTGTGGTGTCTGGTGACGAGAGGGAGTGCTGTTGCTGTGAGTGTGGTGTCTGGTGAAGAGAGAGAGCGCTCTTGCGGTGAGTGTGGTGTCTGGTGACAAGAGGTAGTGCTGTTGCTGTGAGTGTGGTGTCTGGTGACGAGAGATAGTGCTGTTGCTGTGAGTGTGGTATCTGGTGACGAGAGGGAGTGCTCTTGCTGTTAGTGTGGTGTCTGGTGACGAGAGGGAGCTCTCTTGCTGTGAGTGTGGTGTCTGGTGACGAGAGGGAGCGCTCTTGCTGTGAGTGTGGTGTCTGGTGACGAGTGAGTGTGGTGTCTGGTGACGAGAGAGAGTGCTGTTGCTGTGAGTGTGGTGTCTGGTGACGAGAGGGATCGCTCTTGCTGTGAGTGTGGTGTCTGGTGACGAGAGGAAGCGCTCTTGCTGTGAGTGTGGTGTCTGGTGAAGAGAGGGAGTGCTGTTGCTGTGAGTGTGGTGTCTGGTGACGAGAGGTGGCGCCCTTGCTGTGAGTGTGGTGTCTGGTGAAGAGAGGGAGTGCTGTTGCTGTGAGTGTGGTGTCTGGTGAAGAGAGAGAGCGCTCTTGCTGTGAGTGTGGTGTCTGGTGACGAGGGAGTGCTGTTGCTGTGAGTGTGGTGTCTGGTGAAGAGAGGGAGCGGTCTTGCTGTGAGTGTGGTGTCTGGTGAAGAGAGGGAGTGCTCTTGCTGTGAGTGTGGTGTCTGGTGACGAGAGGGAGCGCTCTTGCTGGTAGTGTGGTGTCTGGTGACGAGAGGTAGCGCTGTTGCTGTGAGTGTGGTGTCTGGTGACGAGAGGTAGCGCTGTTGCTGTGAGTGTGGTGTCTGGTGACGAGAGGTGGCGCTCTTGCTGTGAGTGTGGTGTCTGGTGAAGAGAGGGAGTGCTGTAGCTGTGAGTGTGGTGTCTGGTGAAGAGAGAGAGCGCTCTTGCTGTGAGTGTGGTGTCTGGTGACGAGGGAGTGCTGTTGCTGTGAGTGTGGTGTCTGGTGAAGAGAGGGAGTGGTCTTGCTGTGAGTGTGGTGTCTGGTGAAGAGAGGGAGCGCTCTTGCTGTGAGTGTGGTGTCTGGTGACGAGAGGGAGCGCTCTTGCTGTGAGTGTGGTGTCTGGTGACGAGAGATAGTGCTGTTGCTGTGAGTGTGGTATCTGGTGACGAGAGGGAGTGCTCTTGCTGTTAGTGTGGTGTCTGGTGACGAGAGGGAGCGCTCTTGCTGTGAGTGTGGTGTCTGGTGACGAGAGGGAGCGCTCTTGTTGCGAGTGTGGTGTCTGGTGACGAGAGGGAGCGCTCTTCCTGTGAGTGTGGTGTCTGGCGACGAGAGAGAGCGCTCTTGCTGTGAGTGTGGTGTCTGGCGACGAGAGGGAGCGCTCTTGCTGTGAGTGTGGTGTCTGGTGACGAGAGGGAATGCTCTTGCTGTGAGTGTGGTGTCTGGCGACGAGAGGGAGCGCTCTTGCTGTGAGAGTGGTGTCTGGCGAAGAGGGGGAGCACTCTTGCTGTGAGTGTGGTGTCTGGCGAAGAGAGGGAGTGCTCTTTCTGTGAGAGTGGTGTCTGGTGAAGAGAGGGAGCGCTCTTGCTGTGAGTGTGGTGTCTGGTGACGAGAGGGAGTGCTCTTGCTGTGAGTGTGGTGTCTGGTGACGAGAGGGAGCGCTGTTGCTGTGAGTGTGGTGTCTGGTGACGAGAGGGAGCGCTGTTGCTGTGAGTGTGGTGTCTGGTGACGAGAGGGAGCGCTCTTGCTGTGAGTGTGGTGTCTGGAGACGAGAGGTAGTGCTGTTGCTGTGAGTGTGGTGTCTGGTGACGAGAGGTAGCGCTGTTGCTGTGAGTGTGATGTCTGGTGACGAGAGGGAGCGCTCTTGCTGTGAGTGTGGTGTCTGGTGACGAGAGGGAGCGCTCTTGCTGTGAGTGTGGTGTCTGGTTACGAGAGGGAGCGCTCTTGCTGTGAGTGTGGTGTCTGGTGACGAGAGGGAGCGCTGTTGCTGTGAGTGTAGTGTCTGGTGACGAGAGGGAGCGCTCTTGCTGTGAGTGTGGTGTCTGGAGACGAGAGGTAGTGCTGTTGCTGTGAGTGTGGTGTCTGGTGACGAGAGGTAGCGCTGTTGCTGTGAGTGTGATGTCTGGTGACGAGAGGTAGCGCTGCTGCTGTGAGTGTGATGTCTGGTGACGAGAGGGAGCACTCTTGCTGTGAGTGTGGTGTCTGGTGACGAGAGGGAGAGCTCTTGCTGTGAGTGTGGTGTCTGGTGACGAGAGGGAGCGCTCTTGCTGTGAGTGTGGTGTCTGGTGGCGAGAGGGAGCGCTGTTGCTGTGAGTGTAGTGTCTAGTGACGAGAGGGAGCGCTCTTGCTGTGAGTGTGGTGTCTGGAGAAGAGAGGTAGTGCTGTTGCTGTGAGTGTGGTGTCTGGTGACGAGAGGTAGCGCTGTTGCTGTGAGTATGATGTCTGGTGACGAGAGGGAGCGCTCTTGTTGTGAGTGTGATGTCTGGTGACGAGAGGGAGCGCTCTTGTTGTGAGTGTGGTGTCTGGTGACGAGAGGGAGCGCTCTTCCTGTGAGTGTGGTGTCTGGCGACGAGAGGGAGCGCTCTTGCTGTGAGTGTGGTGTCTGGCGACGAGAGGGAGCGCTCTTGCTGTGAGTGTGGTGTCTGGCGACGAGAGGGAGCGCTCTTGCTGTGAGTGTGGTGTCTAGTGACAAGAGGGAATGCTCTTGCTGTGAGTGTGGTGTCTGGTGACGAGAGGTAGCGCTGTTGCTGTGAGTGTGATGTCTGGTGATGAGAGGTAGCGCTGTTGCTGTGAGTGTGGTGTCTGGTGACGAGAGGGAGCGCTCTTGCTGTGAGTGTGGTGTCTGGTGACGAGAGGGAGTGCTCTTGCTGTGAGTGTAGTGTCTGGTGAAGAGAGGGAGTGCTGTTGCTGTGAGTGTCGTGTCTGGCGATGAGAGGGAGCGCTCTTGCTGTGAGTGTGGTGTCTGAACAGAGGGAGTGCTCTTGCTGTGAGTGTGGTGTCTGGTGACGAGAGGAAGCGCTCTTGCTGTGAGTGTGGTGTCTAGTGAAGAGAGGGAGCGCTCTTGCTGTGAGTGTGGTGTCTGGTGACGAGAGGTAGCGCTGTTGCTGTGAGTGTGGTGTCTGGTGAAGAGAGGTAGTGCTGTTGCTGTGAGTGTGGTGTCTGGTGACGAGAGGGAGTGCTCTTGCTGTGAGTGTGGTGTCTGGTGACGAGAGGTGGCGCTCTTGCTGTGATTGTGGTGTCTGGTGACGAGAGGGAGTGCTGTTGCTGTGAGTGTGGTGTCTGGTGAAGAGAGGTAGTGCTGTTGCTGTGAGTGTGGTGTCTGGTGACGAGAGGGAGCGCTCTTGCTGTGAGTGTGGTGTCTGGTGAAGAGAGGGAGCGCTCTTGCTGTGAGTGTGGTGTCTGGTGACGAGAGGGAGCGCTCTTGCTGTGAGTGTGGTGTCTGGTGACAAGAGGTAGTGCTGTTGCTGTGAGTGTGGTGTCTGGTGACGAGAGGGAGCGCTCTTGCTGTGAGTGTGGTGTCTGGTGAAGAGAGGGAGCGCTCTTGCTGTGAGTGTGGTGTCTGGTGACAAGAGGGAGTGCTCTTGCTGTGAGTGTGGTGTCTGGAGACGAGAGGTAGTGCTGTTGCTGTGAGTGTGGTGTCTGGTGACGAGAGGTGGCGCTCTTGCTGTGAGTGTGGTGTCTGGTGAAGAGAGGGAGTGCTGTTGCTGTGAGTGTGGTGTCTGGTGAAGAGAGAGAGCACTCTTGCTGTGAGTGTGGTGTCTGGTGAAGAGAGGGAGTACTCTTGCTGTGAGTGTGGTGTCTGGTGACAAGAGGTAGTGCTGTTGCTGTGAGTGTGGTGTCTGGTGACGAGAGGGAGTGCTGTTGCTGTGAGTGTGGTGTCTGGTGAAGAGAGAGAGCGCTCTTGCTGTGAGTGTGGTGTCTGGTGACAAGAGGTAGTGCTGTTGCTGTGAGTGTGGTGTCTGGTGAAGAGAGGTAGTGCTGTTGCTGTGAGTGTGGTGTCTGGTGACGAGAGGGAGCGCTCTTGCTGTTAGTGTGGTGTCTGGTGACGAGAGGGAGCGCTCTTGCTGTGAGTGTGGTGTCTGGTGACGAGAGGGAGTGCTCTTGCTGTGAGTGTGGTGTCTGGTGACGAGTGAGTGTGGTGTCTGGTGACGAGAGGGAGTGCTGTTGCTGTGAGTGTGGTGTCTGGTGACGAGAGGATCGCTCTTGCTGTGAGTGTGGTGTCTGGTGACGAGAGGAAGCGCTCTTGCTGTGAGTGTGGTGTCTGGTGAAGAGAGGGAGTGCTGTTGCTGTGAGTGTGGTGTCTGGTGACGAGAGGTGGCGCTCTTGCTGTGAGTGTGGTGTCTGGTGTAGAGAGGGAGTGCTGTTGCTGTGAGTGTGGTGTCTGGTGAAGAGAGAGAGCGCTCTTGCTGTGAGTGTGGTGTCTGGTGACGAGGGAGTGCTGTTGCTGTGAGTGTGGTGTCTGGTGAAGAAAGGGAGCGCTCTTGCTGTGAGTGTGATGTCTGGTGAAGAGAGGGAGCGCTGTTGCTGTGAGTGTGGTGTCTGGTGACGAGAGGGAGCGCTCTTGCTGGTAGTGTGGTGTCTGGTGACGAGAGGTAGCGCTGTTGCTGTGAGTGTGGTGTCTGGTGACGAGAGGTAGCGCTGTTGCTGTGAGTGTGGTGTCTGGTGACGAGAGGTGGCGCTCTTGCTGTGAGTGTGGTGTCTGGTGAAGAGAGGGAGTGCTGTTGCTGTGAGTGTGGTGTCTGGTGAAGAGAGAGAGCGCTCTTGCTGTGAGTGTGGTGTCTGGTGACGAGGGAGTGCTGTTGCTGTGAGTGTGGTGTCTGGTGAAGAGAGGGAGCGGTCTTGCTGTGAGTGTGGTGTCTGGTGAAGAGAGGGAGCGCTCTTGCTGTGAGTGTGGTGTCTGGTGACGAGAGGGAGCGCTGTTGCTGTGAGTGTGGTGTCTGGTGACGAGAGGGAGCGCTGTTGCTGTGAGTGTGGTGTCTGGTGACAAGAGGGAGCGCTCTTGCTGTGAGTGTGGTGTCTGGTGACGAGAGGGAGCGCTCTTGCTGTGAGTGTGGTGTCTGGTGACGAGAGGGAGCGCTCTTGCTGTGAGTGTGGTGTCTGGTGACGAGAGGGAGTGCTGTTGCTGTGAGTGTGGTGTCTGGCGAAGAGAGGGAGCGCTGTTGCTGTGAGTGTGGTGTCTGGTGACAAGAGGGAGCGCTCTTGCTGTGAGTGTGGTGTCTGGTGACGAGAGGGAGCGCTCTTGCTGTGAGTGTGGTGTCTGGTGACGAGAGGGAGCGCTCTTGCTGTGAGTGTGGTGTCTGGTGACGAGAGGTGGCGCTCTTGCTGTGAGTGTGGTGTCTGGTGAAGAGAGGTGGCGCTCTTGCTGTGAGTGTGGTGTCTGGTGACGAAAGGGAGTGCTCTTCCTGTGAGTGTGGTTTCTGGTGACGAGAGGGAGCGCTCTTGCTGTGAGTGTGATGTCTGGTGAAGAGAGGGAGCTTTCTTGCTGTGAGTGTGGTGTCTGGTGACGAGAGGGAGCGCTGTTACTGGTAGTGTGTTGTCTGGTGACGAGTGAGTTTAGTGTCTGGGAACGTGGTGTCTGGTGATGTGAGTGTGGTGTCTGGTGACGAGAGGGAGCGCTCTTGCTGTGAGTGTGGTGTCTGGTGAGGAGAGGGAGTGCTGTTGCTGTGAGTGTGGTGTCTGGTGACGAGAGGGAGCGCTCTTGCTGTGAGTGTGGTGTCTGGTGAAGAGAGGGAGTGCTGTTGCTGTGAGTGTGGTGTCTTGTGAAGAGAGGGAGTGCTGTTGCTGTGAGTGTGGTGTCTGGTGACGAGAGGGAGCGCTCTTGCTGTGAGTGTGGTGTCTGGTGAAGAGAGGGAGCGCTGTTGCTGTGAGTGTTGTGTCTGGTGACGAGAGGAAGCGCTCTTGCTATGAGTGTGGTGTCTGGTGACAAGAGGTAGTGCTGTTGCTGTGAGTGTGGTGTCTGGTGAAGAGAGGGAGTGCTGTTGCTGTGAGTGTGGTGTCTGAACAGAGGGAGCGCTCTTGCTGTGAGTGTGGTGTCTGGTGATGAGAGGGAGCGCTGTTGCTGTGAGTGTGATGTCTGGTGAAGAGAGGGAGCGCTCTTGCTGTGAGTGTGGTGTCTGGTGACGAGAGGGAGCGCTGTTGCTGTGAGTGTGGTGTCTGGTGACGAGAGGTGGCGCTCTTGCTGTGAGTGTGGTGTCTGGTGACGAGAGGTGGCGCTCTTGCTGTGAGTGTGGTGTCTGGTGAAGAGAGGGAGTGCTGTTGCTGTGAGTGTGGTGTCTGGTGACGAGAGGGAGCGCTGTTGCTGTGAGTGTGGTGTCTGGTGACGAGAGGGAGCGGTCTTGCTGTGAGTGTGGTGTCTGGTGACGAGAGGTGGCGCTCTTGCTGTGAGTGTGGTGTCTGGTGAAGAGAGTTAGCGCTCTTGCTGTGAGTGTGGTGTCTGGTGACGAGAGGGAGCGCTCTTGCTGTGAGTGTGGTGTCTGGTGAAGAGAGGGAGCGCTCTTGCTGTGAGTGTGGTGTCTGGTGACGAGAGGGAGCGCTCTTGCTGTGAGTGTGGTGTCTGGTGAAGAGAGGGAGCGCTCTTGCTGTGAGTGTGGTGTCTGGTGACGAGAGGGAGCGCTCTTGCTGTGAGTGTGGTGTCTGGTGACGAGAGGGAGAGCTCTTGCTGTGAGTGTGGTGTCTGGTGACGAGAGGGAGTGCTCTTGCTGTGAGTGTGGTGTCTGGTGACGAGAGGGAGCGCTCTTGCTGTGAGTGTGGTGTCTGGTGACGAGAGGGAGCGCTGTTGCTGTGAGTGTGGTGTCTGGTGACGAGAGGGAGCGCTCTTGCTGTGAGTGTGGTGTCTGGCGACGAGAGGGAGCGCTCTTGCTGTGAGTGTGGTGTCTGGCGACGAGAGGGAATGCTCTTGCTGTGAGTGTGGTGTTTGGCGAAGAGAGGGAATGCTCTTGCTGTGAGAGTGGTGTCTGGTGAAGAGAGGGAGCGCTCTTGCTGTGAGTGTGGTTTCTGGTGACGAGAGGGAGCGCTCTTGCTGTGAGTGTGATGTCTGGTGAAGAGAGGGAGCTTTCTTGCTGTGAGTGTGGTGTCTGGTGACGAGAGGGAGCGCTGTTGCTGGTAGTGTGGTGTCTGGTGACGAGTGAGTTTAGTGTCTGGGAACGAGAGGGAGCACTCTTGCTGTGAGTGTGGTGTCTGGAGACGAGAGGTAGTGCTGTTGCTGTGAGTGTGGTGTCTGGTGACGAGAGGTAGCGCTGTTGCTGTGAGTGTGGTGTCTGGTGACGAGAGGGAGCGCTCTTGTTGTGAGTGTGGTGTCTGGTGACGAGAGGGAGCGCTCTTGCTGTGAGTGTGGTGTCTGGCGACGAGAGGGAGCGCTCTTGCTGTGAGTGTGGTGTCTGGTGACGAGAGGGAGCGCTGTTGCTGGTAGTGTGGTGTCTGGTGACGAGTGAGTTTAGTGTCTGGGAACGAGAGGGAGCACTCTTGCTGTGAGTGTGGTGTCTGGTGATGTGAGTGTGGTGTCTGGTGACGAGAGGGAGCGCTCTTGCTGTGAGTGTGGTGTCTGGTGAAAAGAGGGAGTGCTGTTGCTGTGAGTGTGGTGTCTGGTGAAGAGAGGGAGTGCTGTTGCTGTGAGTGTGGTGTATGGTGACGAGAGGGAGCGCTCTTGATGTGAGTGTGGTGTCTGGTGACGAGAGGGAGCGCTCTTGCTGTGAGTGTGGTGTCTGGTGACGAGAGGGAGCGCTCTTGCTGTGAGTGTGGTGTCTGGTGACGAGAGGGGGCGCTGTTGCTGTGAGTGTGGTGTCTGGTGACGAGAGGGAGCGGTCTTGCTGTGAGTGTGGTGTCTGGTGACGAGAGGTGGCGCTCTTGCTGTGAGTGTGGTGTCTGGTGAAGAGAGGGAGCGCTCTTGCTGTGAGTGTTGGGTCTGGTGACGAGAGGGAGCGCTGTTGCTGTGAGTGTGGTGTCTGGTGAAGAGAGGGAGCGCTCTTGCTGTGAGTGTGGTGTCTGGTGACAAGAGGGAGCGCTCTTGCTGTGAGTGTGGTGTCTGGTGAAGAGAGGGAGCGCTCTTGCTGTGAGTGTGGTATCTGGGGATGAGAGGGAGCGCTCTTGCTGTGAGTGTGGTGTCTGGTGACGAGAGGGAGAGCTCTTGCTGTGAGTGTGGTGTCTGGTGACGAGAGGGAGTGCTCTTGCTGTGAGTGTGGTGTCTGGTGACGAGAGGGAGCGCTGTTGCTGTGAGTGTGGTGTCTGGTGACGAGAGGGAGCGCTGTTGCTTTGAGTGTGGTGTCTGGTGACGAGACGGAGCGCTCTTGCTGTGAGTGTGGTGTCTGGAGACGAGAGGTAGTGCTGCTGCTGTGAGTGTGGTGTCTGGTGACGAGAGGTAGCGCTGTTGCTGTGAGTGTGATGTCTGGTGGCGAGAGGTAGCGCTGTTGCTGTGAGTGTGGTGTCTGGTGACGAGAGGGAGCGCTCTTGCTGTGAGTGTGGTGTCTGGTGACGAGAGGGAGCGCTGTTGCTGTAAGTGTGGTGTCTAGTGACGAGAGGGAGCGCTCTTGCTGTGAGTGTGGTGTCTGGAGACGAGAGGTAGTGCTGTTGCTGTGAGTGTGGTGTCTGGTGACGAGAGGTAGCGCTGTTGCTGTGAGTGTGGTGTCTGGTGACGAGAGGGAGCGCTCTTGTTGTGAGTGTGGTGTCTGGTGACGAGAGGGAGCGCTCTTGCTGTGAGTGTGGTGTCTGGCGACGAGAGGGAGCGCTCTTGCTGTGAGTGTGGTGTCTGGCGACAAGAGGGAGTGCTCTTGCTGTGAGTGTGGTGTCTGGTGACGAGAGGGAATGCTCTTGCTGTGAGTGTGGTGTCTGGTGACGAGTGGTAGCGCTTGTAGGAAGTTGGCTCTGTATGTGCTACTTCAAAGTAAGGAATAGCATGCACAGAGTCCAAGGGTTCCCCTTAGAGGTAAGATAGTGGCAAAAAGAGATAATACTAATGCTCAATTTTGTGGTAGTGTGGTCGAGCAGTAGGCTTATCCAAGGAGTAGTGTTAAGCACTTGTTGTACATACACATAGACAATAAATGAGGTACACACACTCAGAGACAAATCCAGCCAATAGGTTTTTGTATAGAAAAATATCTTTTCTTAGTTTATTTTAAGAACCACAGGTTCAAATTCTACATGTAATATCTCATTCGAAAGGTATTGCAGGTAAGTACTTTAGGAACTTCAAATCATCAAAATTGCATGTATACTTTTCAAGTTATTCACAAATAGCTGTTTTAAAAGTGGACACAGTGCAATTTTCACAGTTCCTAGGGGAGGTAAGTATTTGTTAGGTTAACCAGGTAAGTAAGACACTTACAGGGCTTAGTTCTTGGTCCAAGGTAGCCCACCGTTGGGGGTTCAGAGCAACCCCAAAGTCACCACACCAGCAGCTCAGGGCCGGTCAGGTGCAGAGTTCAAAGTGGTGCCCAAAACGCATAGGCTAGAATGGAGAGAAGGGGGTGCCCCGGTTCCGGTCTGCTTGCAGGTAAGTACCCGCGTCTTCGGAGGGCAGACCAGGGGGGTTTTGTAGGGCACCGGGGGGGACACAAGTCCACACAGAAATTTCACCCTCAGCGGCGCGGGGGCGGCCGGGTGCAGTGTAAAAACAAGCGTCGGGTTCGCAATGTTAGTCTAGGAGAGATCTCGGGATCTCTTCAGCGCTGCAGGCAGGCAAGGGGGGGGTTCCTCGGGGAAACCTCCACTTGGGCAAGGGAGAGGGACTCCTGGGGGTCACTTCTCCAGTGAAAGTCCGGTCCTTCAGGTCCTGGGGGCTGCGGGTGCAGGGTCTCTCCCAGGCGTCGGGACTTTAGGTTCAAAGAGTCGCGGTCAGGGGAAGCCTCGGGATTCCCTCTGCAGGCGGCGCTGTGGGGGCTCAGGGGGGACAGGTTTTGGTACTCACAGTATCAGAGTAGTCCTGGGGTCCCTCCTGAGGTGTTGGATCGCCACCAGCCGAGTCGGGGTCGCCGGGTGCAGTGTTGCAAGTCTCACGCTTCTTGCGGGGAGCTTGCAGGGTTCTTTAAAGCTGCTGGAAACAAAGTTGCAGCTTTTCTTGGAGCAGGTCCGCTGTCCTCGGGAGTTTCTTGTCTTTTCGAAGCAGGGGCAGTCCTCAGAGGATGTCGAGGTCGCTGGTCCCTTTGGAAGGCGTCGCTGGAGCAGGATCTTTGGAAGGCAGGAGACAGGCCGGTGAGTTTCTGGAGCCAAGGCAGTTGTCGTCTTCTGGTCTTCCTCTGCAGGTGTTTTTCAGCTAGGCAGTCCTTCTTCTTGTAGTTGCAGGAATCTAATTTTCTAGGGTTCAGGGTAGCCCTTAAATACTAAATTTAAGGGCGTGTTTAGGTCTGGGGGGTTAGTAGCCAATGGCTACTAGCCCTGAGGGTGGGTACACCCTCTTTGTGCCCCCTCCCAAGGGGAGGGGGGTCACAATCCTAACCCTATTGGGGGAATCCTCCATCTGCAAGATGGAGGATTTCTAAAAGTCAGAGTCACCTCAGCTCAGGACACCTTAGGGGCTGTCCTGACTGGCCAGTGACTCCTCCTTGTTGCTTTCTTTGTTCCCTCCAGCCTTGCCGCCAAAAGTGGGGGCCGTGGCCGGAGGGGGCGGGCAACTCCACTAAGCTGGAGTGCCCTGCTGGGCTGTGACAAAGGGGTGAGCCTTTGAGGCTCACCGCCAGGTGTTACAGCTCCTGCCTGGGGGAGGTGTTAGCATCTCCACCCAGTGCAGGCTTTGTTACTGGCCTCAGAGTGACAAAGGCACTCTCCCCATGGGGCCAGCAACATGTCTCTAGTGTGGCAGGCTGCTGGAACCAGTCAGCCTACACAGATAGTCGGATAGGTTTCAGGGGGCACCTCTAAGGTGCCCTCTGGGGTGTATTTTACAATAAAATGTACACTGGCATCAGTGTGCATTTATTGTGCTGAGAAGTTTGATACCAAACTTCACAGTTTTCAGTGTAGCCATTATGGTGCTGTGGAGTTCGTGTTTGACAAACTCCCAGACCATATACTCTTATGGCTACCCTGCACTTACAATGTCTAAGGTTTGGCTTAGACACTGTAGGGGTGCCATGCTCATGCACTGGTACCCTCACCTATGGTATAGTGCACCCTGCCTTAGGGCTGTAAGGCCTGCTAGAGGGGTGACTGATCTATACATGCATAGGCAGTGAGAGGCTGGCATGGCACCCTGAGGGGAGTGCCATGTCGACTTACTCATTTTGTTCTCACCAGCACACACAAGCTGGCAAGCAGTGTGTCTGTGCTGAGTGAGGGGTCTCTAGGGTGGCATAAGACATGCTGCAGCCCTTAGAGACCTTCCTTGGCATCAGGGCCCTTGGTACTAGAAGTACCAGTTACAAGGGACTTATCTGAATGCCAGGGTGTGCCAATTGTGGATACAAGGGTACATTTTAGGTGAAGGAACACTGGTGCTGGGGCCTGGTTAGCAGGGTCCCAGCACACTTCTCAGTCAAGTCAGCATCAGTATCAGGCAAAAAGTGGGGGGTAACTGCAACAGGGAGCCATTTCTTTACACAAGCCCCCCCCCAGCCCACAGGCCAGGAGACTCAGCCCAAGCTGGGAGAGTCTTCCTAGTCTGTCAGGCGAGGAAGAGTAGGAGAAATAGGCTGGTTAGTTGCAGGGCCTACTCTGCCTTACATCCTTCTGTTCAGGTCATTCCCTTTGGGGAACTGACCCACTTCCACAGTGATAGGACCTAGTCTGAATTGCCTCTTGTCTGCCTCTTCAATGTCTCCACCCATTCTTTCTATTTTGGTCTTAGAGGTATCCACCTCTGCTAACCTTATCTTGGCCAGGGTTACCCCTAGCTTACCCAAAGAGGTTACCCAGAGCTGGAGTAACCCCACCATGACCAATAGGGTCAGGGGGCCTAACTTGCTATTTGGCATGGGGTCAGACCACCATGCTAAGGATAGTGCAGCCATAAAGGCTAACACCCAGCAGAGGCCACTGACAGCTGTCAGTGCCCAGAACCACACCTTTAGCTCTTCACCTAAAAGGGAAGGGGCTAAGTTACAGGCTTCTTTGGGTTCAGGTTGCCTGTCTGCTGTATTAGAGTGGGGGGTTACCACATCTTGTAGTAAACACCCTTCTTCCACTCTTTCTTCTGTTAGCTGAGGAGCCACCCACTCAGGTTTAACAGTTGCCTGACTAGCCAGGACTTCTTGTGGGTCAGGTTGGACTTTATCAGGGCCATTTTTGGAGTTCTCCCCTACTGGAGCAGAATCTCCTTGGCTTGCTGTAACCTTGGCTAAAGGTTGTCCACCCTTCCTACTCTGTTTTCTTTTCTTCTTCTTCTGGGGCCTGCTTGCATTTACTGCAGAGGCAGGACTTCCAGAATCCTTGGGAGAGGACTGGCACTGGACCAGTTCCTCTCTTGGGCTCTGACTAACCTCTGGGTAGTCATTTCCAAGGAGACAGTCAAGGGGGAGGTCTGTACTGACTACTACCCTTCTCCAGCTAAGAGTGCCACCCACTTCTATGGGCACTAAAGCCACAGGCCTCTTAGTGACCCTGTCTAGGCTAACTCTTACCCTGGCAGTCTCACCTGGGATGTACTGGTTTGAGAGCACCAGCCTGTCATGCACAATAGTGTGACTGGCACAAGTGTCTCTCAGGGCAGTGGTTGGGATTCCATTCACCAGTAGGTGGTGGAAGTGTCTACTTCCCTCTGGAATCTCCAACTCACCTGTTGGGCCCTGTTTCCAGTTGAAGGCTAGGAAGACCTCCTCATCTGAGGAGTCATCTCCCATGGCTACACTGGTTACCCCTGGAATTTTGTTCTGGGGTTTGTTTTTGGGACAAGAAGTGTCCTTGGTGTGGTGCCCAGACTGTTTACAGTTGTGGCACCATGTCTTAGTGGCATCCCAGTTCTTACCCTGGTACCCACCTTTGTTTTGGGTTGTGTCTTGGGGCCCACCCACCTGTTCTGGTTTTTGGGGGCCTACAGAGGACTCTTTTTCTTTGTTTCTAGTTTCACCCACTTTCTCCTGGGGAGTTTTTGTAACCCCTTTCTTTTGGTCACCCCCAGTGGAAGTTTTGGTTACCCTAGTCTTGACCCAGTGGTCTGCCTTCTTTCCCAATTCTTGGGGAGAAATTGGACCTAGGTCTACCAGATACTGATGCAACTTTTCATTGAAGCAGTTACTTAAAATGTGTTCTTTCATAAACAAATTATAAAGCCCAACATAGTCACACACTTCATTTCCAGTTAACCAACCATCTAGTGTTTTTACTGAGTAGTCTACAAAATCAACCCAGGTCTGGCTCGAGGATTTTTGAGCCCCCCTGAATCTAATTCTATACTCCTCAGTGGAGAATCCAAAGCCCTCAATCAGGGTACCCTTCATGAGGTCATAAGATTCTGCATCTTTTCCAGAGAGTGTGAGGAGTCTATCCCTACACTTTCCAGTGAACATTTCCCAAAGGAGAGCACCCCAGTGAGATCTGTTTACTTTTCTGGTTACACAAGCCCTCTCAAAAGCTGTGAACCATTTGGTGATGTCATCACCATCTTCATATTTTGTTACAATCCCTTTGGGGATTTTTAGGATGTCAGGAGAATCTCTGACCCTATTTAAGTTGCTGCCACCATCGATGGGACCTAGGCCCATCTCTTTTCTTTCCCTTTCTATGGCTAGGAGCTGCTTTTCCAAAGCCAATCTTTTGACCATCCTGGCTAACAGGGGGTCATCTTCACTGAGAGCATCCTCAGTGATTTCAGAAATGCTGGACCCTCCTGTGAGGGAAGCAACATTTCTGACTATCATTTTTGGAGACAGGGCTTGAGAGGCCCTGGTCTCCCTATTTAGGACTGGAAGGGGGGAATTGCCCTCCAAGTCACTAATTTCTTCCTCTGTGAAGTCATCCTCAGAGGGGTTGGCTTTTTCAAACTCTGCCAACAGCTCCTGGAGCTGAATTTTGGTAGGTCTGGAGCCAATGGTTATTTTCTTTATATTACAGAGAGACCTTAGCTCCCTCATCTTAAGATGGAGGTAAGGTGTGGTGTCGAGTTCCACCACATTCATCTCTGTATCAGACATTATTTTGCTAAAAGTTGGAAGACTTTTTAAGAATCTACAACTGGTTCTAGAATCTAATTCAAACTTTTACAAACTTTTAAACTCTAAAAGAAATGCTAAACAGGATCTAACACAAGGCCCTAGCAGGTCTTTTAAGAATTTAGAAAACTTTTCAAATTGCAAAAAATCAATTTCTAATGACAATTTTGGAATTTGTAGTGTGATCAGGTATTGGCTGAGTAGTCCAGCAAATGCAAAGTCTTGTACCCCACCGCTGATCCACCAATGTAGGAAGTTGGCTCTGTATGTGCTACTTCAAAGTAAGGAATAGCATGCACAGAGTCCAAGGGTTCCCCTTAGAGGTAAGATAGTGGCAAAAAGAGATAATACTAATGCTCAATTTTGTGGTAGTGTGGTCGAGCAGTAGGCTTATCCAAGGAGTAGTGTTAAGCACTTGTTGTACATACACATAGACAATAAATGAGGTACACACACTCAGAGACAAATCCAGCCAATAGGTTTTTGTATAGAAAAATATCTTTTCTTAGTTTATTTTAAGAACCACAGGTTCAAATTCTACATGTAATATCTCATTCGAAAGGTATTGCAGGTAAGTACTTTAGGAACTTCAAATCATCAAAATTGCATGTATACTTTTCAAGTTATTCACAAATAGCTGTTTTAAAAGTGGACACTTAGTGCAATTTTCACAGTTCCTAGGGGAGGTAAGTATTTGTTAGGTTAACCAGGTAAGTAAGACACTTACAGGGCTTAGTTCTTGGTCCAAGGTAGCCCACCGTTGGGGGTTCAGAGCAACCCCAAAGTCACCACACCAGCAGCTCAGGGCCGGTCAGGTGCAGAGTTCAAAGTGGTGCCCAAAACGCATAGGCTAGAATGGAGAGAAGGGGGTGCCCCGGTTCCGGTCTGCTTGCAGGTAAGTACCCGCGTCTTCGGAGGGCAGACCAGGGGGGTTTTGTAGGGCACCGGGGGGGACACAAGTCCACACAGAAATTTCACCCTCAGCGGCGCGGGGGCGGCCGGGTGCAGTGTAAAAACAAGCGTCGGGTTCGCAATGTTAGTCTAGGAGAGATCTCGGGATCTCTTCAGCGCTGCAGGCAGGCAAGGGGGGGGTTCCTCGGGGAAACCTCCACTTGGGCAAGGGAGAGGGACTCCTGGGGGTCACTTCTCCAGTGAAAGTCCGGTCCTTCAGGTCCTGGGGGCTGCGGGTGCAGGGTCTCTCCCAGGCGTCGGGACTTTAGGTTCAAAGAGTCGCGGTCAGGGGAAGCCTCGGGATTCCCTCTGCAGGCGGCGCTGTGGGGGCTCAGGGGGGACAGGTTTTGGTACTCACAGTATCAGAGTAGTCCTGGGGTCCCTCCTGAGGTGTTGGATCGCCACCAGCCGAGTCGGGGTCGCCGGGTGCAGTGTTGCAAGTCTCACGCTTCTTGCGGGGAGCTTGCAGGGTTCTTTAAAGCTGCTGGAAACAAAGTTGCAGCTTTTCTTGGAGCAGGTCCGCTGTCCTCGGGAGTTTCTTGTCTTTTCGAAGCAGGGGCAGTCCTCAGAGGATGTCGAGGTCGCTGGTCCCTTTGGAAGGCGTCGCTGGAGCAGGATCTTTGGAAGGCAGGAGACAGGCCGGTGAGTTTCTGGAGCCAAGGCAGTTGTCGTCTTCTGGTCTTCCTCTGCAGGGGTTTTTCAGCTAGGCAGTCCTTCTTCTTGTAGTTGCAGGAATCTAATTTTCTAGGGTTCAGGGTAGCCCTTAAATACTAAATTTAAGGGCGTGTTTAGGTCTGGGGGGTTAGTAGCCAATGGCTACTAGCCCTGAGGGTGGGTACACCCTCTTTGTGCCCCCTCCCAAGGGGAGGGGGTCACAATCCTAACCCTATTGGGGGAATCCTCCATCTGCAAGATGGAGGATTTCTAAAAGTCAGAGTCACCTCAGCTCAGGACACCTTAGGGGCTGTCCTGACTGGCCAGTGACTCCTCCTTGTT
This sequence comes from Pleurodeles waltl, assembly GCF_031143425.1. Lineage (NCBI taxonomy): Eukaryota > Metazoa > Chordata > Amphibia > Caudata > Salamandridae > Pleurodeles > Pleurodeles waltl. The sequence continues at coordinate 24,444,715 of NC_090450.1, forward strand.
GCTTTCTTTGTTCCCTCCAGCCTTGCCGCCAAAAGTGGGGGCCGTGGCCGGAGGGGGCGGGCAACTCCACTAAGCTGGAGTGCCCTGCTGGGCTGTGACAAAGGGGTGAGCCTTTGAGGCTCACCGCCAGGTGTTACAGCTCCTGCCTGGGGGAGGTGTTAGCATCTCCACCCAGTGCAGGCTTTGTTACTGGCCTCAGAGTGACAAAGGCACTCTCCCCATGGGGCCAGCAACATGTCTCTAGTGTGGCAGGCTGCTGGAACCAGTCAGCCTACACAGATAGTCGGATAGGTTTCAGGGGGCACCTCTAAGGTGCCCTCTGGGGTGTATTTTACAATAAAATGTACACTGGCATCAGTGTGCATTTATTGTGCTGAGAAGTTTGATACCAAACTTCACAGTTTTCAGTGTAGCCATTATGGTGCTGTGGAGTTCGTGTTTGACAAACTCCCAGACCATATACTCTTATGGCTACCCTGCACTTACAATGTCTAAGGTTTGGCTTAGACACTGTAGGGGTGCCATGCTCATGCACTGGTACCCTCACCTATGGTATAGTGCACCCTGCCTTAGGGCTGTAAGGCCTGCTAGAGGGGTGACTGATCTATACATGCATAGGCAGTGAGAGGCTGGCATGGCACCCTGAGGGGAGTGCCATGTCGACTTACTCATTTTGTTCTCACCAGCACACACAAGCTGGCAAGCAGTGTGTCTGTGCTGAGTGAGGGGTCTCTAGGGTGGCATAAGACATGCTGCAGCCCTTAGAGACCTTCCTTGGCATCAGGGCCCTTGGTACTAGAAGTACCAGTTACAAGGGACTTATCTGAATGCCAGGGTGTGCCAATTGTGGATACAAGGGTACATTTTAGGTGAAGGAACACTGGTGCTGGGGCCTGGTTAGCAGGGTCCCAGCACACTTCTCAGTCAAGTCAGCATCAGTATCAGGCAAAAAGTGGGGGGTAACTGCAACAGGGAGCCATTTCTTTACAGCGCTGTTGCTGTGAGTGTGATGTCTGGTGACGAGAGGTAGCGCTGTTGCTGTGAGTGTGGTGTCTGGTGACGAGAGGGAGCGCTCTTGCTGTGAGTGTGGTGTCTGGTGACGAGAGGGAGCGCTCTTGCTGTGAGTGTGGTGTCTGGCGAAGAGAGGGAGTGCTGTTGCTGTGAGTGTGGTGTCTGGCGACGAGAGGGAGCGCTCTTGCTGTGAGTGTGGTGTCTGAACAGAGGGAGCGCTCTTGCTGTGAGTGTGGTGTCTGATGACGAGAGGGAGCGCTCTTGGTGTGAGTGTGATGTCTGGTGAAGAGAGGGAGCACTCTTGCTGTGAGTGTGGTGTCTGGTGACGAGAGGTGGCGCTCTTGCTGTGAGTGTGATGTCTGGTAACGAGAGGGAGCGCTCTTGCTGTGAGTGTGGTGTCTGGTGACGAGAGGGAGCGCTCTTGCTGTGAGTGTGGTGTCTGGTGACGAGAGGGAGCGCTCTTGCTGTGAGTGTGGTGTCTGGTGACGAGAGGGAGTGCTGTTGCTGTGAGTGTGGTGTCTGGCGACGAGAGGGAGCGCTCTTGCTGTGAGTGTGGTGTCTGGTGACGAGAGGGAGTGCTCTTGCTGTGAGTGTGGTGTCTGGTGACGAGAGGGAGCGCTCTTGCTGTGAGTGTGGTGTCTGGTGAAGAGAGGGAGTGCTGTTGCTGTGAGTGTGGTGTCTGGCGACGAGAGGAAGCGCTCTTGCTGTGAGTGTGGTGTCTGAAGAGAGGGAGCGCTCTTGCTGTGAGTGTGGTGTCTGGCGAAGAGAGGGAGTGCTCTTGCTGTGAGAGTGGTGTCTGGTGAAGAGAGGGAGCGCTCTTGGTGTGAGTGTGGTGTCTGGTGATGAGAGAGAGTGCTCTTGCTGTGAGTGTGGTGTCTGGTGACGAGAGGGAGCGCTGTTGCTGTGAGTGTGGTGTCTGGTGACGAGAGGGAGCGCTGTTGCTGTGAGTGTGGTGTCTGATGACGAGAGGGAGCGCTCTTGCTGTGAGTGTGGTGTCTGGTGACGAGAGGGAGCGCTCTTGCTGTGAGTGTGGTGTCTGGAGACGAGAGGTAGTGCTGTTGCTGTGAGTGTGGTGTCTGGTGACGAGAGGTAGCGCTGTTGCTGTGAGTGTGATGTCTGGTGACGGGAGGGAGCGCTCTTGCTGTGAGTGTGGTGTCTGGTGACGAGAGGGAGCGCTCTTGCTGTGAGTGTGGTGTCTGGTGACGAGAGGGAGCGCTCTTGCTGTGAGTGTGGTGTCTGGTGACGAGAGGGAGCGCTGTTGCTGTGAGTGTAGTGTCTGGTGACGAGAGGGAGCGCTCTTGCTGTGAGTGTGGTGTCTGGAGACGAGAGGTAGTGCTGTTGCTGTGAGTGTGGTGTCTGGTGACGAGAGGTAGCGCTGTTGCTGTGAGTGTGATGTCTGGTGACGAGAGGGAGCGCCCTTGCTGTGAGTGTGGTGTCTGGTGACGAGAGGGAGCGCTCTTGCTGTGAGTGTGGTGTCTGGTGACGAGAGGGAGCGCTCTTGCTGTGAGTGTGGTGTCTGGCGACGAGAGGGAGCGCTCTTGCTGTGAGTGTGGTGTCTGGCGACGAGAGGGAATGCTCTTGCTGTGAGTGTGGTGTCTGGTGACGAGAGGTAGCGTTGTTGCTGTGAGTGTGATGTCTGGTGATGAGAGGTAGCGCTGTTGCTGTGAGTGTGGTGTCTGGTGACGAGAGGGAGCGCTCTTGCTGTGAGTGTGGTGACGAGAGGGAGCGCTCTTGCTGTGAGTGTGGTGTCTGGTGACGAGAGGGAGCGCTCTTGCTGTGAGTGTGGTGTCTGGAGACGAGAGGTAGTGCTGTTGCTGTGAGTGTGGTGTCTGGTGACGAGAGGTAGTGCTGTTGCTGTGAGTGTGATGTCTGGTGACGAGAGGGAGCGCTCTTGCTGTGAGTGTGGTGTCTGGTGACGAGAGGGAGCGCTCTTGCTGTGAGTGTGGTGTCTGGTGACGAGAGGGAGCGCTCTTGCTGTGAGTGTGGTGTCTGGTGACGAGAGGGAGCGCTGTTGCTGTGAGTGTAGTGTCTGGTGACGAGAGGGAGCGCTCTTGCTGTGAGTGTGGTGTCTGGAGACGAGAGGTAGTGCTGTTGCTGTGAGTGTGGTGTCTGGTGACGAGAGGTAGCGCTGTTGCTGTGAGTGTGATGTCTGGTGACGAGAGGGAGCGCCCTTGCTGTGAGTGTGGTGTCTGGTGACGAGAGGGAGCGCTCTTGCTGTGAGTGTGGTGTCTGGCGACGAGAGGGAGCGCTCTTGCTGTGAATGTGGTGTCTGGCGACGAGAGGGAGCGCTCTTGCTGTGAGTGTGGTGTCTGGCGACGAGAGGGAATGCTCTTGCTGTGAGTGTGGTGTCTGGTGACGAGAGGTAGCGCTGTTGCTGTGAGTGTGATGTCTGGTGACGAGAGGTAGCGCTGTTGCTGTGAGTGTGGTGTCTGGTGACGAGAGGGAGCGCTCTTGCTGTTAGTGTGGTGTCTGGTGACGAGAGGGAGCGCTCTTGCTGTGAGTGTAGTGTCTGGTGAAGAGAGGGAGTGCTGTTGCTGTGAGTGTTGTGTCTGGCGACGAGAGGGAGCGCTCTTGCTGTGAGTGTGGTGTCTGAACAGAGGGAGCGCTCTTGCTGTGAGTGTGGTGTCTGATGACGAGAGGGAGCGCTCTTGCTGTGAGTGTGGTGTCTGGTGAAGAGAGGGAGCGCTCTTGCTGTGAGTGTGATGTCTGGTGAAGAGAGGGAGCGCTCTTGCTGTGAGTGTGGTGTCTGGTTGCGAGAGGTGGCGCTCTTGCTGTGAGTGTGGTGTCTGGTGACGAGAGGTGGCGCTCTTGCTGTGAGTGTGATGTCTGGTGACGAGAGGGAGCGCTCTTGCTGTGAGTGTGGTGTCTGGTGAAGAGAGGGAGCGCTCTTGCTGTGAGTGTGGTGTCTGGTGACGAGAGGGAGCGCTCTTGCTGTGAGTGTGGTGTCTGGTGACGAGAGGGAGCGCTCTTGCTGTGAGTGTGGTGTCTGGTGAAGAGAGGGAGTGCTGTTGCTGTGAGTGTGGTGTCTGGCGACGAGAGGGAGCGCTCTTGCTGTGAGTGTGGTGTCTGAAGAGAGGGAGCGCTCTTGCTGTGAGTGTGGTGTCTGACGAAGAGTGGGAGTGCTCTTGCTGTGAGAGTGGTGTCTGGTGAAGAGAGGGAGCGCTCTTGCTGTGAGTGTGGTTTCTGGTGACGAGAGGGAGCGCTCTTGCTGTGAGTGTGATGTCTGGTGAAGAGAGGGAGCTTTCTTGCTGTGAGTGTGGTGTCTGGTGACGAGAGGGAGCGCTGTTGCTGGTAGTGTGGTGTCTGGTGACGAGTGAGTGTAGTGTCTGGGAACGAGAGGGAGCACTCTTGCTGTGAGTGTGGTGTCTGGTGACGAGAGGGAGCGCTCTTGCTGTGAGTGTGGTGTCTGGTGAAGAGAGGGAGTGCTGTTGCTGTGAGTGTGGTGTCTGGTGATGAGAGGGAGCGCTCTTGCTGTGAATGTGGTGTCTGGTGACGAGAGGGAGCGCTCTTGCTGTGAGTGTGGTGTCTGAAGAGAGGGAGCGCTCTTGCTGTGCGTGTGGTGTCTGGTGACGAGAGGGAGCGCTGTTGCTGGTAGTGTGGTGTCTGGTGACGAGTGAGTGTAGTGTCTGGTAACGAGAGGGAGCGCTCTTGCTGTGAGTGTGGTGTCTGGTGACGAGAGGGAGCGCTCTTGCTGTGAGTGTGGTGTCTGGTGAAGAGAGGGAGCGCTCTTGCTGTGAGTGTGGTGTCTGGTGACGAGAGGGAGCGCTCTTGCTGTGAGTTTGATGTCTGGTGAAGAGAGGGAGCTTTCTTGCTGTGAGTGTGGTGTCTGGTGACGAGAGGGAGCGCTGTTGCTGGTAGTGTGGTGTCTGGTGACGAGTGAGTGTAGTGTCTGGTAACGAGAGGGAGCACTCTTGCTGTGAGTGTGGTGTCTGGTGACGAGAGGGAGCGCTCTTGCTGTGAGTGTAATTTTTGTTTGGCGGAGAGCGCACGGGTTCTTGCTGACAAATTTGGTAATAGGTAGTGCAATTGCCAATTTGATATTTGTTTAGTGCAGGGAGCTAGTGCACTCTGAGTGTGACGTGTGGTGGAGAGTGGGTGCACGTTCCACAATATGTTGCTTGGTGGTATATGGTGGAGAGCACTTCAATTGCTTTCATGTGACATTTGTTTAATGCAGGGAGGTAGTGCACTGAGTGTGACGTGTGCACTTCACTTGCTTTCAGTGTGATATTTGTTTAGTGCAGGGAGCTAGTGCACTCTGAGTGTGACGTGTGGTGGAGAGTGGGTGCATGTTCCACGTACGTTGCTTGGTGGTATATGGTGGAGAGCACTTCACTTGCTATCAGTGTGATATTTGTTTAGTGCAGGGAGCTAGTGCACTCTGAGTGTGACGTGTGGTGGAGAGTGGGTGCACGTTCCACAATATGTTGCTTGGTGGTATATGGTGGAGTGTAATATTTAACTCTTCAAGCGTGTGACACCCACCGTCACAGGAAACCGTGTCACTGTGGTCCTGTGGAGCGGCTCATGCTAGGAGTGGAGCAGACAGCCGGCTCCTGCCTTGTAGGTCAGGTAGGAGCCATGTTGGTCACTCCTGCAGGTTGTGGGCAGCCAATTAGCATTTGATGCTCCCAGACACCAGTCTCTAGTGTAAGAGTCCAGGGAAGGGTTGCCTTCTCTGAGTGTGTCTTAGCTGGGAGTGGTGGTCCTCGCAGAATCTGACTGTGGAATTCCTTGAAGTTACATAAAAACAGGAGTTGATTTTGCTGCCGCTCGAGTAGATTTTCTTCTCGAACGCAGCCCTCTGCCTGGGAACAGTTGTAACCACCCATTGTAAAAAAACTTTCGCTGGATGTCCTCCTAGTGACCGAAAATCACGCGAGGACACAACAAATCTTCCTCTTAGTCACCAGCTTACCATGCTGGAGCCAGGCAACGATGGTGGAATTTGGCTGGAACTCTGCCTTACAAAAGTAATGGGGCGTCACCAGAATTCCACAAATTCCTCTTGCTGAACAGAATATTCTGCCCACCCTAGCAGCAAGGTAGCATCCGACCCAGTGTTAAGGACGCTAAGCAAGTTTCAAAGCACTATGCCTTGCGCCTGGATTCCCCACTAGGGGCCACAGGCTGGACTCTGCAGGTGATATAGAGGACCAGTGACTAGAATTGGCACTGAGCCAGGAGGTGTGAGTGCCCACTGGCAGGGGGCACAGCATGGCAGCCCTGCAGATGTCAGATAGGGGTGGGACATGAAGCTTGACAGACGCTGTGTTTAAAGGCCCTGCTACCCAGGCCTTCATAAAGAGGTGGAAGTGGGGGAAACCCACACAATTCTTGGGGGCGGGCTGTTTTTACAACCCCCCCCCCAATTCTGTCCTGGAAATATGGGACAATGGAGGATTTAAAGGCGTATCCCCACTCTGCATCATTCATGGGCGAGGGGGCATCGTTCAAGATGTAAAACGTGCCAGTCAAGAGAAGGGCATCGTAAGATTCAAACCCCCAGCAGCATCCTTTTTGGAGAGAAGCGAAGAATGATGGGAAGGGGTGAGGGGTCAAGTCTCTTGTGTCATAAATAGACAAACGGCACAGGGTTTGTTTTAATGGGAAGCAAAAGACCTCTGGGATTCCTAAAGCTTGTTGAGTGGGAGTTCTTTTTTGTGGAACCCGACACCCCTATGAGAAATCCGAAGCCATCAGAACTTGTTCATGCAAGCCCCCCAAAAAAGGGTCCATTAGTCCCGGTAATCTGTTTCGCTGTAACACTTTGTTCCCCTTTCTTACCAGCGAGGCGCCTAGAAGGCATTAGGCAGGCAACAACACATTTGTGAGGCGCCCTAAACACGCCTATCCCCTCACGATGTAACTACTCTCTGCCCGGCTCATTGAGAGCCCCTCAGCACCCTGCCATCTGCCGGCCACAGGCGCCCCAGTCTCATCTCAGCTCAGGGGCTGCACCGTAGTTATTGTGCTCCCAGAGGCCTTTTTCAAACCACAACAAGGAGCTAATGATTCCGATGTATCTAGGACTTGCAAACTAGTATGGAGGAAGAAGAGACACACACACATCTTGGATTATACCAACACACGAGGAAGTGAGTGGTTGTGGGATGGGGGACGTGAAGTGGGGTGTGGAACTCTGGGCGCTTCATTCTTTGTCTTCTTCCTCTGACATCACGGTGGCCACAGGGTCTTCCTGGTGCATGTAGCACTGCTGCTGTCACTTTTGCGGCAGTGCTTAATTTGAGCTGGTGGTTTCCTGTGCAGGGCACCGGCACATATTTTTTAGGGCCTGCATTTAGTTTTCTGCGTCAGGCGTTTACTGCGTGCAAACGATACAGATGGGGAAGGCGGAGGACGAGAACAATGAAAATGCGTCTCACAGGAAGAAAGCAGAAAGCTGCAAGAGTGAGCTGAACGGGCAGGGAGTGGCTGTAAATGGATAAAGAGGCCCAAGATGGCTTTAGGATTACAGTTGCCTCAGCATTCAGTGCCAGCACATTTAAATGCAGCAGCTGAATGTTTCAGAGGAGAGCTTTGGGCACCGACAAGTTTTTATTTACAAATTAAGCACGGTGTTGCAGGTAGCGCTGCTTTTGGCATGTGCCACTGCTGTTACGCTGTTGCTACATACCAAGTGCAGGGAGTGCTGCTGTTGCCCACCATGTTGGAAGCACTGCTGCTTCCAAACTGTGGATGGACTCTTCTTGCAGGTGGTAATACCTGCAACACTGTTTCTGCACACCTGCGGCAGATAGTGCTTCCCCAGATAGTGCTTCCCCTACACTGCGTGCAGGAAGTGCTGCTGGTGCACCACCGTTTCTGCACACCTATGGCAGATAGCGCTCCCCCTACACTGCATGCAGGAAGTGCTGCTGGTGCACCACCGTTTCTGCACACCTGCGGCAGATAGCGCTTCCCCCACACTGCGTGCAGGAAGTGCTGCTGGTGCACCACTGTTTCTGCACACCTGCGGCAGATAGCGCTTCCCCCACACTGCGTGCAGGAAGTGCTGCTGGTGCACCACTGTTTCTGCACACCTGCGGCAGATAGCGCTTCCCCCACACTGCGTGCAGGAAGTGCTGCTGGTGCACCACTGTTTCTGCACACCTGCGACAGATAGTGCTTCCCCCACACTGCATGCAGGAAGTGCTGCTGGTGCACCACTGCATGCTAGAAGTGCTGATGGTGCACCACTGTTTCTGTGCACCTGCGGCAGATAGTGCTTCCCCTACACTGCGTGCAGGAAGTGCTGATGGTGCACCACTGTTTCTGCACACCTGCGGCAGATAGCGCTTCCCCTACACTGCGTGCAGGAAGTGCTGCTGGTGCACCACTGTTTCTGCACACCTGCGGCAGATAGCGCTTCCCCCACACTGCGTGCAGGAAGTGCTGTTGGTGCACCACTGTTTCTGCACACCTGCGGCAGATAGCGCTTCCCCCACACTGCGTGCAGGAAGTGCTGCTGGTGCACCTCTGTTTCTGCACACCTGCGGCAGATAGCGCTTCCACCACACCGCATGCAGGTGGTGCTGCTGGTGCACCACTGCATGCAGGAAGTGCTGATGGTGCACCACTGTTTCTGCACACCTGCAGCAGATAGTGCTTCCCCTACACTGCGTGCAGGAAGTGCTGATGGTGCACCACTGTTTCTGCACACCTGCACCACTGTTTCTGCACACCTGCGGCATATAGTGCTTCCCCAACACTGCGTGCAGGAAGTGCTGCTGGTGCACCACTGTTTCTGCACACCTGCGGCAGATATCGCTTCCCTTACACTGCGTGCAGGAAGTGCTGCTGGTGCACCACTGCATGCAGGAAGTGCTGCTGGTGCACCACTGTTTCTGCACACCTGTGGCAGATAGTGCTTCCCCTACACTGCATGCAGCAAGTGCTGCTGGTGAACCACTGTTTCTGCACACCTGCAGAAGATAGTGCTTCCCCTACATTGCGTGCAGGAAGTGCTGATGGTGCATCACTGTTTCTGCACACCTGCGGCAGATACTGCTTCCCCCACACTGCGTGCAGGAAGTGCTGCTGGTGCACCACTGTTTCTGCACACCTGCGGCAGATAGCGCTTCCCCTACACTGCGTGCAGGAAGTGCTGCTGGTGCACCACTGTTTCTGCACACCTGCGGCAGATAGCGCTTCCCCTACACTGCGTGCAGGAAGTGCTGCTGGTACACCACTGTTTCTGCACACCTGCGGCAGATAGCGCTTCCCTTACACTACGTGCAGGAAGTGCTGCTGGTGCACCACTGTTTCTGCACACCTGCGGCAGATAGCGCTTCCCCCACACTGCATTCAGGAAGTGCTGCTGGTGCACCACTGTTTCTGCACACCTGCGGCAGATAGCGCTTCCCTTACACTGCTTGCAGGAAGTGCTGCTGGTGCACCACTGTTTCTGCACACCTGCGGCAGATAGCGCTTCCCCCACACTGCGTGCAGGAAGTGCTGCTGGTGCACCTCTGTTTCTGCACACCTGCGGCAGATAGCGCTTCCCCCACACCGCATGCAGGAGGTGCTGCTGGTGCACCACTGCATGCAAGAAGTGCTGCTGGTGCACCAATGTTTCTGCACACCTGCAGCAGATAGTGCTTCCCCTACACTGCGTGCAGGAAGTGCTGATGGTGCACCACTGTTTCTGCACACCTGCGGCAGATAGTGCTTCCCCCACACTGCGTGCAGGAAGTGCTGCTGGTGCACCACTGTTTCTACACACCTGCAGCAGATAGCGCTTCCCTTACACTGCAGGCAGGAAGTGCTGCTGGTGCACCACTGCATGCAGGAAGTGCTGCTGGTGCACCACTGCATGCAGGAAGTGCTGCTGGTGCACCACTGTTTCTGCACACCTGCGGCAGATAGCGCTTCCCTTACACTGCGTGCAGGAAGTGCTGCTGGTGCACCACCGTTTCTGCACACCTATGGCAGATAGCGCTCCCCCTACACTGCATGCAGGAAGTGCTGCTGGTGCACCACCGTTTCTGCACACCTGCGGCAGATAGCGCTTCCCCCACACTGCGTGCAGGAAGTGCTGCTGGTGCACCACTGTTTCTGCACACCTGCGGCAGATAGCGCTTCCCCCACACTGCGTGCAGGAAGTACTGCTGGTGCACCACTGTTTCTGCACACCTGCGACAGATAGTGCTTCCCCCACACTGCATGCAGGAAGTGCTGCTGGTGCACCACTGCATGCTAGAAGTGCTGATGGTGCACCACTGTTTCTGTACACCTGCGGCAGATAGTGCTTCCCCTACACTGCGTGCAGGAAGTGCTGATGGTGCACCACTGTTTCTGCACACCTGCGGCAGATAGCGCTTCCCCTACACTGCGTGCAGGAAGTGCTGCTGGTGCACCACTGTTTCTGCACACCTGCGGCAGATAGCGCTTCCCCCACACTGCGTGCAGGAAGTGCTGTTGGTGCACCACTGTTTCTGCACACCTGCGGCAGATAGCGCTTCCCCCACACTGCGTGCAGGAAGTGCTGCTGGTGCACCTCTGTTTCTGCACACCTGCGGCAGATAGCGCTTCCACCACACCGCATGCAGGTGGTGCTGCTGGTGCACCACTGCATGCAGGAAGTGCTGATGGTGCACCACTGTTTCTGCACACCTGCGGCAGATAGTGCTTCCCCTACACTGCGTGCAGGAAGTGCTGATGGTGCACCACTGTTTCTGCACACCTGCACCACTGTTTCTGCACACCTGCGGCATATAGTGCTTCCCCCACACTGCGTGCAGGAAGTGCTGCTGGTGCACCACTGTTTCTGCACACCTGCGGCAGATATCGCTTCCCTTACACTGCGTGCAGGAAGTGCTGCTGGTGCACCACTGCATGCAGGAAGTGCTGCTGGTGCACCACTGTTTCTGCACACCTGTGGCAGATAGTGCTTCCCCTACACTGCATGCAGCAAGTGCTGCTGGTGAACCACTGTTTCTGCACACCTGCGGAAGATAGTGCTTCCCCTACATTGCGTGCAGGAAGTGCTGATGGTGCATCACTGTTTCTGCACACCTGCGGCAGATACTGCTTCCCCCACACTGCGTGCAGGAAGTGCTGCTGGTGCACCACTGTTTCTGCACACCTGCGGCAGATAGTGCTTCCCCTACACTGCGTGCAGGAAGTGCTGCTGGTGCACCACTGTTCCTGCACACCTGTGGCAGATAGCGCTTCCCCTACACTGCGTGCAGGAAGTGCTGCTGGTGCACCACTGTTTCTGCACACCTGCGGCAGATAGCGCTTCCCTTACACTACGTGCAGGAAGTGCTGCTGGTGCACCACTGTTTCTGCACACCTGCGGCAGATAGCGCTTCCCCCACACTGCATTCAGGAAGTGCTGCTGGTGCACCACTGTTTCTGCACACCTGCGGCAGATAGCGCTTCCCTTACACTGCTTGCAGGAAGTGCTGCTGGTGCACCACTGTTTCTGCACACCTGCGGCAGATAGCGCTTCCCCCACACTGCGTGCAGGAAGTGCTGCTGGTGCACCTCTGTTTCTGCACACCTGCGGCAGATAGCGCTTCCCCCACACCGCATGCAGGAGGTGCTGCTGGTGCACCACTGCATGCAAGAAGTGCTGCTGGTGCACCACTGTTTCTGCACACCTGCAGCAGATAGTGCTTCCCCTACACTGCGTGCAGGAAGTGCTGATGGTGCACCACTGTTTCTGCACACCTGCGGCAGATAGTGCTTCCCCCACACTGCGTGCAGGAAGTGCTGCTGGTGCACCGCTGTTTCTACACACCTGCAGCAGATAGCGCTTCCCTTACACTGCAGGCAGGAAGTGCTGCTGGTGCACCACTGCATGCAGGAAGTGCTGCTGGTGCACCACTGCATGCAGGAAGTGCTGCTGGTGCACCACTGTTTCTGCACACCTGCGGCAGATAGCGCTTCCCTTACAGTGCGTGCAGGAAGTGCTGCTGGTGCACCACTGTTTCTGCACACCTGCGGCAGATAGCGCTTCCCCTACACTGCGTGCAGGAAGTGCTGCTGGTGCACCACCGTTTCTGCACACCTGCGGCAGATAGCGCTCCCCCTACACTGCATGCAGGAAGTGCTGCTGGTGCACCACCGTTTCTGCACACCTGCGGCAGATAGCGCTCCCCCTACACTGCGTGCAGGAAGTGCTGCTGGTGCACCACCGTTTCTGCACACCTGCGGCAGATAGCGCTTCCCCCACACTGCGTGCAGGAAGTGCTGCTGGTGCACCACTGTTTCTGCACACCTGCGGCAGATAGCGCTTCCCCCACACTGCGTGCAGGAAGTGCTGCTGGTGCACCACTGTTTCTGCACACCTGCGACAGATAGTGCTTCCCCCACACTGCATGCAGGAAGTGCTGCTGGTGCACCACTGCATGCTAGAAGTGCTGATGGTGCACCACTGTTTCTGTACACCTGCGGCAGATAGTGCTTCCCCTACACTGCGTGCAGGAAGTGCTGATGGTGCACCACTGTTTCTGCACATCTGCGGCAGATAGCGCTTCCCCTACACTGCGTGCAGGAAGTGCTGCTGGTGCACCACTGTTTCTGCACACCTGCGGCAGATAGCGCTTCCCCCACACTGCGTGCAGGAAGTGCTGTTGGTGCACCACTGTTTCTGCACACCTGCGGCAGATAGCGCTTCCCCCACACTGCGTGCAGGAAGTGCTGCTGGTGCACCTCTGTTTCTGCACACCTGCGGCAGATAGCGCTTCCACCACACCGCATGCAGGTGGTGCTGCTGGTGCACCACTGCATGCAGGAAGTGCTGATGGTGCACCACTGTTTCTGCACACCTGCGGCAGATAGTGCTTCCCCTACACTGCGTGCAGGAAGTGCTGATGGTGCACCACTGTTTCTGCACACCTGCACCACTGTTTCTGCACACCTGCGGCATATAGTGCTTCCCCCACACTGCGTGCAGGAAGTGCTGCTGGTGCACCACTGTTTCTGCACACCTGCGGCAGATATCGCTTCCCTTACACTGCGTGCAGGAAGTGCTGCTGGTGCACCATTGCATGCAGGAAGTGCTGCTGGTGCACCACTGTTTCTGCACACCTGTGGCAGATAGTGCTTCCCCTACACTGCATGCAGCAAGTGCTGCTGGTGAACCACTGTTTCTGCACACCTGCAGAAGATAGTGCTTCCCCTACATTGCGTTCAGGAAGTGCTGATGGTGCATCACTGTTTCTGCACACCTGCGGCAGATACTGCTTCCCCCACACTGCGTGCAGGAAGTGCTGCTGGTGCACCACTGTTTCTGCACACCTGCGGCAGATAGTGCTTCCCCTACACTGCGTGCAGGAAGTGCTGCTGGTGCACCACTGTTCCTGCACACCTGTGGCAGATAGCGCTTCCCCTACACTGCGTGCAGGAAGTGCTGCTGGTGCACCACTGTTTCTGCACACCTGCGGCAGATAGCGCTTCCCTTACACTACGTGCAGGAAGTGCTGCTGGTGCACCACTGTTTCTGCACACCTGCGGCAGATAGCGCTTCCCCCACACTGCATTCAGGAAGTGCTGCTGGTGCACCACTGTTTCTGCACACCTGCGGCAGATAGCGCTTCCCTTACACTGCTTGCAGGAAGTGCTGCTGGTGCACCACTGTTTCTGCACACCTGCGGCAGATAGCGCTTCCCCCACACTGCGTGCAGGAAGTGCTGCTGGTGCACCTCTGTTTCTGCACACCTGCGGCAGATAGCGCTTCCCCCACACTGCGTGCAGGAAGTGCTGCTGGTGCACCTCTGTTTCTGCACACCTGCGGCAGATAGCGCTTCCCCCACACCGCATGCAGGAGGTGCTGCTGGTGCACCACTGCATGCAAGAAGTGCTGCTGGTGCACCACTGTTTCTGCACACCTGCAGCAGATAGTGCTTCCCCTACACTGCGTGCAGGAAGTGCTGATGGTGCACCACTGTTTCTGCACACCTGCGGCAGATAGTGCTTCCCCCACACTGCGTGCAGGAAGTGCTGCTGGTGCACCACTGTTTCTACACACCTGCAGCAGATAGCGCTTCCCTTACACTGCAGGCAGGAAGTGCTGCTGGTGCACCACTGCATGCAGGAAGTGCTGCTGGTGCACCACTGCATGCAGGAAGTGCTGCTGGTGCACCACTGTTTCTGCACACCTGCGGCAGATAGCGCTTCCCTTACACTGCGTGTAGGAAGTGCTGCTGGTGCACCACTGTTTCTGCACACCTGCCGCAGATAGCGCTTCCCCCACACTGCGTGCAGGAAGTGCAGCTGGTGCACCACTGTTTTTGTACACCTGCGGCAGATAGCGCTTCCCTTACAGTGCGTGCAGGAAGTGCTGCTGGTGCACCACTGTTTCTGCACACCTGCGGCAGATAGCGCTTCCCCCACACTGCGTGCAGGAAGAGCTGCTGGTGCACCACTGTTTCTGCACACCTGCGGCACATAGCGCTTCCCCCACACTGCGTGCAGGAAGTGCTGCTGGTGCACCACTGTTTCTGCACACCTGCGACACATAGAGCTTCCCCCACACTGCATGCAGGAAGTGCTGCTGGTGCATGACTGCATGCAGGAAGTGCTGATGGTGCACCACTTTTTCTGCACACCTGCGGCAGATAGTGCTTCCCCTACACTGCGTGCAGGAAGTGCTGATGGTGCACCACTGTTTCTGCACACCTGCGGCAGATAGCGCTTCCCCTACACTGCGTGCAGGAAGTGCTGCTGGTGCACCACTGTTTCTGCACACCTGCGGCAGATAGCGCTTCCCCCACACTGCGTGCAGGAAGTGCTGTTGGTGCACCACTTTTTCTGCACACCTGCGGCAGATAGCGCTTCCCTTACACTGCTTGCAGGTAGTGCTGCTGCTGCACCTCTGTTTCTGCACACCTGCGGCAGATAGCGCTTCCACCACACCGGATGCAGGAGGTGCTGCTGGTGCACCACTGCATGCAGGAAGTGCTGATGGTGCACCACTGTTTCTGCACACCTGCGGCAGATAGTGCTTCCTCTACACTGCGTGCAGGAAGTGCTGATGGTGCACCACTGATTCTGCACACCTGCGGCATATAGTGCTTCCCCCACACTGCGTGCAGGAAGTGCTGCTGGTGCACCACTGTTTCTGCACACCTGCGGCAGATAGCGCTTCCCTTACACTGCGTGCAGGAAGTGCTGCTGGTGCACCACTGCATGCAGGAAGTGCTGCTGGTGCACCACTGTTTCTGCACACCTGTGGCAGATAGTGCTTCCCCTACACTGCATGCAGGAAGTGCTGCTGGTGCACCACTGTTTCTGCACACCTGCGGCAGATAGTGCTTCCCCTACATTGCGTGCAGGAAGTGCTGATGGTGCACCACTGTTTCTGCACACCTGCGGCAGATAGTGCTTCCCCCACACTGCGTGAAGGAAGTGCTGCTGGTGCACCACTGTTTCTGCACACCTGCGGCAGATAGTGCTTCCCCAGATAGTGCTTCCCCTACACTGCGTGCAGGAAGTGCTGCTGGTGCACCACTGTTTCTGCACACCTGTGGCAGATAGCGCTTCCCCTACACTGCTTGCAGGAAGTGCTGCTGGTGCACCACTGTTTCTGCACACCTGCGGCAGATAGCGCTTCCCCCACACTGCGTGCAGGAAGTGCTGCTGGTGCACCTCTGTTTCTGCACACCTGCGGCAAATAGCGCTTCCCCCACATCGCATGCAGGAGGTGCTGCTGGTGCACCACTGCATGTAGGAAGTGCTGCTGGTGCACCACTGTTTCTGCACACCTGCGGCAGATAGTGCTTCCCCTACACTGCGTGCAGGAAGTGCTGATGGTGCACCACTGTTTCTGCACACCTGCGGCAGATAGTGCTTCCCCCACACTGCGTGCAGGAAGTGCTGCTGGTGCACCACTGTTTCTACACACCTGCGGCAAATAGCGCTTCCCTTACACTGCGTGCAGGAAGTGCTGCTGGTGCACCACTGCATGCAGGAAGTGCTGCTGGTGCACCACTGTTTCTGCACACCTGTGGCAGATAGTGCTTCCCCCACACTGCGTGCAGGAAGTGCTGATGGTGCACCACTGTTTCTGCACACCTGTGGCAGATATTGCTTCCCCTACACTGCGTGCAGGAAGTGCTGCTGGTGCACCACTGTTTCTGCACACCTGCGGCAGATAGTGCTTCCCCCACACTGCGTGCAGGAAGTGCAGCTGGCGCACCACTGTTTCTACACACCTGCAGCAGATAGCGCTTCCCTTACACTGCGTGCAGGAAGTGCTGCTGGTGCACCACTGTTTCTGCACACCTGCGGCAGATAGTGCTTCCCCCACACTGCGTGCAGGAAGTGCAGCTGGCGCACCACTGTTTCTACACACCTGCAGCAGATAGCGCTTCCCTTACACTGCGTGCAGGAAGTGCTGCTGGTGCACCACTGTTTCTGCACACCTGCGGCAGATAGTGCTTCCCCCACACTGCGTGCAGGAAGTGCTGCTGGTGCACCACTGTTTCTACACACCTGCGGCAAATAGCGCTTCCCTTACACTGCGTGCAGGAAGTGCTGCTGGTGCACCACTGCATGCAGGAAGTGCTGATGGTGCACCACTGTTTCTGCACACCTGTGGCAGATAGTGCTTCCCCTACACTGCGTGCAGGAAGTGCTGCTGGTGCACCACTGTTTCTACACACCTGCGGCAGATAGCGCTTCCCTTACACTGCGTGCAGGAAGTGCTGCTGGTGCACCACTGTTTCTGCACACCTGCGACAGATAGCGCTTCCCCCACACTGCCTGCCTGAAGTGCTGCTGGTGCACCACTGTTTCTGCACACCTGCGGCAGATAGCGCTTCCCCCACACTGCATGCAGGAAGTGCTGCTGGTGCACCACTGTTTCTGCACACCTGCACCACTGTTTCTGCACACCTGCGGCAGATAGCGCTTCCCCCACACCTGCGGCAGATAGCGCTTCCCCCACACTGCATGCAAGAAGTGCTCCTGGTGCACCACTGTTTCTGCACACCTGCGGCAGATAGCGCTTCCCCCACACTGCATGCAGGAAGTGCTGCTGGTGCACCACTGTTTCTGCACACCTGCACCACTGTTTCTGCACACCTGCGACAGATAGCGCTTCTCCCACACTGTGTGCAGGAAGTGCTGCTGGTGCACCACTGTTTCTACACACCTGCGGCAAATAGCGCTTCCCTTACACTGCGTGCAGGAAGTGCTGCTGGTGCACCACTGCATGCAGGAAGTGCTGCTGGTGCTCCACTGTTTCTGCACACCTGCGGCAGATAGGGCTTCCCCAGATAGTGCTTTCCCTACACTGCGTGCAGGAAGTGCTGCTGGTGCACCACTGTTTCTGCACACCTGTGGCAGATGTTGCTTCCCCTACACTGCGTGCAGGAAGTGCTGCTGGTGCACCACTGTTTCTACACACCTGCGCCAGATAGTGCTTCCCCCACACTGCGTGCAGGAAGTGCTGCTGGTGCACCACTGTTTCTGCACACCTGCGACAGATAGCGCTTCCCCACACTGTCTGCCTGAAGTGCTGCTAGTGCACCACTGTTTCTGCACACCTGCACCACTGTTTCTGCACACCTGCAACAGATAGCGCTTCTCCCACACTGTGTGCAGGAATTGCTGCTGGTGCACCTCTGTTTCTGCACACCTGCGACAGATAGCGCTTCCCCCACACTGCGTGCAGGAAGTGCTGCTGGTGCACCACTGTTTCTGCACACCTGCAGCAGATAGTGCTTCAACCTACACTGCGTGCAGGAAGTGCTGCTGGTGCACCACTGTTTCTGCACACCTGCGACAGATAGCGCTTCCCCCACACTGCGTGCAGGAAGTGCTGCTGGTGCACCACTGTTTCTGCACACCTGCGGCAGATAGCGCTTCCCCTACACTGCGTGCAGGAAGTGCTGCTGGTGCACCACTGCATGCAGGAAGTGCTGCTGGTGCACCACTGTTTCTGCACACCTGCAGCAGATAGTGCTTCCACCTACACTGCGTGCAGGAAGTGCTGCTGGTGCACCACTGTTTCTGCACACCTGCGACAGATAGCGCTTCCCCCACACTGCGTGCAGGAAGTGCTGCTGGTGCACCACTGTTTCTGCACACCTGTGGCAGATGTTGCTTCCCCTACACTGCGTGCAGGAAGTGCTGCTGGTGCACCACTGTTTCTACACACCTGCGCCAGATAGTGCTTCCCCCACACTGCGTGCAGGAAGTGCTGCTGGTGCACCACTGTTTCTGCACACCTGCGACAGATAGCGCTTCCCCCACACTGTCTGCCTGAAGTGCTGCTAGTGCACCACTGTTTCTGCACACCTGCGGCAGATAGCGCTTCCCCCACACTGCGTGCAGGAAGTGCTGCTGGTGCACCACTGTTTCTGCACACCTGCGACAGATAGCGCTTCCCCCACACTGTCTGCCTGAAGTGCTGCTAGTGCACCACTGTTTCTGCACACCTGCACCACTGTTTCTGCACACCTGCGACAGATAGCGCTTCTCCCACACTGTCTGCAGGAAGTGCTGCTGGTGCACCTCTGTTTCTGCACACCTGCGACAGCGCTTCCCCCACACTGCGTGCAGGAAGTGCTGCTGGTGCACCACTGTTTCTCCACACCTGCAGCAGATAGTGCTTCAACCTACACTGCGTGCAGGAAGTGCTGCTGGTGCACCACTGTTCCTGCACACCTGCGACAGATAGCGCTTCCCCCACACTGCGTGCAGGAAGTGCTGCTGGTGCACCACTGTTTCTGCACACCTGCGGCAGATAGCGCTTCCCCTACACTGCGTGCAGGAAGTGCTGCTGGTGCACCACTGCATGCAGGAAGTGCTGCTGGTGCACCACTGTTTCTGCACACCTGCAGCAGACAGTGCTTCAACCTACACTGCGTGCAGGAAGTGCTGCTGGTGCACCACTGTTTCTGCACACCTGCGACAGATAGCGCTTCCCCCACACTGCGTGCAGGAAGTGCTGCTGGTGCACCACTGTTTCTGCACACCTGCGGCAGATAGCGCTTCCCCTACACTGCGTGCAGGAAGTGCTGCTGGTGCACCACTGTTTCTGCACACCTGCGGCAGATAGTGCTTCCCCTACACTGCGTGCAGGAAGTGCTGATGGTGCACCACTGTTTCTGCACTCCTGCGGCAGATAGTGCTTCCCCCACACTGCGTGCAGGAAGTGCTGCTGGTGCACCACTGTTTCTACACACCTGCGGCAAATAGCGCTTCCCTTACACTGCGTGCAGGAAGTGCTGCTGGTGCACCACTGCATGCAGGAAGTGCTGCTGGTGCACCACTGTTTCTGCACACCTGCGGCAGATAGGGCTTCCCCAGATAGTGCTTTCCCTATACTGTGTGCAGGAAGTGCTGATGGTGCACCACTGTTTCTGCACACCTGTGGCAGATAGTGCTTCCCCCACACTGCGTGCAGGAAGTGCTGATGGTGCACCACTGGTTCTGCACACCTGTGGCAGATATTGCTTCCCCTACACTGCGTGCAGAAAGTGCTGCTGGTGCACCACTGTTTCTGCACACC
The DNA here is from genome assembly GCF_031143425.1 of Pleurodeles waltl. NCBI lineage: Eukaryota > Metazoa > Chordata > Amphibia > Caudata > Salamandridae > Pleurodeles > Pleurodeles waltl. Next base: position 24,464,195 of record NC_090450.1, read on the forward strand.
TGCTGCAGATAGTGCTTCCCCCACACTGCGTGCAGGAAGTGCACCTGGTGCACCACTGTTTCTACACACCTGCAGCAGATAGCGCTTCCCTTACACTCGTGCAGGAAGTGCTGCTGGTGCACCACTGTTTCTGCACACCTGCAGCAGATAGTGCTTCCCCCACACTGCGTGCAGGAAGTGCTGCTGGTGCACCACTGTTTCTACACACCTGCGGCAAATAGCGCTTCCCTTACACTGCGTGCAGGAAGTGCTGCTGGTGCACCACTGCATGCAGGAACTGCTGATGGTGCACCACTATTTCTGCACACCTGTGGCAGATAGTGCTTCCCCTACACTGCGTGCAGGAAGTGCTGCTGGTGCACCACTGTTTCTGCACACCTGCAGCAGATAGTGCTTCCCCCACACTGCGTGCAGGAAGTGCTGCTGGTGCACCACTGTTTCTACACACCTGCGGCAAATAGCGCTTCCCTTACACTGCGTGCAGGAAGTGCTGCTGGTGCACCACTGCATGCAGGAACTGCTGATGGTGCACCACTGTTTCTGCACACCTGTGGCAGATAGTGCTTCCCCTACACTGCGTGCAGGAAGTGCTGATGGTGCACCACTGTTTCTGCACACCTGTGGCAGATAGTGCTTCCCCTACACTGCGTGCAGGAAGTGTTGCTGGTGCACCACTGTTTCTACACACCTGCGGCAGATAGCGCTTCCCTTACACTACGTGCAGGAAGTGCTGCTGGTGCACCACTGTTTCTACACACCTGCGACAGATAGCGCTTCCCCCACACTGCCTGCCTGAAGTGCTGCTGGTGCACCACTGTTTCTGCACACCTGCGGCAGATAGCGCTTCCCCCACACTGCATGCAGGAAGTGCTGCTGGTGCACCACTGTTTCTGCACACCTGCACCACTGTTTCTACACACCTGCGGCAGATAGCGCTTCCCCCACACTGCATGCAGGAAGTGCTCCTGGTGCACCACTGTTTCTGCACACCTGCGGCAGATAGCGCTTCCCCCACACTGCATGCAGGAAGTTCTGCTGGTGCACCACTGTTTCTGCACACCTGCACCACTGTTTCTGCACACCTGCGACAGATAGCGCTTCTCCCACACTGTGTGCAGGAAGTGCTGCTGGTGCACCACTGTTTCTACACACCTGCGGCAAATAGCGCTTCCCCTACACTGTGGGCAGGAAGTGCTGCTGGTGCACCACTGCATGCAGGAAGTGCTGCTGGTGCTCCACTGTTTCTGCACACCTGCGGCAGATAGGGCTTCCCCAGATAGTGCTTTCCCTACACTGCGTGCAGGAAGTGCTGCTGGTGCACCACTGTTTCTGCACACCTGTGGCAGATGTTGCTTCCCCTACACTGCGTGCAGGAAGTGCTGCTGGTGCACCACTGTTTCTACACACCTGCGCCAGATAGTGCTTCCCCCACACTGCGTGCAGGAAGTGCTGCTGGTGCACCACTGTTTCTGCACACCTGCGACAGATAGCGCTTCCCCCACACTGTCTGCCTGAAGTGCTGCTTGTGCACCACTGTTTCTGCACACCTGCGGCAGATAGCGCTTCCCCCACACTGCGTGCAGGAAGTGCTGCTGGTGCACCACTGTTTCTGCACACCTGCGACAGATAGCGCTTCCCCCACACTGTCTGCCTGAAGTGCTGCTAGTGCACCACTGTTTCTGCACACCTGCACCACTGTTTCTGCACACCTGCGACAGATAGCGCTTCCCCCACACTGCGTGCAGGAAGTGCTGTTGGTGCACCACTTTTTCTGCACAACTGCGGCAGATAGCGCTTCCCTTACACTGCTTGCAGGAAGTGCTGCTGGTGCACCACTGTTTCTGCACACCTGCGGCAGATAGCGCTTCCCCCACACTGCGTGCAGGAAGTGCTGCACCTCTGTTTCTGCACACCTGCGGCAGATAGCGCTTCCACCACACCGGATGCAGGAGGTGCTGCTGGTGCACCACTGCATGCAGGAAGTGCTGATGGTGCACCACTGTTTCTGCACACCTGCGGCAGATAGTGCTTCCTCTACACTGCGTGCAGGAAGTGCTGATGGTGCACCACTGATTCTGCACACCTGCGGCATATAGTGCTTCCCCCACACTGCGTGCAGGAAGTGCTGCTGGTGCACCACTGTTTCTGCGCATCTGCGGCAGATAGCGCTTCCCTTACACTGCGTGCAGGAAGTGCTGCTGGTGCACCACTGCATGCAGGAAGTGCTGCTGGTGCACCACTGTTTCTGCACAACTGTGGCAGATAGTGCTTCCCCTACACTGCATGCAGGAAGTGCTGCTGGTGCACCACTGTTTCTGCACACCTGCGGCAGATAGTGCTTCCCCTACATTGCGTGCAGGAAGTGCTGATGGTGCACCACTGTTTCTGCACACCTGCGGCAGATAGTGCTTCCCCCACACTGCGTGCAGGAAGTGCTGCTGGTGCACCACTGTTTCTGCACACCTGCGGCAGATAGTGCTTCCCCAGATAGTGCTTCCCCTACACTGCGTGCAGGAAGTGCTGCTGGTGCACCACTGTTTCTGCACACCTGTGGCAGATAGCGCTTCCCCTACACTGCTTGCAGGAAGTGCTGCTGGTTCACCACTGTTTCTGCACACCTGCGGCAGATAGCGCTTCCCCCACACTGCGTGCAGGAAGTGCTGCTGGTGCACCTCTGTTTCTGCACACCTGCGGCAAATAGCGCTTCCCCCACATCGCATGCAGGAGGTGCTGCTGGTGCACCACTGCATGTAGGAAGTGCTGCTGGTGCACCACTGTTTCTGCACACCTGCGGCAGATAGTGCTTCCCCTACACTGCGTGCAGGAAGTGCTGATGGTGCACCACTGTTTCTGCACACCTGCGGCAGATAGTGCTTCCCCCACACTGCGTGCAGGAAGTGCTGCTGGTGCACCACTGTTTCTACACACCTGCGGCAAATAGCGCTTCCCTTACACTGCGTGCAGGAAGTGCTGCTGGTGCACCACTGCATGCAGGAAGTGCTGCTGGTGCACCACTGTTTCTGCACACCTGCGGCAGATAGGGCTTCCCCAGATAGTGCTTTCCCTATACTGTGTGCAGGAAGTGCTGATGGTGCACCACTGTTTCTGCACACCTGTGGCAGATAGTGCTTCCCCCACACTGCATGCAGGAAGTGCTGATGGTGCACCACTGTTTCTGCACACCTGTGGCAGATATTGCTTCCCCTACACTGCGTGCAGGAAGTGCTGCTGGTGCACCACTGTTTCTGCACACCTGCGGCAGATAGTGCTTCCCCCACACTGCGTGCAGGAAGTGCAGCTGGCGCACCACTGTTTCTACACACCTGCAGCAGATAGCGCTTCCCTTACACTGCGTGCAGGAAGTGCTGCTGGTGCACCACTGTTTCTGCACACCTGCGGCAGATAGTGCTTCCCCCACACTGCGTGCAGGAAGTGCAGCTGGCGCACCACTGTTTCTACACACCTGCAGCAGATAGCGCTTCCCTTACACTGCGTGCAGGAAGTGCTGCTGGTGCACCACTGTTTCTGCACACCTGCAGCAGATAGTGCTTCCCCCACACTGCGTGCAGGAAGTGCTGCTGGTGCACCACTGTTTCTACACACCTGCGGCAAATAGCGCTTCCCTTACACTGCGTGCAGGAAGTGCTGCTGGTGCACCACTGCATGCAGGAAGTGCTGATGGTGCACCACTGTTTCTGCACACCTGTGGCAGATAGTGCTTCCCCTACACTGCGTGCAGTTAGTGCTGCTGGTGCACCACTGTTTCTACACACCTGCGGCAGATAGCGCTTCCCTTACACTGCGTGCAGGAAGTGCTGCTGGTGCACCACTGTTTCTGCACACCTGCGACAGATAGCGCTTCCCCCACACTGCCTGCCTGAAGTGCTGCTGGTGCACCACTGTTTCTGCACACCTGCGGCAGATAGCGCTTCCCCCACACTGCATGCAGGAAGTGCTGCTGGTGCACCACTGTTTCTGCACACCTGCACCACTGTTTCTGCACACCTGCGGCAGATAGCGCTTCCCCCACACCTGCGGCAGATAGCGCTTCCCCCACACTGCATGCAAGAAGTGCTCCTGGTGCACCACTGTTTCTGCACACCTGCGGCAGATAGCGCTTCCCCCACACTGCATGCAGGAAGTGCTGCTGGTGCACCACTGTTTCTGCACACCTGCACCACTGTTTCTGCACACCTGCGACAGATAGCGCTTCTCCCACACTGTGTGCAGGAAGTGCTGCTGGTGCACCACTGTTTCTACACACCTGCGGCAAATAGCGCTTCCCTTACACTGCGTGCAGGAAGTGCTGCTGGTGCACCACTGCATGCAGGAAGTGCTGCTGGTGCTCCACTGTTTCTGCACACCTGCGGCAGATAGGGCTTCCCCAGATAGTGCTTTCCCTACACTGCGTGCAGGAAGTGCTGCTGGTGCACCACTGTTTCTGCACACCTGTGGCAGATGTTGCTTCCCCTACACTGCGTGCAGGAAGTGCTGCTGGTGCACCACTGTTTCTACACACCTGCGCCAGATAGTGCTTCCCCCACACTGCGTGCAGGAAGTGCTGCTGGTGCACCACTGTTTCTGCACACCTGCGACAGATAGCGCTTCCCCCACACTGTCTGCCTGAAGTGCTGCTAGTGCACCACTGTTTCTGCACACCTGCGGCAGATAGCGCTTCCCCCACACTGCGTGCAGGAAGTGCTGCTGGTGCACCACTGTTTCTGCACACCTGCGACAGATAGCGCTTCCCCCACACTGTCTGCCTGAAGTGCTGCTAGTGCACCACTGTTTCTGCACACCTGCACCACTGTTTCTGCACACCTGCGACAGATAGCGCTTCTCCCACACTGTGTGCAGGAATTGCTGCTGGTGCACCTCTGTTTCTGCACACCTGCGACAGATAGCGCTTCCCCCACACTGCGTGCAGGAAGTGCTGCTGGTGCACCACTGTTTCTGCACACCTGCAGCAGATAGTGCTTCAACCTACACTGCGTGCAGGAAGTGCTGCTGGTGCACCACTGTTTCTGCACACCTGCGACAGATAGCGCTTCCCCCACACTGCGTGCAGGAAGTGCTGCTAGTGCACCACTGTTTCTGCACACCTGCGGCAGATAGCGCTTCCCCTACACTGCGTGCAGGAAGTGCTGCTGGTGCACCACTGCATGCAGGAAGTGCTGCTGGTGCACCACTGTTTCTGCACACCTGCAGCAGACAGTGCTTCAACCTACACTGCGTGCAGGAAGTGCTGCTGGTGCACCACTGTTTCTGCACACCTGCGACAGATAGCGCTTCCCCCACACTGCGTGCAGGAAGTGCTGCTGGTGCACCACTGTTTCTGCACACCTGTGGCAGATGTTGCTTCCCCTACACTGCGTGCAGGAAGTGCTGCTGGTGCACCACTGTTTCTACACACCTGCGCCAGATAGTGCTTCCCCCACACTGCGTGCAGGAAGTGCTGCTGGTGCACCACTGTTTCTGCACACCTGCGACAGATAGCGCTTCCCCCACACTGTCTGCCTGAAGTGCTGCTAGTGCACCACTGTTTCTGCACACCTGCGGCAGATAGCGCTTCCCCCACACTGCGTGCAGGAAGTGCTGCTGGTGCACCACTGTTTCTGCACACCTGCGACAGATAGCGCTTCCCCCACACTGTCTGCCTGAAGTGCTGCTAGTGCACCACTGTTTCTGCACACCTGCACCACTGTTTCTGCACACCTGCGACAGATAGCGCTTCTCCCACACTGTCTGCAGGAAGTGCTGCTGGTGCACCTCTGTTTCTGCACACCTGCGACAGATAGCGCTTCCCCCACACTGCGTGCAGGAAGTGCTGCTGGTGCACCACTGTTTCTCCACACCTGCAGCAGATAGTGCTTCAACCTACACTGCGTGCAGGAAGTGCTGCTGGTGCACCACTGTTCCTGCACACCTGCGACAGATAGCGCTTCCCCCACACTGCGTGCAGGAAGTGCTGCTGGTGCACCACTGTTTCTGCACACCTGCGGCAGATAGCGCTTCCCCTACACTGCGTGCAGGAAGTGCTGCTGGTGCACCACTGCATGCAGGAAGTGCTGCTGGTGCACCACTGTTTCTGCACACCTGCAGCAGACAGTGCTTCAACCTACACTGCGTGCAGGAAGTGCTGCTGGTGCACCACTGTTTCTGCACACCTGCGACAGATAGCGCTTCACCCACACTGCGTGCAGGAAGTGCTCCTGGTGCACCACTGTTTCTGCACACCTGCGGCAGATAGCGCTTCCCCTACACTGCGTGCAGGAAGTGCTGCTGGTGCACCACTGCATGCAGGAAGTGCTGCTGGTGCACCACTGTTTCTGCACACCTGCGGCAGATAGTGCTTCCCCTACACTGCGTGCAGGAAGTGCTGATGGTGCACCACTGTTTCTGCACTCCTGCGGCAGATAGTGCTTCCCCCACACTGCGTGCAGGAAGTGCTGCTGGTGCACCACTGTTTCTACACACCTGCGGCAAATAGCGCTTCCCTTACACTGCGTGCAGGAAGTGCTGCTGGTGCACCACTGCATGCAGGAAGTGCTGCTGGTGCACCACTGTTTCTGCACACCTGCGGCAGATAGGGCTTCCCCAGATAGTGCTTTCCCTATACTGTGTGCAGGAAGTGCTGATGGTGCACCACTGTTTCTGCACACCTGTGGCAGATAGTGCTTCCCCCACACTGCGTGCAGGAAGTGCTGATGGTGCACCACTGTTTCTGCACACCTGTGGCAGATATTGCTTCCCCTACACTGCGTGCAGGAAGTGCTGCTGGTGCACCACTGTTTCTGCACACCTGCTGCAGATAGTGCTTCCCCCACACTGCGTGCAGGAAGTGCACCTGGTGCACCACTGTTTCTACACACCTGCAGCAGATAGCGCTTCCCTTACACTGCGTGCAGGAAGTGCTGCTGGTGCACCACTGTTTCTGCACACCTGCAGCAGATAGTGCTTCCCCCACACTGCGTGCAGGAAGTGCTGCTGGTGCACCACTGTTTCTACACACCTGCGGCAAATAGCGCTTCCCTTACACTGCGTGCAGGAAGTGCTGCTGGTGCACCACTGCATGCAGGAACTGCTGATGGTGCACCACTGTTTCTGCACACCTGTGGCAGATAGTGCTTCCCCTACACTGCGTGCAGGAAGTGCTGATGGTGCACCACTGTTTCTGCACACCTGTGGCAGATAGTGCTTCCCCTACACTGCGTGCAGGAAGTGTTGCTGGTGCACCACTGTTTCTACACACCTGCGGCAGATAGCGCTTCCCTTACACTACGTGCAGGAAGTGCTGCTGGTGCACCACTGTTTCTGCACACCTGCGACAGATAGCGCTTCCCCCACACTGCCTGCCTGAAGTGCTGCTGGTGCACCACTGTTTCTGCACACCTGCGGCAGATAGCGCTTCCCCCACACTGCATGCAGGAAGTGCTGCTGGTGCACCACTGTTTCTGCACACCTGCACCACTGTTTCTGCACACCTGCGGCAGATAGCGCTTCCCCCACACTGCATGCAGGAAGTGCTCCTGGTGCACCACTGTTTCTGCACACCTGCGGCAGATAGCGCTTCCCCCACACTGCATGCAGGAAGTGCTGCTGGTGCACCACTGTTTCTGCACACCTGCACCACTGTTTCTGCACACCTGCGACAGATAGCGCTTCTCCCACACTGTGTGCAGGAAGTGCTGCTGGTGCACCACTGTTTCTACACACCTGCGGCAAATAGCGCTTCCCTTACACTGTGGGCAGGAAGTGCTGCTGGTGCACCACTGCATGCAGGAAGTGCTGCTGGTGCTCCACTGTTTCTGCACACCTGCGGCAGATAGGGCTTCCCCAGATAGTGCTTTCCCTACACTGCGTGCAGGAAGTGCTGCTGGTGCACCACTGTTTCTGCACACCTGTGGCAGATGTTGCTTCCCCTACACTGCGTGCAGGAAGTGCTGCTGGTGCACCACTGTTTCTACACACCTGCGCCAGATAGTGCTTCCCCCACACTGCGTGCAGGAAGTGCTGCTGGTGCACCACTGTTTCTGCACACCTGCGACAGATAGCGCTTTCCCCACACTGTCTGCCTGAAGTGCTACTTGTGCACCACTGTTTCTGCACACCTGCGGCAGATAGCGCTTCCCCCACACTGCGTGCAGGAAGTGCTGCTGGTGCACCACTGTTTCTGCACACCTGCGACAGATAGCGCTTCCCCCACACTGTCTGCCTGAAGTGCTGCTAGTGCACCACTGTTTCTGCACACCTGCACCACTGTTTCTGCACACCTGCGACAGATAGCGCTTCTCCCACACTGTGTGCAGGAATTGCTGCTGGTGCACCTCTGTTTCTGCACACCTGCGACAGATAGCGCTTCCCCCACACTGCGTGCAGGAAGTGCTGCTGGTGCACCACTGTTTCTGCACACCTGCAGCAGATAGTGCTTCAACCTACACTGGGTGCAGGAAGTGCTGCTGGTGCACCACTGTTTCTGCACACCTGCGACAGATAGCGCTTCCCCCACACTGCGTGCAGGAAGTGCTGCTGGTGCACCACTGTTTCTGCACACCTGCGGCAGATAGCGCTTCCCCTACACTGCGTGCAGGAAGTGCTGCTGGTGCACCACTGCATGCAGGAAGTGCTGCTGGTGCACCACTGTTTCTGCACACCTGCAGCAGATAGTGCTTCCACCTACACTGCGTGCAGGAAGTGCTGCTGGTGCACCACTGTTTCTGCACACCTGCGACAGATAGCGCTTCCCCCACACTGCGTGCAGGAAGTGCAGCTGGTGCACCACTTTTTCTGCACACCTGCGGCAGATAGCGCTTCCCCCACACTGCTTGCAGGAAGTGCTGCTGGTGCACCACTGTTTCTGCACACCTGCGGCAGATAGCGCTTCCCCCACACTGCGTGCAGGAAGTGCTGCTGGTGCACCACTGTTTCTGCACACCTGTGGCAGATAGCGCTTCCCCCACACTGCGTGCAGGAAGTGCAGCTGGTGCACCACTGTTTCTGCACACCTGCGGCAGATAGCGCTTCCCTTACAGTGCGTGCAGGAAGTGCTGCTGGTTCACCACTGTTTCTGCACACCTGCAGCCGATAGCGCTTCCCCCACACTGCGTGCAGGAAGTGTGATGGGGTTGTTTTGTCCCTGAGTATTTGCTGTAGGCAGAACAGATGCTTTCACACGGTTTCTGTAGGCCCTGTGCACTGTTGTTCCACCGTTTATAATGTTCAAATATTTCAGGTACATGGTGACCTGCGGTATTGAAAGTAAAAAAAAGTCTACTACATGTACTAACTCATGACGTGTCAGCGTGACATGGAAATGAATCTTTAATATGTTCTGATTAGAAAGCATATCTGGCCAAAGCCTGGAAGATGGAGGTGGAACACAGATACATCTGAGGGGGACTCACTCACCTTAGATTAGTCAGCACCGGAACAGGAAGACGTTTGCAATACGGCATTTACCTTTACATAATCAACAGAGATGTCACCATCACTAAATGGTAAATGAAAATGCACATAGCCTCATTATTCTTGCCTACAACCAATTTTCTGGTCAGCGTTGAAAATGGAAACATGCAACCAAGTAGTGGCACATATGTCACATGAACTGCCGGGTGATGGGAGGTTATCAGTACCTGCACAGGTGCAACACTTAAATTTAAGGATAGATGCGGAAGTCGTTCGGTGAGAGCGAGGTGGGCACCTCATGTACTTTCACCTCTGTAAAAGAAATCAGACACTCGGGAAAACTTCTCAAAGTCTAACACATGTTTAATGCAAAAATAGCCAGTAAGCACACCTGCTAGAAAATATTCTATGTCCAAATTGCCATTTTGGTGGACCAGGGCTTCGCCCACGGACCAGTTGGAGCATGTAATGCTAAATTCAGTACATTTCTGCTATACAATTTGGGCCTGATTTAGATGCTGGTGGAGGGGAATGACGGCTATGCCGTCCGTCTTATTACGATCCGATGATATCCTATGGAGATTGCAATGAGGCTCCCAGGATGTCCGTCACGTTTGTGATGGAGTCTTCCCTCTGCCAAGATCTAAACCAGGCCCTTAGTCTCTCAATATAATGAGCAGAAGAAGGACCCCGTGATGTATCTGCATCCACAGCTAGTTAATAATGAGCAGTTGCCGGGATCCTCTTATGGAAAGAACGTGAGAAGGTCTTGAGGAAAAGACCCAACAAACTAGGGTAAAAAGGATGAGTTCACCACATCTGCAGGTCTCACCTTTTTGTGCCAATTACAAAACAAGACTGAACTTGGCTGTCAGAAATGCATGAGGGGAAACAAAACAGTATTTAAACTCAGGTGCTCTGACGAAATGTATAGAAAGAATGTAAATATTTGGTACAAACTGGATCAGATAAAAATAAATATACACCAATTTAGCTTGAAGATATTTGATTATCTGAAATTATTCAGAGATCACCTTCTTTTAATGTTTGCATTTGGCATTCACAGACTTAAGTTCAGAATAACTCCCAAGGTAGTGCACTGAGGGATTACAACCCAGATGTGTTAGGCCAGTGGTTCCCAACCTTTTGTCTTCTGTGGACCCCCACTTTATCATTATTAGAACCCGGGAACCCCCACTGAATCGTTATTGGAATCCGGTGACCCCCGCTAAGTTATTACTGGAAGCAGGGGACCTCGGTCTAAACATTGTCGATGATTGAAAATGCAAAACAATACACAAAAAATACAGAAATAAGCATTCATCAAACACATACACAAATGATAACACATTTTATTTAATATGCAAACAAATATAAATAAATTAAAAAATTTCATTTGAATCCACATCTATACTATATTCTGTTGGATGCCCCTGCAACTATTTCCACAAATCAATCTGAGGATAATAATCACATTTTTAGCCTTCAATTTCAAATTGCTTGGCATTGAAAGTATGTTTAAAAAATTTCAAATTGTATGTTTAGCCACTTTATATACAATTTATTAATCTAAGCTTATTTTGTAAGCACTCAAGGACCCCCTGAGAAGGCTTCGTGGACCTCCAGGGGTCCCCGGACCACAGAGTGGGAGCCACTGTCGTAGGGAGAAGCACAATAGTTTTGTAATGGTTGTGCCACAGGGCAAATTATGGACCTCTGTGGTGCACTCAAGAATTTAAAATACTTTTTTTTTAATGGAATAGGTTTAGTGAGGACAGGATGCTTCTCTGGAACTTTTTTCTACATAGAACTACCACATGATTTTCTCAATTTATTCTACCCACTGCTCCATTTTAAAGCAGGTTCTTCAAGAGGAATTAATGCTTGTTGACATTCTTCCTTACACACAGAAAACACATAATGGTGCCCACTGTTTCCACACACTGATGTACACCTTCAAATAGTCCGACCCCCCATTATAAGTGGTCCGGTTAATTGCAGCATGTGCTGTAACTTCTCATACCGCGCACGTCTCAATTGGAAGTTTGGGCACTAACACCATACTCCTGCGGTATGCCACCATTTATTAGGTTAAAAATGCCCTATAATCATGGGGCCAAGAAGATTTTGGTACAAATACAATACAAACACAGATTCAAATATTATAATACAAACCCTGTTAAATGACAAGACAACACATATCCTTAATAGAGCCTTACCCACAGGTTATTAAATATTTTAAAAACACCTCTAAGTAAAAAATGCTTGAGGTGGTCCATCCATTGTCTAGAAAATGATTACTTTTACTAAGTCTATGCAAGAAGACAGTGCTACACACTGCAGATTAGTACTCGCTCGATGCACTCCATCTTCAGCATTCCCATCAGTATTTCTGTTTCTCCACAGACCTCCTCCTCGCAATCTGCATTTTTTGACTTTTGAATCAGAGGTATCCCTGAAACACTCACTCCCTGTGTTGTGTGTGTGGGCTGGTTATGTGTGTTTTACATTCTGTGATACTTCGTTGTGATGAAATTGTACTTTGTTCTGCCTTTTAACTGAAGGTTCCCTAGCTTGGCAGTTGTTGCTTGAGGTGGGCAGCTGGTGGTTTGCTTTTCTACCTTGTTCCTATTAAAGTTTGTTTTATTTATCAAGCAGTGGTTCTCTGACTTTTCACTGGCAATGATGGGTTTTACCAGGCTACGGCCAATGGATTCACCTTGGTCTTGGCCTAGAAGTGCGTGCGAAGATGTGGATTTTCTACTCACCAACACACAGATGTGAACTAGCCTGACATTTGTGGTGGAGTTGAACGAAGCAAAGAGCGGTGGCAATCGTGTGGATGATCCCCTGCTATAGACATGCCCATGCCATGGAAAGTAGTGCCCTGCCGTAAGTCTGGCAACTGTGCAAGAGTGAGGCAAACCTGACCTGGCTCTGACTTTATGTATGCCCCTACTTCAAAGAGTCACGATGAACCTGACGCACTCATACACTGCGTAGTAGCCATCTTTATCGACAGAGATGCACCAGCAGTGGAGAGAGGACCAGAGCAGCTGCTGAACTAGAGCCATCTGGACTGGTGAGATCTACATGCAGTAGCGCCTCGAGGGCCGTGGAAGGAGCGGGGCAGGGAGGCGGTAGGGGGAGGCGGGAAGGAATAAACATTATCACATTTAAGAAATAAACACAAAAACACTTACCTCTTGTCCCTCGACGCTCCTCTGCCTCTGCAGGCATAGGCTCCCAGCCTGCCCTGCGCTAATCCTGACGCTGCTCAGAGCAACTGTGTTGCTGGGCTGGCGAGAGCCTACTGCGTATGTGTGTTTGGCTGGCCCTAGACGGCCGGCCAAACACACATGCGCTGTGAAGTGCACGTCACCCCGTGTCCCGCCCCTTTTAAAGAAAACTTTAATAAACATAGTTTATTATAGCTTTATTTAAAAGGGTTTGCAGCTGCTGCTGCTGGAGGGCGGCGGGCGACGCTCCTCCCAAACGAAGGAGCCCCCACTGTCTACATACCCTATAGTGAGTCCGGGTGCATATCGAATTAATAGAGCAACCCAGGTGGAAAAAGGAGTGCAAATGGTATATTACTCAGGAAGACACAAACCAGCGGTTACCAAGATTGAACTTGTCCATTACTGGTGTAGGACCATACCACAAGTGGTATCAGTTTGTATGCGGGTTAGAAACATATTAAGCAACACAAGCATTAACTGAAAACAGTTTATCAGTGAATCGAGTTAACACAGTTATGGTGTATATACTGCTGAAAATAAATATACCTCAGCATGCTTTCCACCTGTCGCCTGGTTCTCATTATCCTAATGAGACCACTGGATTTGGGCGTCAGAGTCACCTGTACTGCGGGGACTGAGTCTGATCCTGCACCATGTGACACCTGTCGGCCTAATCCAGGTTTTGCTCCGGCTAACTAGCAGTGCCTCATCTCCACCCAAGAGCAGGGATGACTGAGCAACCGGGCGCATGACATAAATGATTCCTCAGGGGAATCGTGGTCGCTCAGATCTCATCCGTTCTCACGTATGAAAGGACGATCAGAGGCAGAGTATAGTTCAATAAGGTTTTATTGAAGTAACTGCTTCTTAGATAAGAAGGCGTGTAAAAGCACAGAGTGAAAGAATTGTCTTGTTTAAGAACACAGTGCTGACCTAGGCGAAGAACAGCTAGATAGAGAAAATAAAACAAGACCGCAAATGTGGCTACTGTTAAAATAAAATAACGAAGCTAAAATAAAACATATTTAGGTTAAAGTGCACAGCAGCAGGCCTAGTTTGCTAAAATAACGTGTATAGAAATATAGCTAAAATGGCTACACAACACACCTAATGGGGAGGAAAACATAAATTTTGTTTACAGTTCTTCCCATATCTCCACTCTGTGACGCATCCTAAACCTCATTCAGTCCAAGCCTATATCCCACTCTCGGGCTCATCCCAAACTTCTCATTCTACTGTGGACCTCCAAAGAACCCTTCCAAACTCTTACATCCTTTATCGTACTCATCCAACACATGTCCACCACTCCCAATAACAATTTACAGATTCCTTCACCTAATCTATCAAAGCCAATCTATATCTTCAAAATATTACACTTAACACATGAAATCTCAATGAACAATTACCTAACTCAGTTTCCACCACTAATCCCAAATAGGAAAAAAAACCAGACTTTTTCTTTTACTAATCTACTAAGTAAAAGCTAAACAATTCTAATCTTGGGTTCCAGAGTAGCATGCTACACACAAAAAGCAAGTCAATGCCTCGTCAGTGGCAGTAAGCACTATAGAAATACAATTTGCAATTACATCAAGGAGTATATTGCACAATTAAGCTGACTATAGTTGCTCATAGAGGCATTATATAAGGCACTGGTTCCCAACCTGTGGTCCGGGGACCCCTGGGGGTTCGTGAAGTCTCCTTAGGGGGTCCGCAACTGCTTAGAAAATTAAATAATATTAACAGATTAGGTCCCCAGCTTTCAGGAATGACTTAACGGGAGGTCCTTGGATCCCATTGATGATTTAGTGGGGGTCCCTGGGTTTGAGTAATGATAAAATGGGGGGTCCACAGAAGTCAAAAGGGTGGGAACCACTGATATAGGGTGTTTTTCTGCCTCCAACTTTCTTAACTTTTCTAGGTACATCACCACTGACCTGGGAACAGTCAAGGAAGCTTTCAAATCTTACCTAGGTAGAATTGATGGGGACATATTCACTTGAAAAAAATAAAACTTTCTTGCTTCATAATATCGGTCCTGAAGGGAGGGGCATTTTAAAAACCTAACCAGGTGAGTAAGATTTGTTCAGGAGAGGAGAGAGGTGAAGTTGTGGAAGCAGAGGCAGATATACCACACTTATAAAAACATTGCATAAAAGGTTCAGTCCTCACTGCAATGTGGTGCTTGAGAGGCACAAATTCTTACAGTGTGCCCTACATCCTGGGGAACCAGTGGATGTCTTTGTAGTGATGTTGTGAACTTTGGTGACTACATGCAAATAGACAGAAACTTCAAAGATGAAATCCTAATCAATCAATCAAAAAAATGTATAAAGCGCGCTACTCACCCATGAGGGTCTCAAGGCGCTTGGGGGGCGGGGGGCAGGAGGAGCAACCAACTGTTTTACAAAAAAACAATAATAAGGAAATTCAAAAATGTTTATCGTTGACAGAAGAGTGTGACTTAGAAGTGGTGTTTGATATTGCCAGTGGAATTGAAAGTTCAGAGTTGAAAATCGAAGAGGTGGCAATCACAGGTAGTGATAGACTAGGTGAGGTTAGAAACCTAATCAACATTTTTTGGCGTAGAACATACTACCTTAAATCCAGCTTTTGGGCCGCGCCAACAACTAGGACTGGGAGAGGTGTAGTCCCAATACAGACTTTGTTGCTCCTTGACCAGAGCTGTCATTGCAGTTAAATCAATTGAGTTTAGTAGCAGGTGATAAACATTCTTGTAAAGAATGAAAAACGAGGGTTGTAGTTTCAAAGTTTTAGGAAAGAATTGAAGGCAGATTACAGAGCATTTACCATAAGTGAATTTAGCTGCAAAACATATAAATCATAAGTACAAAAATCTCAGTAGAGTTGAATGTGAAATCTGGCATAGATTCGACTTTTAAGAGTGGGGAAAAGGAATCCCTCTTCACAGATATCCACATGTCCTTTTACAGGGACTTTAGACAGACATTATACATTGTACACGGTCTCAGAAAATGCACCCACAAGGAACAAGCAATAAGCAACATTTTACTACAGAACACATTCAGAAATTCTATCATGGTAGTACTGCATTGAATTTGCAGACATTCTCAGTTAGTTTGGTGATCCAATTAAAACATGGTAGGACGATAGCCTTGGACAACGAAATTTCCTTGTTTGGGTACACAGTGAAAAAGGCCTCTGGTAACATCTCTCAGATGATTAGCGGGGGTCTCGCTGTTTTTTTATTTGGAACACAAAGAACAACATCAATTGCCACTTGATATTGATGATGCTATTAGAAGATGGAGGACATTGTAAACTCAGCTGTAGTTAGTTTAAGCCTCAGTTTGTGGTGCGTTTCAGGTGACAGGAAATCAGCTATCAAACTTTCAATCGAGAATGGGAAACTTGTCCAAAGTAAGTCAAGAGAGAGGGACTTTACCATTCCATCAAAGGCCTAGTGCTCATTTAGATAAGAAAGTTACTAATGGGAACCAATGTTTGAGGTGTGGGAGCAAGACAGACATAAGTAAGGTAAATCGTGCCCAACGTGGTGTCAACATTATTTCATGTGCAACACAAAAGGTCACATCACATGAGTTTGCAAGTCAACGCAGAACATTAAAGGAAATGCAGGAACATAGCCAAGCAGAAGAATGTTGGAGGACAAAGAGAAGAAGATGTTGTGTTAATTGTCGCGAGAGCAAGGAATGCATAGCTGCGAGGACAGCGGGTGGTAGGACCATGAAAGCACCATATAGTGACATGAAGATCAACCGAGTCATGCTCTCGGTTATGCAGACTCCGGTTCTCCTTATGCTTTAAGAGGAGGGAGGGAATTTCAAAATTTACCACAAATAACATTGAGAGAATTTCTGGTCAAAATATTTTCAGACAGAGGGAATCAAATAGAGGTAATAGGGGAAATCAATGCGGAGCGCGTGTTTTGAAGATAATACAGGTGAGGGTGTGTCATATGCATCAAAAGATGGTGCCTACCTTTTGGGATGGAAGGAGCAATGTGAGCCAAACATGGTTCTGGATCCCAATCACCCATACAAGGTACAGCCCAGATGCAAACTATGTGCAGATATCAAAGTAGCGTTAAAGTGGTCAGTACAATTCTTGGAGGTGTTTAGAAACAGTCTGCGAAAGAATGTTGATTTGCTAGAGGTTGAATGGACTCTCTGGGGCATGATGTGGGGAACCACAATAAAGTCTAATGACCGCATTACAGATGCTCCATTCTCAACCGATGGCACCATAGTAAAAACCTTAGAAGGGAATAAATGTTGTGTTAGAGCAAGGCGTGTTGTTTGTTCTTAGTTGGTTGTCCTATCGAAGTACCCCTCCTACTCAACCCGCCTTGTGGGGGACCACCTTGGAGTACGGTTGCATCCTACAAATTTCCTACACCCAACTATCTGTACTGTGGAGTCAATTCCTTTTCTGGTTTCTTCTCTGAATGTAGGATATGACTGTGTTAGCGTCAGAGAGCACAGCTCCTGGTGTGAAGTACTCTTTGTGTCAATCCATCTGTTTCCACAGGATAACACTTGTGGTCCCCTGGGAGGTTAGTGTCGATGGGCAAGAGATGAAGGTGCCCTTGAATGACCCAGTGCTTATTTTGTGGACGAAAGAGTGGCTGTGCCCCTAAGTCTGCTCAGAAGCCGGGGGCCGGTGCAGTTAAATGTCGGCATGCCGAGTAGCAAGGCCGGTAGTCTTCAGTCCACTACCAGACACCCCTCTTTTTCTCGCTCTTGCAGGTTCTTGATTTCTGTTTGTGACAGTTTTGCGCCTTTTTCTCTGCCCGTCTTTCTGATCTGTGTGTTTTTCTCTCTCTTGCACTCGGTAAATATCTGATATGGAAAAATAAATGCAAGCCCCCAGATATAAGCACCGGTGTCCCCCACCAGCAACCACCGGCTCAAATTAAGCCCTGGACAGACCATTGTTCACAATTAGCCCGCTGAGCCCTAGTTTAAGACTTCACTTTGTCTCTTTGTTCAGTCACTGCAGGATATGTGGCCTGGACACATCCTTGTCCTAGGGCAGAGGTCTCCAAGAGGGTTATGTCAAACTACAAGTAGTTAGCACACTGTCTCTTATCATCTCACACATGATAAAATGAGGATATAGCTGCCCACCTGCTAAAGCAACACTTTGTGCACTGGGTGTCTTTTTCTCTCAGGATTGGAAGCTGACAGTGCAGGACCCTGGAGCCTGCCCTCTTCTGCGAAATGCTTTCTCTTTGGTTCCGTCATCTAATTCCTTTTGTTCTCTCCATTCTCCTTTTGATTTTTCTCCCCTCCTTTCGTTCTTTCCTTGCAATCTTTCAACCCTCTTCGTTGTTTGTTGTTCTTTTTCCTTGTTTCTTTCATATTTCTTTCTATCGTTCCTTCTCTGCCATTCTCTTTCTTTATTGTCTTCTTTCTATTGTTTCTCCCCTTCCTTATTCTCTCATTCTTTACTTCTTTCTTTCTTGATTTCCTCTGATAACCCTTGTCTCTTTTTTTTTGCATGCTCTCCCTTCTCTGTTTTGTCTCTCCTTTTCCTTCTCATCTTCCCTTCCTTCACTTCTTTCTTTTTATTTTTATCACTCTTTTCCTTGCTCACTCCCTTTTCTGTGTTTCTGTTTCTCTCTTTTTCTATTATTTCTCTTTCCTTCACTCTTTCCCTTCCTATCCTTCCTCACTGTCTTTTTATCTCTATTTCATGCTACCTATACATACCTTTCCCTTTCTCTTTATTCGTCTTTCTCTCTATTGCTCTCTTGTTTTTCTCTCTCATTCTCCATTTCTTCCCTTGCTTCTCTCTTTCTCCCTTTCTTCCTTGCTTCTCTCTTTCTTTCATCTCCCTCTTCTCTTTTGTTTTCTATTTTTCCCCCATTTCTTGCTTTCACTTTCTGATGTTTTATTATATTTTTTCTTCCTCGTTATTTTTCTTTCTTCCTCTCCTTCTTACTTCTTTTATTTTTCTCTTTCTTTTTATTCCGTCCTGCTTTTCTTCCTTACTCTCCTTCTCTTTCTTGCCCCCTGTTTTCTCACTCTTTTTCTATCTTTCTGTCATGTTCCTTCTTTCTTTCCTACATTTTCTACTTTACTTTGTATTTGTTTCCTTCTATCATTTCTTTCTTGCCTTTCTGTTTTTCTTTGGTGTCCATCTTTCTTTTTTCTCTTCTTTCTTTTATTGGTCATTTGCGTCTTTCAGTATTATTTCTCTCCATCCTTTGTTTCTCTCTTTCCCTGCTTTTTTCTTTTATTGTTAGAACAAGGATGTCCTACTTTGATTGTTTGTGGACATCATCCAATAGAATTCAGGGCAAGTGGCCAGATAATAAATGCATTTCAGGTCCGAAATTTCAAAATGAGAGGGGCCATCCGATGTATTGCATGACAGTGAGACCACAAGCCCCACAAAAAGACAAAACTGGTCCTCGGGGATGCCCCAGCTTTTGCACAGCTTTTCGTAATACAGCTCTTCTTCCATTAATTTTGTATTGATCATTGGAGCAGTCCTGGTGTTCTTCACGGGGAAGTTTGAGTTATTTGGCCTTTCAGTACCCTTATCAAATCCATATATTAAAGAATAGCTCAGAATAGTTTTCAGTGATCAGAAGTAGCTCTCAGTAGTGGAAGGATGGAGACCCCTGCCTAAGGGCCTTGGTTCAGATGATGGGTAAGGGTACCACGAAGGAAGATCTTCATGTAGACCGCCCTGGTTCTACCTCCCAGTGACCCCAGAGTGATGGGGAAGGACCAAGAGATGATGCTGGTGCCACAGGTCAGATGTTTCTGAATGGTGTGCAGTCCGTAGTTGGTTTAGTCAGAAGCTTCTCTGAATAATTCCATATCCATCCCTTAGTTCATATCTTCTCCTCCCAGTGGCAGGAGAAGCACATTCCAGAATAACAGGTCCATAACTTCTAATCATCTGCCCCTGTGCTGTGGGCTTTTCATTTTCACTGGAGCTACCAAGAGAAAATTTGCTGGCCTTAGACCATTGTCGGCTGTGTAGAGATGCACCAGGTGAGACGTGCGGTGCTTAATTTAAGCCTACTGTTGCAGGTGGGCCCACCGGCACTCATTGTGGGGGATGCAGTACTTATTTTTCCTCAGCAGGCTTTGATCTAGCAAGAGAGAGAAAAACACAAAAGGGGGGAAAGATAGAGAGAAGGATGAAAAACAAACAGAAATGCTTAAAGGAATGAAAAATAGCCTGCAAGAGTGAGATAAAAGGGCAGAGAGTGTTAGGTGATGGATAAAAGAGGCACAAGGTGCATTTGAGACTATGCAGCCTTAATATTTGGCACCCGACCTTCGATAACACCGACCACAGGCTTATGAGCAAAACTTTAGGCTTGGCACTTATGCTTTTACAAATTAAGCACTGGGTAGATTCGATCTTTTCAGCTATAAGCTCCATACATAACAATATCTTTACAATATCTTTACATTTACTATCAATTGTAATTAGCAGATGGTACAACTACTCAGTTTTATAGTACCCAATTGAGCGACGTCGGAAGGATGGAAGACTGAATTGGCCTTTACAGGGTTGAAACTTGTGATTCATGTGTCACTTTAGATGTTAGCAGTGACATATTAACTCACTTAGCTATCTTGCCAGCAAGGGGTGCAGAATTTTAATTATTCTCCAAAGAACTGAAGAATACTGCTGCAACTTTCCAATAAATAAAAAAATAAAACGGCATTAAGTGACAGAGTCGCAAAGCAGGTGGGAAGAATCCTAATGAGATATAAAAATGCAAAGTGACCATGAATTACAAAAATATGAGTGCCACATTGTTATGTGTGGTGTTATGCTATGTTATAGTATTTAATGTTATGGATATGTTATGTTATGGTTATGTTACGTTATGTTATTGTTATGTTATGTGTTATCTTGTGGTTATTTTATGGTTATGTTATCATTATGTTATTGTTATGGTTGTGTTTATGTTATGTTATATTATGGTTATGCTATGTTATGTTATGGTTATGTTAGGTTATGTTATTGTTATGTGTTAAGGTACGTTATGGTTATGCTATGTTATGTTATTGTTATGTTATGTTGTGCTATGGTTATGTTATAGTATGGTTATTCTACGTTATGGTTATGTTATGTTATGGTTATTCTACGTTATGTTATGGTTATGTTTTTGTTGTGTTATGGTTATGTTATGTTATGGCTATGTTATAGTTAGGATCTGTTATGTTATGGGTATGTTATGTGTTATGTTATGTTATCTTATGTTATGTTATCTTACAGAGTTTGTACAGCACTATATTATCATTGGTATGGCCTCACAACATCTACCTTCTCACCCTTGCCTCAATCTGTTACAGAGGAGATTCTGGTTGTTTGCGTTATGTCATTGGTAGTGTGGCTGTGGTTAGTATGCTGTTTTCGTGCATATAGATGGCTGTATGTGTATTACTTTGCTTAAGAGCCTTTCATGTGTGAGATCGGTCCAAGCTCCTTAGAATTTGGGATGGGTACGTGCATTGCCAGGCTTGAGGCATATGTCCGGGATAATTTAGAGTGTGGGGCCTTAGTACGGGCCCCCATTGTGGACCCTACTAGATGTGGTAGGTGGGATGGGTGTTTGTACAGTGTGTGATTCAGGGGTTGTCATGCAGTGGTACGTCACAGTGTTTGAAAATTGGCTGTTATAGTCAGTGTATAACATATTCATCAGTTTTCTGTACTGCCTAAAGGAACTCATCCTTATAAGATGCAAGATTTGATAATGTTGTAAATTCTCTGTTGAAGATGAAAGAACACGAAGTAGATTTGTAATACTAAGTACCACTTTTTCTGCGCCCCCCCTACCGGGAGCTAATGACACCATGGTGGTGCCATATTAATAATATAGTGCACCACGGAGGTCGTTAGCAAAACAACATCAACATTTTTGACGCTATTGTGGCGCTTTGCTGCACTAGTGTAAAAAATGTTGCAAAGTGCAGGGAGGCCCATAGGTTACCATGGGGAGCGTCATTTTAACGCTAGCTCTGAGCAGGCATTAAAAATGACGCCAAAAAAGGAGCAGTGAAATCTGTTCAATTTCACTGTGCCATTTTTGGCGTGCCTCCTAGCGCCGGAATGCCCCCCTTGCATACGTTACGGCTGGCGCAGGCATAATGTGGCGCAAGGGTTTACAAAGTGGCGTAATGCATGCATTGACTTTGTAAATAAGGCTCAGGGAAAAAGCCACTTTACGCCGCCTTAGTGTAAAAAAATGGTGGCGTAAAGGTGGCGCTAGGGGCTCTTAAATATGCCCCTGAGGAAACAGTGCATAGCGTATAGAGGAAACGCTCGACAGGCAAATTTACATAGAACGATGAAACAAGCAACTGGGGTGGTTTGTTAAAATAGAAACCAGAGAGGAAAATGATTCTAAGAAGCTTTGTTCCCAGAAACCGAAAAAACCCTTCCCTTTCAAAAAAAGAATTTGTAAAGCATACATTTCAGGTTTCGCTTCCTTCAGGAGGGAGGGACTGGAGTGATGGTGGACTATATAGTTCAATGTCTCCAAAATGTACAGCACATGTATGTAGATAGCCTTTAAGAGGCAGAGATGGCTCAAAGAGAAACACACACACATACAATAAAAACACGTGTTAAAAACATTTTACTCAACATCTTTTGGTGAACTGCTTTGCATCCAAAGGTAAAATTTACAGAGCAAGACACTATTTGCTGGCAATAGGTGCTTGCAAACATATTGCATATTCTTAAAAATATCTACATGCTTTGATAAATACAGATGGCATTCAGCTAAAGATCACAGAAAATAGCCGCATCAGTTTATGTGTTTGTCTTTCAGTTGCTGTGCCGCAGATCACACGTGGCTCAGTTACTGTGGCACCTATTGCCTCCTAGTCTGAAAGGATCCATCTGCCTTTGTGACAACCTCACAGCTATTCGGCCTCATTCGCAATTCAGTCAGAAATCTGCAACCAGATCGAGACTTGCAACTTTTTTGAAAGTTCACAAACGTTTTCATGGTTGCGTCTAGAAACCCGCAACAGTCGCACATTTCCAGATATTCCCTAGAAACGTTTTGTGATTTTTTTGTTTCTGTTATATAATTCTAGATATCTCTGCAGAAGAAATTTGACAGCAATTCTACAAATACAATTTGTAACTTTTTTTCTACAAAAAAAACATTTTTCTTCATTTAGAAACTCCTTCCCCTGCTTGCCACCAGTTTTTTAATTTCCCCTTTCTACTCTAGACAGGGATTTTCTTGACCGGAGTGTATCTTTAGACGAAAACACTGGTGGTTTCTGTTTAGAAACTGCTTCCAAGCACCGAGGCAGAGTCTCGTACCCGGACATAGAGACCCATCAGGAACATAGGATGAGTGCAGTGACAGGCGCCTAGACAGCAGATGCTCTGCCTCTTCAAGACCTCATGGCCCAGATTTAAGAGGGCCTAGCACCTCCGTGCGCCACATTGGCGTCATTGTTTATCAAGCTAACGTGGCCCAACGAGGCCAAAATCGCTGCCCCAGATTTACAAAATGGCGCTATGCGTGCATTGCGCCACTTTGTAACACCTTGGCCGCACTATGCCTGCGCCAGGCATAATGTATGAAAGGGGGTGTTCCCCCATTAGGGGCGCCCCAAAAATGATGCAGTGGAATCTAAGAGATTCCACTGCGTAATTTTTACTGGCTGTTTTTAACGCCTGCACAGAGCAGGCGTTAAAATGGGGCATACCATTATTTGTGATGGCCCCCTATGTACTCTGCACGATTAGCGCCAACGTTTTGGCGCTAATCCTGCATAGCACATTGATAGCATAAAAATGTTGACGCCATTGCCCCTAGCCTGCACCATGGTGCACAGTATATTAAATAAGGCGCACACATGGCGGCAGTAGGGGGCGCAAGGGGCCACAAGAAAAGTGACACTACATGTAATATAGCGCCAGTTTTCCTAAATCTGAACCTTTGTTTATAATAGTGGGCTCGGAGATGGTCAGTTGCTTACAATTGGTTGTCTTCATTGTGACTCTTATTTACTTACTTGTTATTGGTCAGCTGCAGTACACTTCCTTCCTCTTTGTGTGTTTGTCCCACCCCTGGAGCATATATGCATTACTCAGGTCCTTCCATTGCTCATTGTTGTAGGCGCTACATTTTTCCTTGCGTTTAAGCACTCCACCAGAGTGCATCTATTTCAACTATCTCCCTTGTGTATTTTCTTTCCCCACATGTTCCTCACTCCCTTCCCAGTGTTGCTTGCCCCCCAAGTCTGTGTTGCTTGCCGCCACCCTCCCTTACTCTGTTGTTGTCAGTGTTGCTCCACAGCTTCCTCTCTCCCAGTCTGTGCTGGGAAGCTTGCCTCATCACATCAGAACGCTGTTTTTTATTTTTAGCTATGGTGCACAGCAGCCACACTGCTGTACTGCAGATCTAAAAGACATTACCAAAGCCAATGGCACTCTCTTAGGCGAGAACTATTAGCTTTGCCAATGCTTGTTTTGTAGGCCCAGACTTTTTTTAATCATCAGACATTGACCCAGGGAAAGGCAGTGAGATAGGCAGAAAAGGGACAAGAAGGAAGAGTACAGAGATAGGAAAGCATCACAAAGGGAGACATTAGATGAACAAGAATCTGTGAGAGTGAGATAAAGAACGAGGAGTGTAGGGGACGGAAGAAGGAGACATGAAATAGAATCAGAAGTAGTCAGTTTTGGTATTATGTAATTCCGGCATTCGTCAGTGCCAGGCTCCATGGAAACATTTTGGGTTCCTGTATTTGTATAGAGCACTTAGCAGGAGAACGCAGAATGCTATATTGGGCCAGGGCACCAGTTAAAATCCCCTCGGGCTCCCCGAGGCCTTTGTTCAGAGCAACATCTGTGAAGGACAACATTGAGATGTTGGAGCTCCGGGCTTTTACCGGCCATTAGAAGCCCCGAGCACTCTATTGTCTTCAATGGAGCTCCCAGACTTCCAATGTTCTAAAATAGCTTATTGAGCTAGTCACAGCTACTTTGGTTAAAAGGGCATACCAAGGATGGTACATGAGTATTCTCATGCAAACCCCCAGCTACTAAAACAATGATAGACAGGGCTTTGCACCAAAAATGTAGGCTTCCACGAGGTGACTGTAAACTTGGTGAAAAGTTTTCTTTTCTCCAACCTTTTCCACCTTTTTGACATGCACTGTAAATGTACATCATCTACACAAACTTGGAAAACGATTAAAATGTATCTAAGAGCATTTTCTACTGAAAGAATATGTCAGTGCAAAACCTAATGTAGAAATCATGAACACACCCTTGCACTGTGATGAAAAGATGTGTGCGTGGCGCATAGAGTGCGAAAGAACACTGGGAGGACGGCTGGACGGCTTTCTTTGTTCATAGGCTTTGGACATTTTTTTAATTAGGGACTGATATAGCATTGTGAGGTAACTGAGAAGCTTTGAATTTCTCGAGCACCTGGGGTCCCCTGCGGATCTAACACGTGCTCCGGAAACAGGAGGATTTCCGACTGTCACACAACTCTTATACAGATAGTATGCATCGAAATGAAACTTAATATGTTTTGATAAGCATTTAGTATTATTTTCACATCCCATAATGCTGCCCACATTGATTCCTGTTCCTCAGCTGTCACCATTTCATATAAGCCTCTGTTCAATGTGACGCACAAAATGGATGAGTTGGAGTCATGTTGTCCATGGAGCTGAGCGATGGACACCACAGCAAACACACCTTCAGGGTAAATATAAACAAATGTGCCTCTATACTTCCATGGTGTCTTGAGGATTTAAACACTTAGGCCCTCATTATGACACTGGCGGTCTTCTGACCTCCAGGGCCACGGCGGCAGTTTCACCGCCAACAGGCTGGCGATGAAGACTGCCACATTATGAGTGTGGCGGGTTGGCCTCTGCCAACTCGCCACATCCCCACTCATACCGCTATGGCGGTCAGAACCGCCGGGCCGGAGATGAGCATCTCCAACCCGGCGGTCCACAGAAGACCGCCGACGGCACAGCCACATCCTTAGCAGCGCCGGCAGACAACTTCCCCCCCAGCAAGCACAATACCCTCCCACGCCCCCTCCATACCAGTACCTCTGACCCCCTCTTTCCGGTACAGCTCGCCCCTCCCCAACCCACTCTTCCGGTACATCGCCCCTCTCCCCGCATACATGCACACACACACACAGACACCCACACGCACCCCGCATACACCCATTCACCAACACTGACATACACACATTCACTCACATGCTTCCATACACGCATACACACTTCAAGTCACACACACACACATACACACACACATTCACACTTACATTCACACATGCAGAAAACACCCACTCACACACGAGCACACACAACACCTCCCACCCCCGTCCTCTGTCAGATGCCATACTTACCTTGTCCAGCGAGGAGGTCATCCACCAGGAAACAGGCGCTTCCACTACCGGCAGCGCCCTATCATCAGGACACCGCCAGGCCGTATTAATGCTCATAATACAGCTGGCGGAGTCCTTTTGGTGGGGCGGAGCCGGTGGTGGAACCGCCCATGCGTCTCCGACTGCTGCTGGATTTCCGCCCGAAATGTGGCAGAAATCGAGCAGTACTCGTACTATGGCGGGCGGAAGTCTGCCGGCAATGGCGGTCTTCTGGCGCTGTGGCTTTGGGGGTCTTAGTAAAAGACCGCCAAAGTCATAATGAGGGCCATAATGTGTCAGATGTGCCAGGAGATTTCAGTAAAAATATTGTGGGGGGAGAGCGACAGTAAAAGTGGAAAAATGTTGTGTCAATAATGTCATCTACTGAAAAATACAATGAAAAGACGCTGTGACCACATAGTAAGTAAACAATGTTATACCTTGCAGGGCAAAAGTAATTGAGCTGGCAGCTGGGGAAGGGGGCTTCCCCCGGCTGAAGTAGAGAGGGGCGCTTATAGTAAGGCAGGGAAGGGTGCGGGGAACCAATAAGGCTTTTAGGATTCGTGAAGGGTATCATTAAGGAATGGAAAGGGATTGGTGGGGTTCAGGGGCTGGTAAAGATATGGCCTACTTAGGAATATTTAGGGTTCAGGAAAAGTTAGTGGTAGAATACTGTGAGAGTTTTGAGGGCTCAGTGAAGGGTACCATAAGAGGAAGCAAGGGTTATTTAGGGTTCCGGGAGATGGCTGAAAAAACGTAGTAAGGATTGGTGACATTAAGGGATACTTGGGTGCTTTTAGGGTTCAGGAAAAGGTAGTCTTAAAATTATTGTAATGGTTTTAGGGCTGAGAGATAGGTCGCGTTAATGGGTTGTAAGGAGTGTTAAGGTTCAGGTAAGGGGGTGTAAAGGAGTAGTGGGTTTTTGAGGTTCAGGGAAGTGTAGTGTTAAGGGTTAGTAATGGGTTTTTAAGGTTCAGGGAAGGATAGAGTTACGGGGTTTTTAGGATTTGGAGAAGGGGACATAAATTGGTAGCAAGAGGTTTTAGGGTTCAGGGAAGGGTAACATTATAGGACAGAAAGGGTTTGGTAGGGTTCAGGGATTGGTAGAGTTAAGGGGTAGTCGGGGGTGTTACCGTTTCAGGGTTAAGAATTGTTAAAACGTACTATGCAATTTGTGGAGCACAGTTAGATACATAAAAGAATTCCTAAATTAAAAAATGACTTTTAATAATTGTCATAGACAATAACGATGGACATGACATTATTACCGCAACAGTTTCCACTGAATTTTAACGTAGTTCACATTTTAAAAGTGGACCTTATTACATACAGCTGAGTGGTATGTTGAGGACATCTGCACACTTTAATTATGGGGTCCGTCGGGCACCTGGGGGTGTCTGTTACAGGCTTCATACCGCCAGAGTGTGATCACAATCTCTGCAGGCTGTCCAGGAATTAATTGATTCTGTGGTGGTGCAGTTGCCCACATTATTATAGATTTACTGTGCTTGCCAAAATACACCATCTGCAGTGTAGTTTTCGAACTTCTACAAATATGCATTTTGTTTGCAGCTCTAGAAGATCACAAGCGACTGAAAAAAAAGGACAACACGGTGAACCAATGTGGCAGGCCCTCTGGAAAGGTTAACTGAACACCTTTCAGTGGTAGATTACTGTATTCAGGTGTTGAACCCATTCCCTTGAGTTGTAACCTTTGCGTAGACAGTTTTAGTAATTCTTAAAATGGCAAAATAGCGAAATAATACAGCCACACAGTATGCCTTTTCTTGCTGCTTATTTTAGTCAACTCTGCCACATAATTTTGGCCTTCCACTGCAGCATAATTCCAGTTGTCCTGGGTATGGGTAGAGGAAATTGAGGGGCATATTTATAAGGCCCTAGCGCCACCTTGCACCACATCAGCAGCATTTATTTTGATGCAAATGTGGCATTCAGTGCCATTTCCCACGCACCATATTTACAAAGTGGTGCAATGCTTGCATTGCGCTACTTGGTAAACCCTTGCGCCACATTATGCCTGCGCCAGGCATAATGCATGCAAGGGGGGTGTTTCCTCGTTTAGGGGGGCTAGAGCTTGCCTTGCGTAGTTTTTTTGGCACTTTTATCACCTGCTCAGAGCTGCGGTTAAAAGGGGACACACCGTTGTTTACAATGGGCGCCATAGTACTCTGCAGGAGTAATATTTTGGAACTACTCCTGGAGAGTACATCAATAACGTCACAAATAATGACACTATTGTCCCCTACCCTGCGCCACTGTGCACCATAATTAAAATACAGCACACACATGGTGGCAGTAGTGGGGGTGTTAAGGGCACACGAAACGTAGCGCTACATGCAATGTAGCTCCACTTTTTCATAAATCTGGCCCTGAATTTCCAGAAATTCAGTCTCAGTGCAAAGAAAATGCGGGGTCCAAAAATCCTTAGGGCTGCAGCATAATGTAAGTCCTTTATCCCTTTAGACTAACCTCTGCTCGCCAGATAGGAAATGGAGGTTGACTAGTGAAATATCCATGTGTGCAGGGTAGTTATGAGGCATAGTGTAAGGGAACCACTACACCTAACAATAGTAGTGTACACCAAGAGGTTTTCTATACTTTGTAGGACTCCTGAAGGTCCAGGCGAAACGGAGTATGGATTAACAGAAAGGGCTTTATTGTGACCCCCGCATAGGGTGACCAGAGTTTGAAAAGAAAAAAACGGGACAGTTTAGACATAAAAGTAGGTCTAAAGCCTTTAGTCTCTCTTTTATATCTGGCCTGTCCTGTAAAAAAAAAAAAAGAGAGAGAGAGCACGTGCGATCGTGTGTGTGCACACACGAGAGCAGCCAGCAGAAGTATTTAAGACTCTGGAGGTGCATGGGAAAGGAGAGCATACCTTTCCCTTCTGATTGGCAGGTTGACCTGACCTTTGCCCCAAAAAACGGGACGTTTACGTAAAATGAACAAAAACGTGGGGACACCAGGACAATCCTCTGAAAACCAGGACTGTCTGGGGAAATCCAGGACATCTGGTCACCCTACCCTCGCACCAGTACAGATTAGGGTACAAGTTTGAGTTTGAACCTAAATCAGGCTTCCAAAATGTATAGACATTACAACACTCACTGGGTTTAAACTGCATGATCTTTCAACAGGCAAAACTTGGTGGAATTAAGAGTGGGAAAATCTGCGAATATTCAGAATTTTGTACCCAAGAATTTAAGAGAGCCTGAGAATCCAAGGTGCAGAACTCAGAAGATAATACCGCAGCCTGTAACCATGTGCTCCACAGCTGTATGCCCAGTCTGGGGGCCCTGCGGGGGGCCCATGATCCAGGACCGTGGCGAGAGGTGGAATCGTTGACCCTAGGGGACCTATATCATGATGACACTCTGCGCTCCTTCCAGAACTCGCAGAATTAGAAGTTATGAAAATCTTTGCACCAAAGCAGGCAATGCACATTTTTACTGCTCATCCGCACATCTATTTTACCTAACTTTCTGTTATCATGAAAATAATCAAATTAGGATTCTTTGATTCTTTTTTCAGTCGATAAACCGCCATATACCCCCAAATCTCTCAAAAATGTTTGTGTTTTTCAATAAAGACAGCTAAGTGTAGCAGTCAGTCTCATCTAGAGGCCAATTGACTAAATCACAGCATCTTTGCAGGGAACCCTAAGAGATGTCCCGCTTGTTCCTGAGTCCCACATAATATGTTTAGAGATTACCTTAGACCAGATGCTCTCCGTGGGGAGCCATGTTAATTCCACACTAAGGGCAGTTTTTCCTATTCCACCCCTCAGCTGTAATGGAAGTCCTCCATGCTGTGGAGAGGAGTGGATTTTCTGTATGGCTGCAACTGTTTAATTTAGAAGCCAGGGTGGATTACTCTAATGCTGCGTACAGGGGTCTGATGGGGAGAGCCTCGTAAGACGGTATTGTATGGCTAGTTCAAAGATGTCTCCATAGGCTAACACACCTATAGATCTCTCTCTCTCTCTCTCTCTCTCTCTCTATATATATATATATATATATATATATATATATATATACCCCCTCCCCATCTGCCCCCACCTCTCCCTCGGTCTCCCCCTCCCTCTCTTCCATGGCCTTCTTAAGGTGCACCAGGCATAGCCTTCCAGGTGTACTTCTGGGAAGGTCATTTGACTGTTGACATGGGATTAATCTCCCCGAGTATAACTGCTCAGAGGGCAATGGGAGCTCCTTGTTCAAACACAGACTCTTTCTTTTTTTAGGGTTGAGCCTGCAAGTGCATGCGTTAGTGCATGCATCTCGCATGCGAGACACTGATGTGTTCACTAAAGGGATTGGAGCCCGCCTGTCACGCACCATTTGTTGGTTTGCGTGGCCCTTTTCTTTACAGCCTCATAATTCGTCAGGGCATGTCTGGCATCATTTCCGTTCCACGGTGTGGATCAACTTAATTAGTGCCCGTCCACTGCTCCCAACGTGATCGAGGTAATATTTTGTTCATTTTAACTTCCAGTGCCCCACAAACAGAAGGCTTGTGACTGGCAAAAACATGCCCAGCACGACAAAGAAAATTGCAAAGTTTTATTTTTAAAAGCTAACTTTGTTTTATTTTGTTATGTCGTCTTTTCTCAGTTTCCACTCATGTTTTCTTTTGTTTTTGCTCGTGGGTGCTGTTGTCAAAAGATGACAATTAACTTGTTTGAAATATGCGAGACCCATTGCATTGCAAATGATTGATTGTATATGTGGGTAAAAATATTTTACGAAACACGACGCCATTCCCTTTCACCTCCACCACATGTGGGGTGATCTGTTTCCCTTTCCATCCTCTAGGACAGTTATGCCAACCCTGTGTTAATATAAATCTCCACCCATTTCCAGGTTGGAAAGGTGACAAAGAGGACATTGGGACTGGCCACAAATGTATATATTTCATTTGTGGACATTCCACAACTTCCAGGGCAGGGCAGAAAGGTCCACATTTTCCCAGTTTTACAAGTGTGGATCTCTCTGCATTCTTGCTGGAGACATCTGCCTTCATAAATGGAATTACTCCTTTCAAAATCTCGTTGTGAATTTCTGTCAGGCATAAAAAAGGTAAACTCAGTCATAACGACATGTAACGTTACAGAATTTTCCATCGCAAGTAAGCCCAATATTACTTAGAGGAATCTTGAGAAAGTGGTAGGTTGAAGAATCCCCTCTCAGCTTTTTTATAATCTTTGTCGAACTCCAGCCCACCTTCCCTTTGTGTGTTATCTCCTTGTTGAATCCTGTGTTCAACACCCCCCCCCCCCCCCGCCTCCCCTGTATGCTTGAGTGCTTTTGTTCTATCTGGCAGTCCTCCCCCTCCCCCAATCAGGCTTTAGATGTGCAGCATTGAGATCTATATTAAGCATGAACTGAGCATCCTGGCAGGGTTGGCGTGCGCTACAGGAAAGGCAAGACATTTCCTGGCCTGCAGTTATATGTTGAATAATGCATCTGGGACCTGTGGCTAACCCTGGTAGAACAAACATTGGCAAAGCCACTAGTTCCAGCTTGCACTTTGAGCACTGAATAAAATATTTGAAAAGGAGTTAGCAAACCCTCTAGGTCTGGTGTTGGCTACAAGCACTTTGGATTTGTTAATGCTTGTTTTGTCATGGTTTTAGCAAAACTTTATTGCTGGGGAAGCTGCTGGGCCCTTAATCTATAAACAAAGCCATTGTATGTAGGCACAAATAAGCTCTGAAAAAGCACACATTGCCCAAGTAGTCTCTGGGAATCACTTTGTAGGTGAATGTGCTGTAGGAGGCTGGACTGGCTTGTAGTGAGTACCAAGGGGTACTTACACCTTGCACCAAGCCCAGGTATCCCTTATTAGTGTATAGGGTGTGTAGCAGCTTAGGCTGATAGATAATGGTAGCTTAGCAGAGCAGCTTAGGCTGAACTAGGAGACGAGTGAAGCTCCTACAGTACCACTAGTGTCATATGCACAATATCATAAGAAAGCACAATACACAGATATACTAAAAATAAAGGTACTTTATTTTTATGACAATATGCCAAAAGTATCTCAGTGAGTACCCTCAGTATGAGGATAGCAAATATACACAAGATATATGTACACAATACCAAAAATATGCAGTATAGTATTAGAAAACAGTGCAAACAATGTATAGTTACAATAGGATGCAATGGGGACACATAGGGATAGGGGCAACACAAACCATATACTCCAAAAGTGGAATGCGAACCACGAATGGACCCCAAACCTGTGTGACCTTGTAGAGGGTCGCTGGGACTGTAAGAAAACAGTGAGGGTTAGAAAAATAGCCCACCCCAAGACCCTGAAAAGTGAGTGCAAAGTGCACTAAAGTTCCCCAAAGAGCACAGAAGTCGTGATAGGGGAATTCTGCAGGAAAGACACAAATCATCAATGCAACAACGATGGATTTCCAAACGAGGGTACCTGTGGAACAAGGGGACCAAGTCCAAAAGTCACAAGCAAGTCGGAGATGGGCAGATGCCCAGGAAATGCCAGCTGTGGGTGCAAAGAAGCTGCTACTGGACTGTAGAATCTGAAGATTCTGCGTGAACGACAAGGGCTAGAGACTTCCCCTTTGGAGGATGGATGCCCCATGCCGTGGAGAGTCGTGCAGAAGTGTTTTCCTGAAGAAAGACCGCAAACAAGCCTTGCTAGCTGCAAGTCGTGCGGTTAGGGTTTTTGGATGCTGCTGTGGCCTGGAGGGACCAGGATGTTGCCAATTGCGTCTGGGACAGAGGGGGTGTCGAGCAAGATAAGGAGCCCTCTCAGAAGCAGGCAGCACCCGCAGAAGTGCCGGAACAGGCACTACGAAGTGGAGTGAAACGGTGCTCACCCGAAGTCGCACAAAGGAGTCCCACGTCGCCGGAGGACAACTTAGAAGGTCGTGCAATGCAGGTTAGAGTGCCGTGGACCCAGGCTTGGCTGTGCACAAAGGATTTCCGCCGGAAGTGCACAGAGGCCGGAGTAGCTGCAAAAGGCACGGTTCCCAGCAATGCAGTCTGGCGTGGGGAGGCAAGGACTTACCTCCACCAAACTTGGACTGAAGAGTCACTGGACTGTGGGAGTCACTTGGACAGAGTTGCTGGATTCAAGGGACCTCGCTCGTCGTGCTGAGAGGAGACCCAGGGTACCGGTGATGCAGTTCTTTGGTGCCTGCGGTTGCAGGGGGACGATTCCGTCGAGCCACTGGAGATTTCTTCGGAGCTTCTAGTGCAGAGAGGAGGCAGACTACCCCCACAGCATGCACCACCAGGAAAGCAGTCGAAAAGGCGGCAGGATCAGCGTTACAGAGTTTCAGTAGTCGTCTTTGCTACTTTGTTGCAGTTTTGCAGGCTTCCAGCGCGGTCAGCAGTCGATTCCTTGGCAGAAGGTGAAGAGAGAGATGCAGAGGAACTCGGATGAGCTCTTGCATTCGTTATCTAAGGAATCCCCAAAGACAGAGACCCTAAATAGCCAGAAAAGAGGGTTTGGCTACTTAGGAGAGAGGATAGGCTAGCAACACCTGAAGGAGCCTATCAGAAGGAGTCTCTGACGTCACCTGCTGGCACTGGCCACTCAGAGCAGTCCAGTGTGCCAGCAGCACCTCTGTTTCCAAGATGGCAGAGGTCTGGAGACCACTGGAGGAGCTCTGGGCACCTCCCAGGGGAGGTGCAGGTCAGGGGAGTGGTCACTCCCCTTTCCTTTGTCCAGTTTCGCGCCAGAGCAGGGCTGAGGGGTCCCTGAACCGGTGTAGACTGGCTTATGCAGAAATGGGCACCATCTGTGCCCATGAAAGCATTTCCAGAGGCTGGGGGAGGCTACTCCTCCCCAGCCCTAACACCATTTTCCAAAGGGAGAGGGTGTAACACCCTCTCTCTGAGGAAGTCCTTTGTTCTGCCTTTCTGGGGCAGGCCTGGTTGGACCCCAGGAGGGCAGAAACCTGTCTGAGGGGTTGGCAGCAGCAGCAGCTGCAGTGAAACCCCGGGAAAGGCAGTTTGGCAGTGCCAGGGTCTGTGCTAGAGACCCGTGGGATCATGGGATTGCACCAACAATGCCAGGATGGCATAGAGGGGGCAATTCCATGATCTTAGACATGTTACATGGCCTTATTCGGAGTTACCATTGTGAAGCTACACATAGGTAGTGACCTATATGTAGTGCACGCGTGTAATGGTGTCCCCGCACTCACAAAATCCGGGGAATTGGCCCTGAACAATGTGGGGGCACCTTGGCTAGTGCTAGGGTGCCCACACACTAAGTAACTTAGCACCCAACCTTTACCAGGTAAAGGTTAGACATATAGGTGACTTATAAGTTACTTAAGTGCAGTGTAAAATGGCTGTGAAATAACGTGGACGTTATTTCACTCAGGCTGCAGTGGCAGGCCTGTGTAAGAATTGTCAGAGCTCCCTATGGGTGGCAAAAGAAATGCTGCAGCCCATAGGGATCTCCTGGAACCCCAATACCCTGGGTACCTCGGTACCATATACTAGGGAATTATAAGGGTGTTCCAGTATGCCAATGTAAATTGGTAAAATTGGTCACTAGCCTGTTAGTGACAATTTGAAAGGAATGAGAAAGCATAACCACTGAGGTTCTGATTAGCAGAGCCTCAGTGAGACAGTTAGTCATAACACAGGTAACACATTCAGGCACACTTATGAGCACTGGGGCCCTGGCTGGCAGGGTCCCAGTGACACATACACTAAAACAACATATATACAGTGAAAAATGGGGGTAACATGCCAGGCAAGATGGTACTTTCCTACATGTGCCCCTTGTGAAAGGGCAGAATGCTGTCACTCACAGTGAAGTTAGCCGGGCATGAGGGAGCTTAAGGGGCAGTGGGCTGTTAGAATTACTAAGTAGCAGGAAACACAATATTTTCTAAAACAAGCAATATCCACAACGACCTTCATAACAGAGAAAGAGAGTGAGAAATGCAGAGAGGGAGAGAAAGAGAGTTTTTGTCCATGTGTGTATGTAAACATTTAGGTATTATCCAACAGGGACCTCTCCATCTTTCACTGAAAGCACCTGTACCAAACTATCTACTGCAGAATACTTTTAGTAGGGGGTGTAGCACCCCAAGCATCCTTTTGAAGCTCGTTCACGAACGCAACAGAGAACTCTCTTCCCCAAAGTCTCTGTCAGCCCGCCTCATTTACACACAGGTGAACGATAAGATTTTGGTCAACGGAGCTCCCATTGGCTCTGTCGGTGAAAGACCTTATGTGGCACTGTTGGGGCCTTTGGAAGAAGGGCATTACATCCCCTGCCCTTTTTAGGGTGAACAGTGGAATGTCCTATGTTTTCTGTCCCTCACCACCAAATTGGGACCCTAAAAGCACAAAAATGATCCCCCCTCCATACCCGGGTGGAAAGTTCCCAGGTTGTGGGAGTTGTTAATTTTTTATTCTTAAGAATACAGACTCCACATTACCCCGATGGCGGCCATCTACCAACATGCTTGAACTTTGAAGGAAGCCACTGTGACAATTGTTCTCTACAGAAGCATAGAGATGACCGCTGGGCCAATGGTCATCTGTAAATTTGCTGATAGTAGTCCATGAGGGTGGCAGAGGTAATGTGCTCCACCACCCTAAATTCCTGAGTTCCATCCACCAAAACATAAATCAAGGCCTTGTTAACAATAGGTCTTTATTTGGCAACCAGTTCTTCTCCAGTAAGAATTCACATTTTCATGGATTTCTAAAGGCTAGTAAAACTAAAGGAAACCCCAGAGAGGCAGAAGTAGCTGCATTACTACACACACATGTGTGTTTTACTTATGTATGTACAAATTAGTAATTGGGTACAAAGCTAAATAGACACCTTGTTGCCCTAATGTAAGACATTGTGCCCACAGAGTTGTCAACAACTAGCTTCCGAAGGTGTTACCAGGATGCCACAACTTGTACCAATGCTTTTAAGTCCTTATGCACATAACACAAGTCTGAGGACACATGAACCCCTCAGAGATCTGCCTTCTGTCTTCTCTCACATCTGTTCAACAGGAAGTAGCAAGTTTTAACTCTACTCAGAGATGCACGGTTGGCCTAGATTTTACTCCATGAAACAGAATGCTATGGTAAATGTTATCAATCCTTCAGACTATAAGGTAATATGTTCTAGTTCAGCCTCAAGTGACACTCTCATACAATTAAATCTTCAAAAAAACTTGTCAATTTACCGAATTCTTTTTTAAGCCCCAACTCTCCAGAGTGTTTTCAGTTTTGTATATTTTTTTCTGTTTTATCTGCCTTTTTCTGAAGACATACAACTGAATCTTCTGAGAGATATGTGTTCACCTTTAAAAACAAATATATTGCTTTAAGAAATAAACCATAATCTTAATTACAGATTAAGGTTTTTTTTCCGATGAACTCCTTATGGTAATTTGTGCAGTGACAGGGGGTAAGCAACATTCCCATAATTATGCCATATCACGTAATTACTCTTCCGCTCGCGTAAAAATTATAATGCATGAAAAATGTCAACACCCACAAAGCTATTAACCGTTATTTGATGCAATTGTGTTCTTTGCATCATTTATTTTATCTAAAATTCACACGTGCACACATTTCCCCCTAAAATACAGATCTAAATGACAAACCTCCATTTTGTGTAATTTCGTCTAATTTCCCTGAAAGTTTGCATATTTACACTAAATTACGCGCATTTCGCATCCCGCTAGTGTACTCTGTCCTATCACTCTACATGCGAAAACCGCTTCTATCAGTGATTAGGCATATGTGTCAGCCCTACACCTTAGCTACCATCATACATGTCGTATCCCATTGCACCACTTCTGTTGGTCACTATATGTGCATTATCAATACTTCCCCTTCCCTATGATGCTGTGGCTCTTGTCCTGTTCTACCCAATCCAGGTGACAGAAATCCTTCCCTTGGACCCTAGACGTACATACTACTACAAAACACCTATCTGTGATGATGTTCACCCTGGCTTATTCTATGCATCCAAAAGTGAGAAACCCTTCATTTGGTCCCCACACGTACGTATGTTACCACTACTCTTTGTCGGAGATGCTCTGTGTCCTGTCGTGTTCTACCCTACTGATTGAGAAAACCCATCCCTCAGACCCCCATACACTTCGCTTACCTATGACGCTCTGCGTCCTGTCCTGTTCTGCCCTACTGAATGAGAAACTCCCATCCCTCAGACCCCCATACACACTGCTTACCTATGATGTTCTGCGTCCTGTCCTGTTCTACCCTACTGTAGGAAGTTGGCTCTGTATGTGCTATTTCAAAGTAAGGAATAGCATGCACAGAGTCCAAGGGTTCCCCTTAGAGGTAAAATAGTGGTAAAAAGAGATAATACTAATGCTCTATTTTGTGGTAGTGTGGTCGAGCAGTAGGCTTATCCAAGGAGTAGTGTTAAGCATTTGTTGTACATACACATAGACAAT
This sequence comes from Pleurodeles waltl, assembly GCF_031143425.1. Taxonomy (NCBI): domain Eukaryota; kingdom Metazoa; phylum Chordata; class Amphibia; order Caudata; family Salamandridae; genus Pleurodeles; species Pleurodeles waltl. The sequence goes on from NC_090450.1 coordinate 24,501,699, forward strand.
AAATGAGGTACACACACTCAGAGACAAATCCAGCCAATAGGTTTTGTTATAGAAAAATATATTTTCTTAGTTTATTTTAAGAACCACAGGTTCAAATTTCACATGTAATAGCTTGTTTGGAAGGTATTGCAGGTAAGTACTCTAGGAACTTTGAATCATTACATTAGCATGAATACTTTTGTCATAAAACACAATAAGCTGTTTTAAAAGTGGACACAGTGCAATTTTCACAGTTCCTGGGGGAGGTAAGTTATTGTTAGTTTTCACAGGTAAGTAAGTCACTTACAGTTCTCAGTTTTTAGTCCAAGGTAGCCCACCGTTGGGGGTTCAGAGCAACCCCAAAGTTATCACACCAGCAGCTCAGGGCCGGTCAGGTGCAAAGGTCAAAGAGGTGCCCAAAACACATAGGCTATAATGGAGAGAAGGGGGTGCCCCGGTTCCAGTCTGCCAGCAGGTAAGTACCCGCGTCTTCGGAGGGCAGACCAGGGGGGTTTTGTAGGGCACCAGGGGGGGCACAAAGTAGCACAGAAAGTACACCCTCAGCAGCGCGGGGGCGGCCGGGTGCAGTGTGCAAACATGCGTCGGGTTTCCTTCAGGTTTCAATGGGAGACCAAGGGGTCTCTTCAGCGATGCAGGCAGGCAAGGGGGGGGCTCCTCGGGGTAGCCACCACCTGGGCAAGGGAGAGGGCCTCCTGGGGGTCACTCCTGCACAGAAGTTCCGTTTCTTTAGGGGCTGGGGGCTGCGGGTGCAGGGCCTTTTCCAGCCGTCGGGAAATGGAGTTCAGACAGTCGCGGTCAGGGGGAGCCTGGGGATTCCCTCTGCAGGCGTCGCTGTGGGGGCTCAGGGGGGACAACTTTGGTTACTCACAGTCGTAGAGTCGCCGGAGGGTCCTCCCTGAGTTGGTTGTTCTCCACCAGTCGAGTCGGGGTCGCCGGGTGCAGTGTTGCAAGTCTCACGCTTCTTGCGGGGAATTGCAGGGGTCTTTAAATCTGCTCCTTGTAACAAAGTTGCAGTTCTTTTGGAGCAGTGCCGCTGTCCTCAGGAGTTTCTTGTCTTTTTCGAAGCAGGGCAGTCCTCAGAGGATTCAGAGGTCGCTGGTCCCTTGGAAAGCGTCGCTGGAGCAGGTTCTTTGGAAGGCAGGAGACAGGCCGGTAAGTCTGGGGCCAAGGCAGTTGGTGTCTTCTGGTCTTCCTCTGCAGGGGTCTTTCAGCTCGGCAGTCCTTCTTCTTGTAGTTGCAGGAATCTAACTCTTTAGGTTCAGGGAAGCCCTTAAATACTAAATTTAAGGGCGTGTTTAGGTCTGGGGGGTTAGTAGCCAATGGCTACTAGCCCTGAGGGTGGGTACACCCTCTTTGTGCCTCCTCCCAAGGGGAGGGGGTCACATCCCTAATCCTATTGGGGGAATCCTCCATCTGCAAGATGGAGGATTTCTAAAAGTTAGAGTCACCTCAGCTCAGGACACCTTAGGGGCTGTCCTGACTGGCCAGTGACTCCTCCTTGTTATTCTCATTATTTTCTCCGGCCTTGCCGCCAAAAGTGGGGGCCGGGCCGGAGGGGGCGGGCAACTCCACTAGCTGGAGTGTCCTGCGGGGCTGTGACAAAGGGGTGAGCCTTTGAGGCTCACCGCCAGGTGTTACAGCTCCTGCCTGGGGGAGGTGTTAGCATCTCCACCCAGTGCAGGCTTTGTTACTGGCCTCAGAGTGACAAAGGCACTCTCCCCATGGGGCCAGCAACATGTCTCTAGTGTGGCAGGCTGCTGGAACCAGTCAGCCTACACAGATAGTCGGTTAAGTTTCAGGGGGCACCTCTAAGGTGCCCTCTGTGGTGTATTTTACAATAAAATGTACACTGGCATCAGTGTGCATTTATTGTGCTGAGAAGTTTGATACCAAACTTCCCAGTTTTCAGTGTAGCCATTATGGTGCTGTGGAGTTCGTGTAAAACAGACTCCCAGACCATATACTCTTATGGCTACCCTGCACTTACAATGTCTAAGGTTTTGCTTAGACACTGTAGGGCCACAGTGCTCATGCACTGGTACCCTCACCTATGGTATAGTGCACCCTGCCTTAGGGCTGTAAGGCCTGCTAGAGGGGTGTCTTACCTATACTGCATAGGCAGTGAGAGGCTGGCATGGCACCCTGAGGGGAGTGCCATGTCGACTTACTCATTTTGTTCTCACTAGCACACACAAGCTGGTAAGCAGTGTGTCTGTGCTGAGTGAGGGGTCTCTTAGGGTGGCATAATACATGCTGCAGCCCTTAGAGACCTTCCCTGGCATCAGGGCCCTTGGTACCAGAGGTACCAGTTACAAGGGACTTATCTGGATGCCAGGGTGTGCCAATTGTGGAATCAAAAGTACAGGTTAGGGAAAGAACACTGGTGCTGGGGCCTGGTTAGCAAGCCTCAGCACACTTTCAATTCAAAACATAGCATCAGCAAAGGCAAAAAGTCAGGAGGTAACCATGCCAAGGAGGCATTTCCTTACACAACCCCCCCCCCAAACGAAAGAGGATGAGACTAACCTTTCCCAAGAGAGTCTTCATTTTCTAAGTGGAAGAACCTGGAAAGGCCATCTGCATTGGCATGGGCAGTCCCAGGTCTGTGTTCCACTATAAAGTCCATTCCCTGTAGGGAGATGGACCACCTCAACAGTTTTGGATTTTCACCTTTCATTTGCATCAGCCATCTGAGAGGTCTGTGGTCAGTCTGAACTAGGAAGTGAGTACCAAAGAGGTATGGTCTCAGCTTCTTCAGGGACCAAACCACAGCAAAGGCCTCCCTCTCAATGGCACTCCAACGCTGCTCCCTGGGGAGTAACCTCCTGCTAATGAAAGCAACAGGCTGGTCAAGGCCATCATCATTTGTTTGGGACAAAACTGCCCCTATCCCATGTTCAGAGGCATCGGTTTGCACAATGAATTGCTTGGAGTAATCTGGAGCTTTTAGAACTGGTGCTGTGCACATAGCTTGCTTCAGGGTGTCAAAGGCCTGTTGGCATTCTACAGTCCAGTTTACTTTCTTGGGCATTTTCTTGGAGGTGAGTTCTGTGAGGGCTGTCACAATGGATCCATATCCCTTCACAAACCTCCTATAGTACCCAGTCAAGCCAAGGAATGCCCTGACTTGAGTCTGGGTTTTTGGAGCTGCCCAGTCCAGAATAGTCTGGATCTTAGGCTGGAGTGGCTGAACTTGGCCTCCACCTACAAGGTGTCCCAAGTAAACCACAGTTCCCTGCCCTATCTGGCATTTGGATGCCTTGATAGAGAGGCCTGCAGATTGCAGGGCCTTCAAAACCTTCTTCAGGTGGACCAGGTGATCCTGCCAGGTGGAGCTGAAGACAGCAATATCATCCAGATAAGCTGCACTAAAGGATTCCAACCCAGCAAGGACTTGATTCACCAACCTTTGGAAGGTGGCAGGGGCATTCTTTAAACCAAAGGGCATTACAGTGAACTGATAATGCCCATCCGGTGTGGAGAATGCTGTCTTTTCTTTTGCTCCAGGGGCCATTTTGATTTGCCAGTACCCTGCTGTTAAGTCAAAGGTACTTAAGAATTTGGCAGCCCCTAATTTGTCTATTAGCTCATCAGCTCTAGGAATGGGATGAGCATCTGTCTTGGTGACAGAGTTGAGACCTCTGTAGTCCACACAAAACCTCATCTCTCTCTTTCCTTCTTTGGTGTGAGGTTTGGGGACTAAGATCACTGGGCTAGCCCAGGGGCTGTCAGAGTACTCAATTACTCCCAATTCCAGCATCTTGTGGACTTCCACCTTGATGCTTTCCTTAACTTGGTCAGACTGTCTAAATATTTTGTTTTTGACAGGCATGCTTTCTCCTGTGTCCACATCATGGGTACACAGGTGTGTCTGACCAGGGGTTAGGGAAAAGAGTTCAGCAAACTGCTGCAGGACCTTCCTGCAGTCAGACTGCTGTTGGCTAGAGAGGGTGTCTGAGTAGATCACTCCATCTACTGAGCCATCTTTAGGGTCTGATGAGAGGAGATCAGGGAGAGGTTCACTCTCAGCTTCCTGGTCCTCATCTGTTACCATCAACAGATTTACATCAGCCCTGTCATGGAAGAGCTTAAGGTGGTTCACATGGATCACCCTCTTGGGGCTCCTGCTTGTGCCCAGGTCCACCAGGTAGGTGACCTGACTCTTCCTCTCTAGTACTGGGTAAGGGCCACTCCATTTGTCCTGAAGTGCCCTGGGAGCCACAGGCTCCAGAACCCAGACTTTCTGCCCTGGTTGAAA